>NC_140590.1:1313034705-1313407705 GCF_964204655.1 Triturus cristatus
GGCCTAATAGCTAAGGTCTTAGACTCGTACACTGGCCTACAGGTTAAGGTCTTAACTCTTACTCTGGCCTAATAGCTAAGGTCTTAGACTCGTACTCTGGCCTACTGGTTAAGGTCTTAACTCTTACTCTGGCCTAATAGCTAAGGTCTTAGACTTGTGGAAATATGAATTTTTATGGTCAATTGTGTCCCCTATCTTAGACCCCAACGGCTCCATGTACATGCTATAAGTACATGTATGTTCCCTCCAGTTCCAGCTATGAAGACGCAAATACATGTGCATCCAACGTCAACATGCCCTCTTTTAGATCCGCCATGAATGGGTCGAATATTCCATTCCTAAGTATGAAAGGCCACCGACTTTATGTGGTTCACTTTTCTAGTTTTGCAGTTAAGGCGAGTAGGCCCTGAATTCTGCCATCAAGCCTTTTTCTGTTTCTGCCTCTGAAATGCTCCAGCTTGGACCTGCATCCGTGTCCATGAACTTTGTCTTACTCCCTGCGCGGCTAACGGTGCCTGACGCGGCCTGTTGCCTGCCAAAAACTGTATTCAGCCTTCAAGTTATCTGCTCCGCTCCTCATCCAATGCATTCCTGTCTAGTAGTTTAGGTAAACATCCCTCCAGCTACCGAGCAAAAGGCTCGGCCTCGCTATCTCTATGCAAGTAATTCATAGCCCCTGTTACTATGGAAGATTCCTGCCCCCTCGTATCACATGTAGACACATAGACGCTTGTACACGCACTAACAGTCAGTATAGAATAGGATCTGTCCGAGAAGACCCTTCCTTCCAGATAATATAGTTCCTTAAACACAAGATATTAGATATGATTTAGGACTAGGTTGTCCTGACACCCCAGACTTCTGTCTCCACATGTAGGGCCAAATGTCAAGTTCCCTTCATCCTCTAGTTGTACGTCAATCACACGTCATGCGGCTGCGCGCGCATCTCTGTCAAATATTTCTGCTGACACTGCAGGATTCTCTTATGGATCCACCCACTTGTGACATCATTTTTAATGATGTTTCTAGTATACGCCTATTTTCATTACGTATGTGTATTCTTATCTGTATTATCAGCTGTTACGCCTCCTGCATCTGTCCTAATGCAATGCTTTCCATATAAATATTGTTACTTGTCAATAATGTATTGCTGATCCCTTCCTGAACCTTTGTGGTGATGGAATATGGTTGCCTAGTTCGAACTATAATTCCTTTGTAAGGAATAAAGCCCTTTTCAGAACCTCTAATACCACGGATTCTGCCTCTTATTTTGACTGAGTTATTCTTACTAGACTTTACCGCATAAAAAATAGTACAGGTAATTTAAATATTTACCACAGAAATTGGCGCCCGAACAGGGACACTTTCTCATCTCACGCGCCGGAGGTGCGTTGCAGGCCCGGTCTCCTGCCACAGCCGGACGGACAACAACGCGTACCCGCAGGATTTCCTGTATCTCCCTCCGACCAAGCGGGGGTGACTGAGGCTGCGATCAACACCCAGACGAGGCGGTGAGAAGTGCGAAGTATCCCGACCAGAGCCTAGCAGAGAGAGCAAGATCCGAGGTATACAGAGGCCCACCAGGTTCCGAAGTTCCGAGTCGAGTCGAGTCCAGTCCGGTCCAGTTCAGTTCAGTTCCGAGGCCTTCCGTTCCGTGCTTCCCGGTGAGTACCGTTGCTGGGGAGGCAGTTAGACGTGCACATTAATTTGTGCCGGTCCTGACGGGTTTGGGTACACAGATCCGGTCTGCACTGTTTTAGCAGTGTATCTGTACTGTTTAGCAGTATATCCAGTATGTTCATGTATATAAATCAGTATTATCTAGTATTAGTATTATGTCAGTAACTAGTTTTCTTCTAAATTATCATTGTCCGTTTAAAAAAATTAAATGTTAAATGTTAAATGTTTTACTGGGTCCAAAAATTGTGGTATGAATGAGTGTTCAATATTGTGTCTATCGTATTAATTGTGTTCAAATCCAGTTCAAGTAAGAACCAAGTAACAAAGTTTAAAGATGCCGTTCTTTTCAAAATTAAGACAGATCAAAACTAGAAAAGGAGTACTCGAAGAAGCTGTTCCCATTCCACCTAGGGACACTCCAGGGTATTTTATGTATCATAAACATGGCCTAGATGCCGTATTATATCTTGACTTATGGGTGGACTACACCAAGGATCTAGCAGAAAGTCAGAGGTGGCCCGCAGCTGGGACATGGGATGCAGATTGCATCATGAGAGTAGAAGAAGAATTATGGAAAAAGAAAGCCAGACAGTCACAGAAAGATGCTATTGAGTTATGGCGTAAAGAATCGCATAGGCGTACAGAGAAAGCGCTCAGACTGGAAGAGAAAAGTAGGGAGAACTCAAATAGAGCCCGAGAAAACGTATTAGTTAAGGAAGGTATCCGAGTAAAAACAGAACAAGTAGACAGACAACGAAACACTCTTATGAATGGTATGTATCCTCTTTTGGCCGAAGGTTTACCTAAGGCCACCCCGGAAATACCGAAAGATTTGCCACCCCCATTAAACCCGATTAAAGCACATCCCAAGACCGCAAAATATATTTTCCTTTCCTCCTATTTAGACGACGTAGCTCCCGAATATGTTAATGATCCACCACACACGCCACCCGTCGTTGGAGCTCAACACCGAGATCATCTGCCCCCACCTCCGCAACAACAAACTCCTCCGCACAATCCAACAGGTCCATCTGTTTCCACCGATTTTCCTGCATCCACAGTCTCTACCTTACACCCCACAAATCCTTTCATGCCTAGCACCTCAGAAGGTGCGACAGCAATTTTTGCCACACCACCATCAAGAAGCAAATCGTCTCTTAGAGATTTAGCAAACCAACGTACACCCCAAATAGCAACATCCGACATGTTTAAAGAACATCTTGTAGATTGTAGATATGATCCAGTGCCCGGTAAAAATGACAGAATGGTGCTATCATCACTACGTATACGACGAGCCTCAATATATTTAACGACGCTACCAGGAATGATTAAACATTTAGACAATATATATCGCTTTGTCCAAACAGGGCAAGGCCCTGAAAGTATTGACGAAGCCATGGAATACCAGAAAGCGGATATACAGAGACAACTGTTACGTTTCTTCATAAACTGCTTGATCAGAGACAGAGATAGGTCCGAGGTAGACCAGGATGAAATGCAAGTACTTACCCGATGGGGTCAGAATATATCCGAGGGAAAGCATGATAAACAGACATGCATAGTAGTTATGTGCCGAAAGATCCGCAAAGAAGTAGAACGAATACATAAAGCCAGATTAGAGGCAGACAAAACTGAATCAGAGGGAGAGGAGGAGGAAGAATCAGAAATGCCCACAGGACAATTAGAAACGATAGCTTATGTAGGTAGGGGAAGACCTTGTAACAATACCAGATACTTTAATGACCCGATACGCCCGATACGTCCAGAATGTAACAGACATTTTCAAGCCCCTATGTTAAATATGAAGTCCCCTGAACACTTATTCCAGGCTGCTGATAAATTACTCCGAGACCGAAGGGGGTATCATATGCTCGATTCTATGGATGAACAAGAATTAGCTAGGTCAGCAGTACAATGGGCTGACAGTTCTGAAAAATACAGTGATGATGCGTTGGCACACACGTTTTTGAATCTTACCCCAGACGAACAGCGTTTAGCTGGTATATACATGATACAACATCTCGTTATATTATATAGAAGCCAACACTCCGATCCCGGTCCCCTGCCTGATATACTGATAGAATTACTCACGAATAGATGGAGAGGTTCAGGTACTGATTTAATTAAGGAAATTCTAGAATATCGACACCAGTACATTGTCTTCGTATCCCCAGAGCATGTTTCAGTTCCCCCCAAGTTGGAAAGAAAAACGTATCACATAGACAGACAGAATCCCTTACGCGAAGTGCACCCAGTCAGAGGTGAGGACAATATTTTTAAACGCGTGTTTGTGTACGCGCCCATAACTAAAATTGAATTATTAGAGATGAAGAAAGTAGTACCTAGCCATGACAAAGACCCAGCAGGTTTCCACCGTGAGATAAAAGATATGTTACTCTTGGGAGAGTATACTTACCCGGACCTTATGAAAATATTAAAAGTCCTATTACCCGCCGGTATTTACGAGAAACTCAAAGAAAAGGAATGGGAGGTGGGAGACCAAAAGATAGATTGGACAGTATTAGAAAACGAAGAAAAGGCCCGAGCTGCAGGTTCAGGGCTTGGGGAAAGGACTACAGCATTACCAGGATTATTAGTGCAGGTACTACCACGTTTATTAACTACGAAAAAGGAAGATTGGGGTGCAATCTCAGCCTGTAAACAAAAACAAGATGAAGACACTAGTGATTTCTATTCCCGATTTGAAAAATGTTTTGGTATTAATAGTGGCATAAAAGCAAGTAGTGAATCGTATCCACATCTGTTTGTGACAAAATTAGTTGAGAATTCCCTGCCCCAAGTCAAGAGTAGAGTACTGAAATTCGAGAGTACCTGGCAAGGAAACACACCGTCACAGATGTTACAAATGTTACAATATCATCACAATAGAATTAGGGAAGAACAAGAACATGAACATAGACGTATGAAAGACACAAAAATGAAAATGCTTGTTGCTCAGTCAGTTCCAGTTGACGGTCATAAAAAGGGTATGACACAGTCCAATGATTCAGTAGGTCCTGTTAGAGGGACATGCAACTATTGTAAACAGCCAGGTCATTATATACACGATTGCGCAGTCCTGAAACATAATATCTCTACGGGTATAACGAAAGAGAGACCACGTCCGCCTAGACAGGATCAGATCCAACAACAAGTACCTCAGAATATACAGCCTATGCCAGCTGTACAACAGACCGCACCACAACCACAACAACAATTACAACAACAGCCACAGCCTATTGCTGCAACACAAAACACGACACAACAGATGTACCAGTATGCACAAAATGACTATCCAGAGTATCAGCGCTACACATGAAATAGCCTAGAGAGGGAAGTTGGCTTACGCCTTATTGAGGTTCCAGTAGACCAAGAGGGTCCTTATGTACAAAGTCAGTTATTAGGGAAAGATAGAAAGTTTCTACTCGATACAGGGGCAAGCAGAACCACTATCCGTCACAGCGAAGTCCCAGGGGTACCCCTCTCAGGCTCACAAAATATTTCCCTTGGTTTTTCAGGAAAGCCTACTGTTAACGAAGTATCGCAACCACTTGCATTTACAGTCGGTCCATTAACACGGACTACAGATCTATTACTTACGAAATCATGTCCAGAAAACTTGTTAGGTATAAAAACATTGAAGGCTCTAGGAGCTGTAATATGTTGTTCTCCGGAAGGAGTACGACTATTTTTGCGTGACTTTAAAGGTCACTACGTGTCTAGAGACATGGATCACCGGTTACAGAATCTACCTGCACATTTATGGGCACAAGGCCCCACTGATGTAGGTTGTATGCACATTACACCATATCGAGTCACACTCAAAACAGGAGTGGTACTACCATGAATGCGACAATACAAATTACCGCCAGATGCTGTGGTGGCTTTACTGCAAATCATTGACGAGCTCATCGCACAAGGAGTGGTTGTAGAAACCGACTCCAATATATGTAATTCCCCGATAATTCCGATTCTTAAACGAACCGATCCAAAAGCACCACCAGTATATCGATTAGTTATTGATCTGCGAGAATTAAATAAATGCATTGTACCACAATACCCCGTGGTCCCAGATATCTCTTCATTATTAACGGCCATAGATTCAGAAGCAACGTTCTTTACTGTAATTGATCTCAAAAACGCTTTCTTTAGCGTCCCAATCGATCCGGAAAGCCAATATTTGTTCGGATTCAGTTTAAATGGACGAAGTTTTAAATTCACACGCGCACCTCAAGGATTCACAGAAAGCCCCAGCATCTATAGCCAAGCACTGAAAAGAGAACTTGACAGTATTCACATGCCAGGTAATACTGCCCTGCTTCAATACGTCGATGATCTGCTGATCACCGCACGAAGCGAACCTGAATGTGAAAAAGCATCACTGACGGTTTTACATTTCTTAGCCGACAAGGGGCACAAAGTGTCCCCTTCGAAACTACAATTCTGTGTACAGCAAGTTGTGTACCTAGGGCACTTGCTGTCCAAATGGGGGAGACAGCTCACACCTGATCGCATCCAGTTAATTGCAAACATGCCACCACCCAAGACACAAAAGGAGGTACGGGCCTTCATAGGCCTCACTTCGTACTGTAGGCAGTGGATCCCCCAATATGCATTTTTAGCTAAACCACTCATTCAGTTAACAACACAGGAGGCAGCAACACCGACTGTCCTCCCTTGGACTCAGGAACATACACAAGCTTTTGAAAGCTTAAAGAAAGCTTTATGCCAAGCACCTGTTTTAGCAACGCCATGTTACAGCAAACGTTTTACACTTTTTGTTACAGAACGTGAAGGTACTGCTTTGTCAGTACTCACGCAGGAACAAGCAGGATCACACAAGCCATGTGCTTATTTTTCTAGTACATTAGATCCCGTAGCTCAGGCTCTTCCTGCGTGCCTGAAATCAGTCGCAGCAACAGCTTTAGCAATCAGACAAAGCGACGCCATAGTGTTAGGACATCAATTGACAGTACAAGTACCACACGCAGTAGAGGTTCTCCTGAACCGGACCCAAACACAACACTTGACTATAGCAAGACTGACGGGTTACGAATTAACATTGTTCCAGCCACACATAGAAATCAGACGCTGTAGTACATTAAATCCTGCCACACTTTTGCCATTAAATGGAACAGATCCATTGGCACATGATTGTATTGAAGTCATTACTATTACAACGAAACCCAGACAAGACTTGACAGATATTCCATTTTCAGACCCAGACCTGACATTATATGTAGATGGTTCATGCATGAGAACAAATGCAGGAGAATTAGTGGCCGCTTATGCAGTCACAACAGACACTGAAATTATTGAAACAAATTGTATCGATACCTTGTCAGCTCAAGCAGCAGAGCTCATTGCTCTGACACAAGCCTGTATTCAAGCCAAAAATAAGAAAGTCAACATATACACAGATTCACGTTATGCATTCGGAGTCGTCCATGACTTCGGCGTACTGTGGCGAGAGAGAGGTTATTTAACTTCTCACGGTGCCCACATCCAGCACGGTCCCCTTATTCAAGCTCTGTTAGATGCAATACATCTGCCTACTTCAATATCTATCATGAAGTGTAAAGCCGATACAAAAGTAACTGACATTATTTCTCAGGGTAATAACCTAGCTGACAGAACAGCTAAACAGACTGCTCAGAATCAGACTCGTCCAATTGACACGACAAAGACAATAGTTCCGACACCAACACACTGCATGACAGTTAAGGATCCCGCCCTTGATGTAATTGACATACAGACACATGCTACACCAGAAGAAATAAAGAGATGGACTGAATTAGGAGGGATCCAAACGGATCAAGGATGGATAACGAAGGGAAAATCTATATGGTTTCTCCCCGACTCAATGGTTCAGGTCATCATTAACACAATACATAGTCCAGCGCACCTAGGAGAGAAAGCTATGCTAGACAGTATTCAACACATTTGGTTTAATAAACACTTACGAGCAGCGGCTAAACAGAAAGTACGTATCTGTATGATTTGTTGTCAGTTCAATCCAGGAAAAGGCGTATCTGTAGACCAGGGTGGATTTCAACCCCCCGATCACCCTTTTGAAGTCCTCCAGATGGATTATATCCAGATGGAACGTTGTCGAGGATTCAAATATGTCCTCGTAGTTGTATGCGCTCTTTCCCGGTGGACAGAGGCGTATCCCGTCTCAGATTACACTGCCCCGACTACTGCCAAACAGTTAGTTCAAGAATTCTTCCCACGGTATGGTTTGCCCCGTATCGTGTACTCAGATAATGGCCAACCATTCTCATCCGAGCTCATGAAACATGTTTCACTTCTGTTAGGCTACCAATGGAAATTCCACTGTGTCCGACATCCCGAGGCAGCAGGTGTCGTGGAACGACATAATCAAACTCTGAAAATTAGACTGTCAAAAATATGTAGAGAAAAAGGTGTCGACTGGATAGTAGCTTTACCAGTTGCGCTCTTTTACATGAGAATGGTAGCACACTCTCGAACAGGGCTATCCCCGTATGAGGTGATCTTCGGTAGACCACCAAATATGTGGGGGACGCCTATACCTCGTAAAATAACTGATGTTGATTGTAATATGCTGACAGATTACCTGGCTTCCTTGATGTCTGCACTACAATCTTGTCGTTCACAGGTAGCTGCAGCTTTTCCCGACAACACTGAGGTGAAGCCCCACGACGTGGTTCCGGGGGACCTCGTGTTTGTGAGGAATTTTGACAGGAAGAGCCAGCTGGAGCCTCGGTGGCGGTCGCCGAAGCTCGTCATTTTGACCACAAGGACAGCCGTGAAGATTGAGGGACGTAAAGGGTGGTTGCACTCAACCACATCAAAAAATTTTATGGACTACCGTCCGACGTGAACCCTCAGCCCTGCATTCCCTCACAGACTGATTCAAAACTACCCCTGGTTGAACAAACCAAGAGTGGAAACTATAAACTAAAACTAAGGTCTAGCAAGTCGGACAATTTGATTGTTTAAGTCCTCTCCAAGGTGAATCGGTTGAATTTGTCTCTGACATGTATCCTCTAGACCGAAATAGAGAGAAAAATGGACAGAAACAGCTCAGGACACATGCGTACTGTAAATCACTTCGTAGTCACTGCATAGTGACATTGTTAATTATGTTTTTTCTAAGTCTTCTGATTATTATCTCCGGTATATTATTACACATGTATTACCCTATCTCCAAGCGTGCTTCCAATGCTACTACCGAACACTCTTTTAGCGAATTACCCCCACATGAGTTGTCCTATAGATTTGCGCTGCGCAACAACACATTCATTAGTATGTTACATCATTCTCATCAGACCAGCAAAGCTACAAATTGTTGGATATGTGGCCGACTCCCTCCCTATCAGAAATACAAGGGAGTTCTGCCCCTCTTTCCGTATCCATTCACACACAATGGCTCCTGTGGAGCATGGTTTAGTTTGATTAATTCCCTAGATTCAAATACAGTAGTTTACCAAGACAATTGGGTATGGGGAAACCTGAACCTAGTTTTACTTAACGTCTGCTACCCTAACAAGGAGGGACTTCCCAAAAGAACAGGAACTGATCTAGAAAATGAAGTATATGGATTAGGTAACTTTACACTTAATCTTATGATCCTGAATATTGAATCCGAAGCTACACCAATCTTGCCCGCTATGTCAGTATTTCCAGTTAGAGGCGAATTATGTGTAAGAAAGAATGGTTCAAAACACATGGGCCATAGTAAATGTACCACTGTAATAGAATTCAGTGATAAAGGCAAATCTACATTTAGAGCTTCCCGTCACTCCTACTTCATCTGTGGTCACACCGCATACATACTCCTACCCCTAGATTGGGATGGTACCTGTTACATTGCATTCCTTCTGCCACCTGTTTTCCTAGCCCCGCCTGATTATCATAGGAACACCCATTTAGTACACAATAGACAGCAGAGAGACCTCCCGATTTTCGACTACACTGAAACAGCATGGGAGAAATACACAGATTTCAATAAAGGTTTCTTTCCCTACATAGGTACAGTCACCAATAGTAAGCTGATACGTAGATTAACTAGAACACTTGAAGCAGTAGTGAATGAAACTACTTCAGCTTTGGGCAACTTAACGGAGGAACAGTCTGCGATGCGGATTGTTGTTCTCCAAAATCGTCTTGTCCTTGACGTCATTCTGGCCGATAGGGGCGGAGCTTGTAGGGTCATCGGATCAAGTTGCTGTGTTTTCATACCAGAAAACGCGCCGTCAGTATATAAAGCCATAACTCGACTTCATAAGATCGTAAGCCAGATACACCAGAATCCAGGCACCTGGACTTGGTCCGGTTGGTTCTGGAGCGTGTTGTCAGCCTGGGGATGGAGGATCCTATCCTTCCTAGGTATTGGCTTTCTCATACTATTCAGTTGCTGCTTGTGTCTACAATGTGGGCCAGCGATTTGTGGTCTGTGTGCCACATCGTGTATCCCGCCTTCAAATTTTCATTCAAGATCTCGGAAGAAGAAAGAAGAACAAATGATGCTATATGAACAGATTGATGGATTAATGAAGATGGATATTTCATGAGGGTCCGTAGGGGACAAGGAGGGAATGTGGAAATATGAATTTTTATGGTCAATTGTGTCCCCTATCTTAGACCCCAACGGCTCCATGTACATGCTATAAGTACATGTATGTTCCCTCCAGTTCCAGCTATGAAGACACAAATACATGTGCGTCCAACGTCAACATGCCCTCTTTCAGATCCGCCATGAATGGGTCGAATATTCCATTCCTAAGTATGAAAGGCCACCGACTTTATGTGGTTCACTTTTCTAGTTTTGCAGTTAAGGCGAGTAGGCCCTGAATTCTGCCATCAAGCCTTTTTCTGTTTCTGCCTCTGAAATGCTCCAGCTTGGACCTGCATCCGTGTCCATGAACTTTGTCTTACTCCCTGCGCGGCTAACGGTGCCTGACGCGGCCTGTTGCCTGCCAAAAACTGTATTCAGCCTTCAAGTTATCTGCTCCGCTCCTCATCCAATGCATTCCTGTCTAGTAGTTTAGGTAAACATCCCTCCAGCTACCGAGCAAAAGGCTCGGCCTCGCTATCTCTATGCAAGTAATTCAAAGCCCCTGTTACTATGGAAGATTCCTGCCCCCTCGTATCACATGTAGACACATAGACGCTTGTACACGCACTAACAGTCAGTATAGAATAGGATCTGTCCGAGAAGACCCTTCCTTCCAGATAATATAGTTCCTTAAACACAAGATATTAGATATGATTTAGGACTAGGTTGTCCTGACACCCAAGACTTCTGTCTCCACATGTAGGGCCAAATGTCAAGTTCCCTTCATCCTCTAGTTGTACGTCAATCACACGTCATGCGGCTGCGCGCGCATCTCTGTCAAATATTTCTGCTGACACTGCAGGATTCTCTTATGGATCCACCCACTTGTGACATCATTTTTAATGACGTTTCTAGTATACGCCTATTTTCATTACGTCGGTGTATTCTTATCTGTATTATCAGCTGTTACGCCTCCTGCATCTGTCCTAATGCAATGCTTTCCATATAAATATTGTTACTTGTCAATAATGTATTGCTGATCCCTTCCTGAACCTTTGTGGTGATGGAATATGGTTGCCTAGTTCGAACTATAATTCCTTTGTAAGGAATAAAGCCCTTTTCAGAACCTCTAATACCACGGATTCTGCCTCTTATTTTGACTGAGTTATTCTTACTAGACTTTACCGCATAAAAAATAGTACAGGTAATTTAAATATTTACCACAGACTCGTACTCTGGGCTACTGGTTAAGGTCTTAACTCTTACTCTGGCCTACTGGTTAAGGTCTTAACTCTTACTCTGGCCTAATAGCTAAGGTCTTAGACTCGTACTCTGGCCTAATGGTTAAGGTCTTAACTCTTACTCTGGCCTAATAGCTAAGGTCTTAGACTCGTACTCTGGCCTACTGGTTAAGGTCTTAACTCTTCCTCTGGCCTAATAGCTAAGGTCTTAACTCTTACTCTGGCCTAATAGCTAAGGTCTTAGACTCGTATTCTGACCTAATGGTTAAGGTATTAACTCTTACTCTGGCTTAATAGCTAAGGTCTTAACTCTTACTCTGGCCTACAGGTTAAGGTCTTAACTCTTACTCTGGCCTACTGGTTAAGGTCTTAACTCTTACTCTGGCCTAATAGCTAAGGTCTTAGACTCGTACACTGGCCTACAGGTTAAGGTCTTAACTCTTACTCTGGCCTAATAGCTAAGGTCTTAGACTCGTACTCTGGGCTACTGGTTAAGGTCTTAACTCTTACTCTGGCCTACTGGTTAAGGTCTTAACTCTTACTCTGGCCTAATAGCTAAGGTCTTAGACTCGTACTCTGGCCTAATGGTTAAGGTCTTAACTCTTACTCTGGCCTAATAGCTAAGGTCTTAGACTCGTACTCTGGCCTACTGGTTAAGGTCTTAACTCTTACTCTGGCCTAATAGCTAAGGTCTTAACTCGTACTCTGGCCTAATAGCTAAGGTCTTAGACTTGTACTCTGGCCTAATGGTTAAGGTCTTAACGCGTACTCTGGTCTACTGGTTAAGGTCTTAACCCTTACTCTGGCCTACTGGTTAAGGTCTTAACTCTTACTCTGGCCTAATAGCTAAGGTCTTAGACTCGTACTATGGCCTAATAGCTGAGGTCATAGACTCGTACTCTGGCCTAATGGTTAAGGTCTTAACTCTTACGCTGGCCTACTGGTTAAGGTCTTAACTCTTACTCTGGCCTAATAGCTAAGGTCTTAGACTCGTACTATGCCCTAATAGCTAAGATCTTACACTCGTACGCTGGCCTAATGGTTAAGGTCTTAACTCTTACTCTGGCCTACTGGTTAAGGTCTTAACTCTTACTCTGACCTAATAGCTAAGGTCTTAACTCTTACTCTGGCCTAATACCGAAGGTCTTAACTCTTACTCTGGCCTAATAGCTAAGGTCTTAGACTTGTACTCTGGCCTACTGGTTAAGGTCTTAACTCTTACTCTGGCCTACTGGTTAAGGTCTTAACACTTACTCTGGCCTAATAGCTAAGGTCTTAGACTCATACTCAGGCCTAATGGTTAAGGTCCTAACTCTTACTCTGGCCTAATAGCTAAGATCTTAGACTTGTACTCTGGCCTACTGGTTAAGGTCTTAACTTTTACTGTGGCCTAATAGCTAAGGTCTTAACTCTTACTCTGGCCTAATAGCTAAGGTCTTAGACTCGTACTCTGGCCTAATAGCTAAAGTCTTAAACTCGTACTCTGGCGTAATGGTTAAGGTCTTAACTCGTAGTCTGGCCTACTGAATAAGGTCTTAACTCTTACTCTGGCCTACTGGTTAAGGTCGTAACTCTTACTCTGGCCTACTGGTTAAGGTCTTAACTCTTACTCTGGCCTAATAGCTAAGGTCTTAGACCCGTACTCTGGCCTACAGGTTAAGGTCTTAACTCTTACTCTGGCCTAAAAGCTAAGGTCTTAGACTCGTACTCTGGCCTACTGGTTAAGGTCCTAACTCTTACTCTGGCCTACTGGTTAAGGTCTTAACTCTTACTCTGGCCTAATAGCTAAGGTCTTAGACTCGCACTATGGCCTACTGGTTAAGGTCTTAACTCTTCCTCTGGCCTAATAGCTAAGGTCTTAACTCTTACTCTGGCCTAATAGCTAAGGTCTTAGACTCGTATTCTGACCTAATGGTTAAGGTCTTAAATCTTACTCTGGGCTAATAGCTAAGATCTTAACTCTTACTCTGGCCTAATAGCTAAGGTCTTAACTCTTACTCTGGCCTAATAGCTAAGGTCTTAGATTCGTACTATGGCCTAATGGTTAAGGTCTTAACTCTTACTCTGGCCTACTGGTTAAGGTCTTAACTCTTACTCTGGCCTACTGGTTAAGGTCTTAACTCTTACTCTGGCCTACTGGTTAAGGTCTTAACTCTTACTCTGGCCTAATAGCTAAGGTCTTAGACTCGCACTATGGCCTACTGGTTAAGGTCTTAACTCTTCCTCTGGCCTAATAGCTAAGGTCTTAACTCTTACTCTGGCCTAATAGCTAAGGTCTTAGACTCGTATTCTGACCTAATGGTTAAGGTCTTAACTCTTACTCTGGGCTAATAGCTCAGATCTTAACTCTTACTCTGGCCTAATAGCTAAGGTCTTAACTCTTACTCTGGCCTAATAGCTAAGGTCTTAGATTCGTACTATGGCCTAATGGTTAAGGTCTTAACTCTTACTCTGGCCTACTGGTTAAGGTCTTAACTCTTACTCTGGCCTACTGCTTAAGGTCTTAACTCTTACTCTGGCCTACTGGTTAAGGTCTTAACTCTTACTCTGACCTAATAGCTAATGTCTTAACTCTTACTCTGGCCTAATAGCTAAGGTCTCAGACTCTTACTCTGGCCTAATGGTTAAGGTCTTAACTCTTACTCTGGCCTACTGGTTAAGGTCTTAACTCTTACTCTGGCCTACTGGTTAAGGTCTTAACTCTTACTCTGGCCTAATAGCTAACGTCTTAACTCTTACTCTGGCCTAATAGCTAAGGTCTTAGACTCGTTCTCTGGCCTAATGGTTAAGGTTTTAACTCTTTCTCTGGCCTAATAGCTAAGGTCTTAACTCTTACTCTGGCCTAATAGCTAACGTTTTAGACTCGTACTCTGGCCTACTGGTTAAAGTCTTAACTCTTACTCTGGCCTACTGGTTAAGGTCTTAACTCTTACTCTGGCCTAATAGCTAAGGTCTTAGACTCGTACTCTGGCCAAATGGTTAAGGTCTTAACTCTTACTCTGGCCTACTGGTTAAGGTCTTAGACTCGTACTCTGGCCTAATGGTTAAGGTCTTAACTCTTACTCTGGCCTAATAGCTAAGGTCTTAGACTCGTTCTCTGGCCTAATGGTTAAGGTCTTAACTCTTACTCTGGCCTAATAGCTTAGGTCTTAGACTCATACTCTGGCATAATGGTTAAGGTCTTAACTCTTACTCTGGCCTACTGGTTAAGGTCTTAACTCTTACCCTGGCCTAAAAGCTAAGGTCTTAGACTCGTACTTTGGCCTAATAGCTAAGGTCTTAGACTCATACTCTGGCCTAATGGTTAAGGTCTTAACTCTTACCCTGGCCTACTGGTTAAGGTCTTAACTCTTACTTTGACCTAATAGCTAAGGCCTTAGACTCATACTCTAGCCTAATTGTTAAGGTCTTAACTCTTACTCTGACCTAATAGCTAAGGTCTTAACTCTTACTCTGGCCTAATAGCTAAGGTCTTAACTCTTACTCTGGCCTAATAGCTAAGGTCTTAGACTCGTACTCTGGCCTACAGGTTAAGGTCTTAACTCTTACTCTGGCCTAATAGCTAAGGTCTTAGACTCGTACTCTGGCCTACTGGTTAAGGTCTTAACTCTTACTCTGGCCTAATAGCTAAGGTCTTAGACTCGTACTCTGGCCTACTGGTTAAGGTCTTAACTCTAAGTCTAAGTCTTAAGTCCAAGTCTAAGACCTTAGCTATTAGGCCAGAGTAAGAGTTAAGACCTTAACCATTAGGCCTGAGTACGAGTCTAAGACCTTAGCTATTAGGCCAGAGTAAGAGTTAAGACCTTAACCAGTAGGCCAGAGTAAGAGTTACGACCTTAACCAGTAGGCCAGAGTACGAGTCTAAGACCTTAGCTATTAGGCCAGAGTAAGAGTTAAGACCTTAACCAGTAGGCCAGAGTATGAGTCTAAGACCTTAGCTATTAGGCCAGAGGAAGAGTTAAGACCTTAACCAGTTGGCCATAGTGCGAGTCTAAGACCTTAGCTAATAGGCCAGAGTAAGAGTTAAGACCTTAACCAGTAGGCCAGAGTAAGAGTTAAGACCAAACCATTAGGCCATTAACTAATGGTTAAGGTCTCAACTCTTACTCTGGCCTACTGGTTAAGGTCTTAACTCTTACTCTGACCTAATAGCTAAGGCCTTAGACTCATACTCTGGCCTAATTGTTAAGGTCTTAACTCTTCCTCTGGCCTAATAGCTAAGGTCTTAACTCTTACTCTGGCCTAATAGCTAAGGTCTTAACTCTTACTCTGGCCTAATAGCTAAGGTCTTAGACTCGTACTCTGGCCTACAGGTTAAGGTCTTAACTCTTACTCTGGCCTAATAGCTAAGGTCTTAACTCTTACTCTGACCTAATAGCTAAGGCCTTAGACTCATACTCTGGCCTAATTGTTAAGGTCTTAACTCTTCCTCTGGCCTAATAGCTAAGGTCTTAACTCTTACTCTGGCCTAATAGCTAAGGTCTTAACTCTTACTCTGGCCTAATAGCTAAGGTCTTAGACTCGTACTCTGGCCTACAGGTTAAGGTCTTAACTCTTACTCTGGCCTAATAGCTAAGGTCTTAGACTCGTACTCTGGCCTACTGGTTAAGGTCTTAACTCTTACTCTGGCCTAATAGCTAAGGTCTTAGACTCGTACTCTGGCCTACTGGTTAAGGTCGTAACTCTTACTCTGGCCTACTGGTTAAGGTCTTAACTCTTACTCTGGCCTAATAGCTAAGGTCTTAGACTCGTACTCAGGCCTAATGGTTAAGGTCTTAACTCTTACTCTGGCCTAATAGCTAAGGTCTTAGACTTGGACTCTGGCCTACTGGTTAAGGTGTTAACTCTTACTCTGGCGTAATAGCTAAGGTCTTAACTCTTACTCTGGCCTAATAGCTAAGGTCTTAGACTCGTACTCTGGCCTAATAGCTAAGGTCTCAACTCTTACTCTGGCCTACTGGTTAAGGTCTTAACTCTTACTCTGACCTAATAGCTAAGGCCTAAGACTCATACTCTGGCCTAATTGTTAAGGTCTTAACTCTTCCTCTGGCCTAAAGGTTAAGGTCTTAACTCTTACTCTGGCCTAATAGCTAAGGTCTTAGACTCGTACTCTGGCCTACTGGTTAAGGTCTTAACTCTTACTCTGGCCTAATAGCTAAGGTCTTAGACTCGTACTCTGGCCTACTGGTTAAGGTCGTAACTCTTACTCTGGCCTACTGGTTAAGGTCTTAACTCTTACTCTGGCCTAATAGCTAAGGTCTTAGACTCGTACTCAGGCCTAATGGTTAAGGTCTTAACTCTTACTCTGGCCTAATAGCTAAGGTCTTAGACTTGGACTCTGGCCTACTGGTTAAGGTCTTAACTCTTACTCTGGCCTAATAGCTAAGGTCTTAACTCTTACTCTGGCCTAATAGCTAAGGTCTTAGACTCGTACTCTGGCCTAATAGCTAAGGTCTTAGACTCGTACTCTGGCGTAATGGTTAAGGTCTTAACTCGTAGTCTGGCCTACTGAATAAGGTCTTAACTCTTACTCTGGCCTACTGGTTAAGGTCGTAACTCTTACTCTGGCCTAATAGCTAAGGTCTTTGACTCGTACTTTGGCCTACTGGTTAAGGTCTTAACTCTTACTCTGGCTTAATAGCTAAGGTCTTAACTCTTACTCTGGCCTACAGGTTAAGGTCTTAACTCTTACTCTGGCCTACTGGTTAAGGTCTTAACTCATACTCTGACCTAATAGCTAAGGCCTTAGACTCATACTCTGGCCTAATTGTTAAGGTCTTAACTCTTCCTCTGGCCTAATAGCTAAGGTCTTAACTCTTACTCTGGCCTAATAGCTAAGGTCTTAACTCTTACTCTGGCCTAATAGCTAAGGTCTTAGACTCGTACTCTGGCCTAATAACTAAGGTCATAGACTTGTACTCTGGCCTAATGGTTAAGGTCTCAACTCTTACGCTGGCATACTGGTTAAGGTCTTAACTCTTACTCTGGCCTAATAGCTAAGGTCTAAGACTCGTACTATGCCCTAATAGCTAAGGTCTTACACTCGTACTCTGGCCTAATGGTTAAGGTCTCAACTCTTACTCTGGCCTACTGGTTAAGGTCTTAACTCTTACTCTGACCTAATAGCTAAGGCCTTAGACTCATACTCTGGCCTAATTGTTAAGGTCTTAACTCTTCCTCTGGCCTAAAGGTTAAGGTCTTAACTCTTACTCTGGCCTAATAGCTAAGGTCTTAGACTCGTACTCTGGCCTACTGGTTAAGGTCTTAACTCTTACTCTGGCCTAATAGCTAAGGTCTTAGACTCGTACTCTGGCCTACTGGTTAAGGTCGTAACTCTTACTCTGGCCTACTGGTTAAGGTCTTAACTCTTACTCTGGCCTAATAGCTAAGGTCTTAGACTCGTACTCAGGCCTAATGGTTAAGGTCTTAACTCTTACTCTGGCCTAATAGCTAAGGTCTTAGACTTGGACTCTGGCCTACTGGTTAAGGTCTTAACTCTTACTCTGGCCTAATAGCTAAGGTCTTAACTCTTACTCTGGCCTAATAGCTAAGGTCTTAGACTCGTAGTCTGGCCTAATAGCTAAGGTCTTAGACTCGTACTCTGGCGTAATGGTTAAGGTCTTAACTCGTAGTCTGGCCTACTGAATAAGGTCTTAACTCTTACTCTGGCCTACTGGTTAAGGTCGTAACTCTTACTCTGGCCTAATAGCTAAGGTCTTTGACTCGTACTTTGGCCTACTGGTTAAGGTCTTAACTCTTACTCTGGCTTAATAGCTAAGGTCTTAACTCTTACTCTGGCCTACAGGTTAAGGTCTTAACTCTTACTCTGGCCTACTGGTTAAGGTCTTAACTCATACTCTGACCTAATAGCTAAGGCCTTAGACTCATACTCTGGCCTAATTGTTAAGGTCTTAACTCTTCCTCTGGCCTAATAGCTAAGGTCTTAACTCTTACTCTGGCCTAATAGCTAAGGTCTTAACTCTTACTCTGGCCTAATAGCTAAGGTCTTAGACTCGTACTCTGGCCTAATAACTAAGGTCATAGACTTGTACTCTGGCCTAATGGTTAAGGTCTCAACTCTTACGCTGGCATACTGGTTAAGGTCTTAACTCTTACTCTGGCCTAATAGCTAAGGTCTTAGACTCGTACTATGCCCTAATAGCTAAGGTCTTACACTCGTACTCTGGCCTAATGGTTAAGGTCTCAACTCTTACTCTGGCCTACTGGTTAAGGTCTTAACTCTTACTCTGACCTAATAGCTAAGGCCTTAGACTCATACTCTGGCCTAATTGTTAAGGTCTTAACTCTTCCTCTGGCCTAAAGGTTAAGGTCTTAACTCTTACTCTGGCCTAATAGCTAAGGTCTTAGACTCGTACTCTGGCCTACTGGTTAAGGTCTTAACTCTTACTCTGGCCTAATAGCTAAGGTCTTAGACTCGTACTCTGGCCTACTGGTTAAGGTCGTAACTCTTACTCTGGCCTACTGGTTAAGGTCTTAACTCTTACTCTGGCCTAATAGCTAAGGTCTTAGACTCGTACTCAGGCCTAATGGTTAAGGTCTTAACTCTTACTCTGGCCTAATAGCTAAGGTCTTAGACTTGGACTCTGGCCTACTGGTTAAGGTCTTAACTCTTACTCTGGCCTAATAGCTAAGGTCTTAACTCTTACTCTGGCCTAATAGCTAAGGTCTTAGACTCGTACTCTGGCCTAATAGCTAAGGTCTTAGACTCGTACTCTGGCGTAATGGTTAAGGTCTTAACTCGTAGTCTGGCCTACTGAATAAGGTCTTAACTCTTACTCTGGCCTACTGGTTAAGGTCGTAACTCTTACTCTGGCCTAATAGCTAAGGTCTTTGACTCGTACTTTGGCCTACTGGTTAAGGTCTTAACTCTTACTCTGGCTTAATAGCTAAGGTCTTAACTCTTACTCTGGCCTACAGGTTAAGGTCTTAACTCTTACTCTGGCCTACTGGTTAAGGTCTTAAATCATACTCTGACCTAATAGCTAAGGCCTTAGACTCATACTCTGGCCTAATTGTTAAGGTCTTAACTCTTCCTCTGGCCTAATAGCTAAGGTCTTAACTCTTACTCTGGCCTAATAGCTAAGGTCTTAACTCTTACTCTGGCCTAATAGCTAAGGTCTTAGACTCGTACTCTGGCCTAATAACTAAGGTCATAGACTTGTACTCTGGCCTAATGGTTAAGGTCTCAACTCTTACGCTGGCATACTGGTTAAGGTCTTAACTCTTACTCTGGCCTAATAGCTAAGGTCTTAGACTCGTACTATGCCCTAATAGCTAAGGTCTTACACTCGTACTCTGGCCTAATGGTTAAGGTCTCAACTCTTACTCTGGCCTACTGGTTAAGGTCTTAACTCTTACTCTGACCTAATAGCTAAGGCCTTAGACTCATACTCTGGCCTAATTGTTAAGGTCTTAACTCTTCCTCTGGCCTAAAGGTTAAGGTCTTAACTCTTACTCTGGCCTAATAGCTAAGGTCTTAGACTCGTACTCTGGCCTACTGGTTAAGGTCTTAACTCTTACTCTGGCCTAATAGCTAAGGTCTTAGACTCGTACTCTGGCCTACTGGTTAAGGTCGTAACTCTTACTCTGGCCTACTGGTTAAGGTCTTAACTCTTACTCTGGCCTAGCTCTTAGACTCGTACTCAGGCCTAATGGTTAAGGTCTTAACTCTTACTCTGGCCTAATAGCTAAGGTCTTAGACTTGGACTCTGGCCTACTGGTTAAGGTCTTAACTCTTACTCTGGCCTAATAGCTAAGGTCTTAACTCTTACTCTGGCCTAATAGCTAAGGTCTTAGACTCGTACTCTGGCGTAATGGTTAAGGTCTTAACTCGTAGTCTGGCCTACTGAATAAGGTCTTAACTCTTACTCTGGCCTACTGGTTAAGGTCGTAACTCTTACTCTGGCCTAATAGCTAAGGTCTTTGACTCGTACTTTGGCCTACTGGTTAAGGTCTTAACTCTTACTCTGGCTTAATAGCTAATGTCTTAACTCTTACTCTGGCCTACAGGTTAAGGTCTTAACTCTTACTCTGGCCTACTGGTTAAGGTCTTAACTCTTACTCTGGCTTAATAGCTAAGGTCTTAACTCTTACTCTGGCCTACAGGTTAAGGTCTTAACTCTTACTCTGACCTAATAGCTAAGGCCTTAGACTCATACTCTGGCCTAATTGTTAAGGTCTTAACTCTTCCTCTGGCCTAAAGGTTAAGGTCTTAACTCTTACTCTGGCCTAATAGCTAAGCTCTTAGACTCGTACTCTGGCCTACTGGTTAAGGTCTTAACTCTTACTCTGGCCTACAGGTTAAGGTCTTAACTCTTACTCTGGCCTACTGGTTAAGGTCTTAACTCTTACTCTGGCTTAATAGCTAAGGTCTTAACTCTTACTCTGGCCTACTGGTTAAGGTCTTAATCATACTCTGGCCTAATTGTTAAGGTCTTAACTCTTCCTCTGGCCTAAAGGTTAAGGTCTTAACTCTTACTCTGGCCTAATAGCTAAGGTCTTAGACTCGTACTCTGGCCTACTGGTTAAGGTCTTAACTCTTACTCTGGCCTACAGGTTAAGGTCTTAACTCTTACTCTGGCCTAATAGCTAAGGTCTTAACTCTTACTCTGGCCTAATAGCTAAGGTCTTAGACTCGTACTCTGGCCTACTGGTTAAGGTCTTAACTCTTACTCTGACCTAATAGCTAAGGCCTTAGACTCATACTCTGGCCTAATTGTTAAGGTCTTAACTCTTACTCTGGCCTAATAGCTAAGGTCTTAGACTCGTACTATGCCCTAATAGCTAAGGTCTTACACTCGTACTCTGGCCTAATGGTTAAGGTCTCAACTCTTACTCTGGCCTACTGGTTAAGGTCTTAACTCTTACTCTGACCTAATAGCTAAGGCCTTAGACTCATACTCTGGCCTAATTGTTAAGGTCTTAACTCTTCCTCTGGCCTAATAGCTAAGGTCTTAACTCTTACTCTGGCCTAATAGCTAAGGTCTTAACTCTTACTCTGGCCTAATAGCTAAGGTCTTAGACTCGTACTCTGGCCTACAGGTTAAGGTCTTAACTCTTACTCTGGCCTAATAGCTAAGGTCTTAGACTCGTACTCTGGCCTACTGGTTAAGGTCTTAACTCTTACTCTGGCCTAATAGCTAAGGTCTTAGACTCGTACTCTGGCCTACTGGTTAAGGTCGTAACTCTTACTCTGGCCTACTGGTTAAGGTCTTAACTCTTACTCTGGCCTAATAGCTAAGGTCTTAGACTCATACTCAGGCCTAATGGTTAAGGTCTTAACTCTTACTCTGGCCTAATAGCTAAGGTCTTAGACTTGGACTCTGGCCTACTGGTTAAGGTCTTAACTCTTACTCTGGCCTAATAGCTAAGGTCTTAACTCTTACTCTGGCCTAATAGCTAAGGTCTTAGACTCGAACTCTGGCCTAATAGCTAAGGTCTTAGACTCGTACTCTGGCGTAATGGTTAAGGTCTTAACTCGTAGTCTGGCCTACTGAATAAGGTCTTAACTCTTACTCTGGCCTACTGGTTAAGGTCGTAACTCTTACTCTGGCCTAATAGCTAAGGTCTTTGACTCGTACTTTGGCCTACTGGTTAAGGTCTTAACTCTTACTCTGGCTTAATAGCTAAGGTCTTAACTCTTACTCTGGCCTACAGGTTAAGGTCTTAACTCTTACTCTGGCCTACTGGTTAAGGTCTTAACTCATACTCTGGCCTACTGGTTAAGGTCTTAGACTTGTACTCTGGCCTACTGGTTAAGGTCTTAACTCTTACTCTGGCCTACTGGTTAAGGTCTTAACTCTTACTCTGGCCTAATAGCTAAGGTCTTAGACTCGTTCTCTGGCCTAATGATTAAGGTCTTTACTCTTACTCTGGCCTCATAGCTTAGGTCTTAGACTCATACTCTGGCGTAATGGTTAAGGTCTTAACTCTTCCTCTGGCCTACTGGTTAAGGTCTTAACTCTTACCCTGGCCTAATAGCTAAGGTCTTAGACTCGTACTTTTGCCTAATAGCTAAGGTCTTAGACTCGTACTCTGGACTAATGGTTAAGGTCTTAACTC
Source organism: Triturus cristatus (assembly GCF_964204655.1). Classification (NCBI taxonomy): domain Eukaryota; kingdom Metazoa; phylum Chordata; class Amphibia; order Caudata; family Salamandridae; genus Triturus; species Triturus cristatus. Next base: position 1,313,057,251 of record NC_140590.1, read on the forward strand.
TTAGTCTGGCCTAATAGCTAAGGTCTTAACTCTTACTCTGGCCTACAGGTTAAGGTCTTAACTCTTACTCTGGCCTACTGGTTAAGGTCTTAACTCATACTCTGGCCTACTGGTTAAGGTCTTAGACTCGTACTCTGGCCTACTGGTTAAGGTCTTAACTCTTACTCTGGCCTACTGGTTAAGGTCTTAACTCTTACTCTGACCTAATAGCTAAGGTCTTAACTGTTACTCTGGCCTAATAGCTTAGGTCTTAGACTCATACTCTGGCCTAATGGTTAAGGTCTTAACACTTACTCTGGCCTACTGGTTAAGGACTTAACTCTTACTCTGGCCTAATAGCTAAGGTCTTAGACTCGTACTATGGCCTACAGGTTAAGGTCTTAACTCTCACTCTGGCCTAATAGCTAAGGTCTTAACTCTTACTCTGGCCTACAGGTTAATGTCTTAACTCATACTCTGGCCTAATAGCTAAGGTCTTAGACTCGTACTATGGCCTACAGGTTAAGGTCTTAACTCTTACTCTGGCCTACTGGTTAAGGTCTTAACTCTTACTCTGGCCTAATAGCTAAGGTCTTAGACTCGTACTATGGCCTAATAGCTAAGGTCATAGACTCGTACTCTGGCCTAATGGTTAAGGTCTTAACTCTTACTCTGGCCTACTGGTTAAGGTCTTAACTCTTACTTTGGCCTAATAGCTAAGGTCTTAGACTCGTACTATGGCCTAAAAGCTAAGATCTTAGACTCGTACTCTGGCCTAATGGTTGAGGTCTTAACTCTTACTCTGGCCTACTGGTTAAGGTCTTAACTCTTACTCTGACCTAATATCTAAGGTCTTAGACTCGCACTATGGCCTACTGGTTAAGGTCTTAACTCTTCCTCTGGCCTAATAGCTAAGGTCTTAGACTCATACTCTGGCCTAATGGTTAAGGTCTTAACTCTTACTCTGGCCTAATATCTAAGGTCTTAACTCTTACTCTGGCCTAATAGCTAAGGTCTTAACTCTTACTCTAGCCTAATAGCTAAGGTCTTAGACTCGTACTCTGGCCTACAGGTTAAGGTCTTAACTCTTACTCTGGCCTAATAGCTAAGGCTTAGACTCGTACTCTAGCCTAATGGTTAAGGTCTTAACTATTACTCTGGCCTAATAGCTAAGGTCTTAACTCTTACTCTGGCCTAATAGCTAAGGTCTTAGACTCGTACTCTGGCCTAATGGTTAAGGTCTTACCTCTTATTCTGGCCTAATAGCTAAGACTCTTACTCTGCCCAATAGCTAAGGTCTTAGACTCGTACTCTGGCCTAATGGTTAAGGTATTAACTCTTACTCTGGCCTACTGGTTAAGGTCTTAACACTTACTCTGGCCTAAAAGCTAATGTCTTAGACTCGTACTCTGACCTACTGGTTAAGGTCTTAAATCTTACTCTAGCCTACTGGTTAAGGTCTTAACTCTTACTCTGGCCTAATAGCTAATGTCTTAACTCTTACTCTGGCCTACAGGTTAATGTCTTAACTCGTACTCTGGCCTAATAGCTAAGGTCTTAGACTCGTACTTTGGTCTAATAGCTAAGGTCTTAGACTCGTACTCTGGCCTAATGGTTAAGGTCTTAACTCTTAGTCTGGCCTAATAGCTAAGGTCTTAACTCTTACTCTGGCCTACAGGTTAAGGTCTTAACTCTTACTCTGGCCTACTGGTTAAGGTCTTAACTCATACTCTGGCCTACTGGTTAAGGTCTTAGACTCGTACTCTGTCCTACTGGTTAAGGTCTTAACTCTTACTCTGGCCTACTGGTTAAGGTCTTAACTCTTACTCTGGCCTAATAGCTAAGGTCTTAACTGTTACTCTGGCCTAATAGCTTAGGTCTTAGACTCATACTCTGGCCTAATGGTTAAGGTCTTAACACTTACTCTGGCCTACTGGTTAAGGTCTTAACTCTTACTCTGGCCTAATAGCTAAGGTCTTACACTCGTACTATGGCCTACAGGTTAAGGTCTTAACTCTTACTCTGGCCTAATAGCTAAGGTCTTAACTCTTACTCTGGCCTACAGGTTAATGTCTTAACTCTTACTCTGGCCTAATATCTAAGGTCTTAACTCTTACTCTGGCCTAATAGCTAAGGTCTTAACTCTTACTCTGGCCTAATAGCTAAGGTCTTAGACTTGTACTCTGGCCTACTGGTTAAGGTCTTAACTCTTCCTCTGGCCTAATAGCTAAGGTCTTAGACTCATACTCTGGCCTAATGGTTAAGGTCTTAACTCTTACTCTGGCCTAATATCTAAGGTCTTAAATCTTACTCTGGCCTAATAGCTAAGGTCTTAACTGTTACTCTGGCCTAATAGCTAAGGCTTAGACTCGTACTCTGGCCTAATGGTTAAGGTCTTAACTCTTACTCTGGCCTAATAGCTAAGACTCTTACTCTGCCCAATAGCTAAGGTCTTAGACTCGTACTCTGGCCTAATGGTTAAGGTATTAACTCTTACTCTGGCCTACTGGTTAAGGTCTTAACACTTACTCTGGCCTAAAAGCTAATGTCTTAGACTCGTACTCTGACCTACTGGTTAAGGTCTTAAATCTTACTCTAGCCTACTGGTTAAGGTCTTAACTCTTACTCTGGCCTAATAGCTAATGTCTTAACTCTTACTCTGGCCTACAGGTTAATGTCTTAACTCGTACTCTGGCCTAATAGCTAAGGTCTTAGACTCGTACTTTGGTCTAATAGCTAAGGTCTTAGACTCGTACTCTGGCCTAATGGTTAAGGTCTTAACTCTTAGTCTGGCCTAATAGCTAAGGTCTTAACTCTTACTCTGGCCTACAGGTTAAGGTCTTAACTCTTACTCTGGCCTACTGGTTAAGGTCTTAACTCATACTCTGGCCTACTGGTTAAGGTCTTAGACTCGTACTCTGTCCTACTGGTTAAGGTCTTAACTCTTACTCTGGCCTACTGGTTAAGGTCTTAACTCTTACTCTGGCCTAATAGCTAAGGTCTTAACTGTTACTCTGGCCTAATAGCTAAGGTCATAGACTTGTACTCTGGCCTAATGGTTAAGGTCTTAACTCTTACTCTGGCCTACTGGTTAAGGTCTTAACTCTTACTCTGACCTAATATCTAAGGTCTTAGACTCACACTATGGCCTACTGGTTAAGGTCTTAACTCTTCCTCTGGCCTAATAGCTAAGGTCTTAGACTCATACTCTGGCCTAATGGTTAAGGTCTTAACTCTTACTCTGGCCTAATATCTAAGGTCTTAACTCTTACTCTGGCCTAATAGCTAAGGTCTTAACTCTTACTCTGGCCTAATAGCTAAGGTCTTAGACTCGTACTCTGGCCTACTGGTTAAGGTCTTAACTCTTCCTCTGGCCTAATAGCTAAGGTCTTAGACTCATACTCTGGCCTAATGGTTAAGGTCTTAACTCTTACTCTGGCCTAATATCTAAGGTCTTAAATCTTACTCTGGCCTAATAGCTAAGGTCTTAACTGTTACTCTGGCCTAATAGCTAAGGGTTAGACTCGTACTCTGGCCTAATGGTTAAGGTCTTAACTCTTACTCTGGCCTAATAGCTAAGACTCTTACTCTGCCCAATAGCTAAGGTCTTAGACTTGTACTCTGGCCTAATGGTTAAGGTATTAACTCTTACTCTGGCCTACTGGTTAAGGTCTTAACACTTACTCTGGCCTAAAAGCTAATGTCTTAGACTCGTACTCTGACCTACTGGTTAAGGTCTTAAATCTTACTCTAGCCTACTGGTTAAGGTCTTAACTCTTACTCTGGCCTAATAGCTAAGGTCTTAGACTCGTACTCTGGCCTACAGGTTAAGGTCTTAACTCTTACTCTGGCCTAATAGCTAAGGTCTTAGACTCGTACTCTGGCCTACTGGTTAAGGTCTTAACTCTTACTCTGGCCTAATAGCTAAGGTCTTAGACTCGTACTCTGGCCTACAGGTTAAGGTCTTAACTCTTACTCTGGCCTAATAGCTAAGGTCTTAGACTTGTACTCTGGCCTACTGGTTAAGGTCCTAACTCTTACTCTGGCCTACTGGTTAAGGTCTTAACTCTTACTCTGGCCTAATAGCTAAGGTCTTAGACTCGCACTATGGCCTACTGGTTAAGGTCTTAACTCTTCCTCTGGCCTAATAGCTAAGGTCTTAACTCTTACTCTAGCCTAATAGCTAAGGTCTTAGACTCGTATTCTGACCTAATGGTTAAGGTCTTAACACTTACTCTGGGCAAATAGCTAAGATCTTAACTCTTACTCTGGCCTAATAGCTAAGGTCTTAACTCTTACTCTGGCCTAATAGCTAAGGTCTTAGACTCGTACTATGGCCTAATGGTTAAGGTCTTAACTCTTATTTATTTAATTTACTTATAGCATTTGTAGAGCGCTACTGTAACCCTACGGGCATCCTGGCGCTGTGTACATATTGCTGAAAGTACTGTGCAACAGAGGAGGGGGGAGTATAAAGTTCTAGTGAAATTAGACTTTGGGGAAAAGCCATGTTTTCACCTTTTTACGGAAAGCCATCAGTTCATCTGTTTTCCTGATGTCGATAGGCAATTTGTTCCACAGATGGGCTGCGGCTAAGCTGAAAGCTCTGCCACCATAAGTGGCTTTCCTGATTCTGGGTATGCTTATCAGGTTGGAAGATGAGGAACGGAGGGACCGTGTGGGTATATACCATTTGAATTTCTTTTGAAGTGGTCGGGGGCCCATTCCGTGTACTGCCCTAAAGACAATGCAGAGGGATTTAAAGCAGATCCTTTGATGTACAGGTAGCCAGTGAAGATCGGCTAGAGCGAGGGTGGTAGAGGATCTTCGCTCTCGGGAGAGTGCCAGCTTCGCTGCTGCCGCCTGGATGCTTTGCAATCTGGAGATCAAATAGGTCGGGGATTCCAGAAGCAGAGCATTACAGTAGTCCAGGCGGCTGAGAATGGTGCTCCTAACTATGGTGGTTCTGACCTGCGCTGGTAAGAGGGGTAGCAGCTTTCGCAGTCCTCTCATCAAGGCGAAGCAGCTACTCATCTGCTTGTTGACATTGGTCTCTAAGCTCAGACGGTCGTTAAAGCTGACTCCGAGATTCTTCACTGATTTCACTGGGGCTAATGACTCCCCCAAGTCCATGGGCCAAAAATCGGTGGGTAGACTTCTGGTAATTCTGCCAACTGCGCAGTGCATTATTTCCGTTTTATCACTATTAAATTGTAGTGAGTTCTGGTTTAGCCAGAGTGTCATTTCCGCCATACAGGTATGGAAATCCGTGAGTGGGTTGGCCTGGGCACCATCAAGGGAAATCATCAGCTGCGTGTCATCCGCATAGTTGATCACGCTAATACCGTGGGCCTTGATAATGCCCAACAGGGGTTGCATATATATATTAAAAAGTATCAGGCTGATTGCGGACCCTTGTGGGACACCATGTGGGACTTTGATAAATTCCGACTGATATGGGGGGATGGCTACTGCCTGCCATCTGTCTTTTAAATAATAGTGAAACCAATCAAGCGCCACTCCGCCGATTCCAATGTTTTTTAGTCTTGTCAGCAGGATGTCGTGGCTCACCGTATCGAAAGCGGCGGACAGGTCCAGCAGAATCAGGATTGCTGATTCCCCCCTGTCCGCCCTCATTCGCAGGTCATCCAGAACTGTCAGCAGAGCTGACTCGGTTCCATGAGCTGGTCTGAAACCGAATTGCTCCTCTTCCAGGATGTTGTTGGTTTCTAGGAAGAGTGTAAGGGATCTGCTGACCCACCGCTCTATGATCTTTATAGGGTAAGGCAGGAGCGATATAGGACGGTAGTTTTTTTTGCAGTTCGGGTCTAGGTTAGGTTTCTTTAATAGGGGGTTAACGACCGCCAATTTCCATTCTTTTGGTACTGTGCCAGAAATGAGGGATTGATTGCAAAGCTGTTGCAATACTGGGAAAAGGTCATCCCTGAACTCCTTTACTATTTTGTGGGGCAAAGGGTCCAGAGGGGACCCTGAAGTTGTATTAAGAGCAGTTTTAGTGAAGTCTTGTTCTGTAAGGACTTTAAAATGTTCTAAGGTAGCCTTTGGGTTGGGTCGTCCTGCGTTGTCTTCGCTCTTTTCCCTATTCTTGGGGTTACTGATATCCTGCTCAGAGGAGATAGAAGCACCCTTCATTCCCTCAATGATTTTAGTGATTTTTTCCTGAAAGAAGGAAGCTAAGTCATCGCATAATTCTTGTGAGGGCTTAATTTGACTGTTCGCACAATCCGGATTGGATAACTCTCTGATTATCCTGAAAGTGTCACGGGACTTATTAGAGCTGTGGAGTAGTAAGTCGGCGAAATAGTTTGCTTTGGCTGCGATGATATCTTTTTTGTATCTTACAATGGTTTGTCTCCATATCAGTTTCTCCGGCTCCGAGTAATTTTTTCTCCACATCCTTTCGGCATTTTTACAGGCTCTTTTCAGTGCCTTCAGATTATCCGTGTACCAGGGCGCGGAGGGTCTTCCTCTTTTCCTGATTACTTTTAGGGGTACAGTATCGTCGAGCTTTTTGGTTACTTCTTTACACAGCGTGAGATAGTTAGTGGTGATGTCGTTCTCTGGGTTGAATGAATTCCCAATGTGATGGAGATTGAACTTTCCTTTCTCTTTCCTTTTTAGCAGGCCTTTCCAATCGCGTCCGATAAAGGATCTGCTCTGTGTATTGGTAGGTCCTGTATTAGTCAAGGTGTGAATGTTGAAAAGTAGGAGGTGATGGTCTGACCAATCCACTGGGAGCGTAGTTCTCATTGTAATAAGATCCTCTGCCGCAAATATTAAATCCAGTGTGTTTCCCTGTTTATGTGTGGGGGTAGTTATCCACTGTTTCAGCCCTAAGTTTTCCCAAGAGTGGGTGATATTATGGAAGGCCGTGTGTAGTTGATCATTATCCCAAAGATTGAAATCTCCTAGTACCAGTAGTTTGCTGTGTGAGATTGATATGTTGTTGATGACGGCAATCAATTCCTGCTGTTGTGTTGCGTTGATATGTCCCGGGGTCCTGTAGCAGATTAGGCTCGTGAGGCAGTGGCCTGAGTCATGTCTGATCGATATCCCAAGTATTTCAGTACATGAGACCGTGTCGACATCTAAGGTAGCAATATTTAGCTCCTCTTTAAAGATGATCCCTATTCCTCCTCCTCGTCCTATGGTCCTAGGTTTATGAATGATCTTGTATCCTGGCGGGCAGGCCGGCCCTAGCTCTAATTCCATTCCCGCAGCCGTCCATGTCTCAGTCAGAAATAAAATGTCCGGATAGTTGGACTCGACCAAAAGCTGTATTTCAGTGGCGTGTTTCGGCAGGGATCTGACGTTTAATAGTCCACTGACTAGTTCTCCCTTAATGGTCTGTTTGGGGACGGCGTGTGTTGGCAGAAAGTGCCTATATCCTGTGTTCTGCTCGGGGTTCGAATGTAAAACTAGTGGGAGGGGATTGATATGAGGCAGGCGCCCTAGGCAGTTGGGACATAAACTATTGGCCTTGGACTCAAAGTGGGGACTTAGACGAGGGCAGTTAGCTCTGCCTGCCAAAGGGTTTAGTAGCATGAGTGTTTCTCTACTGTATCTGTTTGCCTTGTGGAGCGGGAGAGCTCGGGCAGAGGGGGATGCCCTAGGCCCGGTCTCGGCGCGGACGAGCGCAGACGAGCTTGCCTTAAGCGCACCTTCGGCGCGCAATCGTCGCGCCCGCTGCGCTCGTCCGCTGCGCTTCCTGTAAGGACACATCTTACATTGGACTCTGGCCTAATAGCTAAGGTCTTAACTCTTACTCTGGCCTACTGGTTAAGGTCTTAACTCTTACTCTGGCCTACTGGTTAAGGTCTTAACTCTCACTCTGGCCTACTGGGTAAGGTCTTAACTCTTACTCTGACCTAATAGCTAATGTCTTAACTCTTACTCTGGCCTAATAGCTAAGGTCTTAGACTCTTACTCTGGCCTAATGGTTAAGGTCTTAACTCTTACTCTGGCCTACTGGTTAAGGTCTTAACTTTTACTCTGGCCTACTGGTTAAGGTCTTAACTCTTACTCTGGCCTAATAGCTAAGGTCTTAACTCTTACTCTGGCCTAATAGCTAAGGACTTAGACTCGTTCTCTGGCCTAATGGTTAAGGTTTTAACTCTTTCTCTGGCCTAATAGCTAAGGTCTTAACTCTTACTCTGGCCTAATAGCTAACGTCTTAGACTCGTACTCTGGCCTACTGGTTAAAGTCATAACTCTTACTCTGGCCTACTGGTTAAGGTCTTAACTCTTACTCTGGCCAAATAGCTAAGGTCTTAGACTCGTACTCAGGCCTAATGGTTAAGGTCTTAACTCTTACTCTGGCCTAATAGCTAAGGTCTTAGACTTGTACTCTGGCCTACTGGTTAAGGTCTTAACTCTTACTCTTGCCTAATAGCTAAGGTCTTAACTCTTACTCTGGCCTAATAGCTAAGGTCTTAGACTCGTACTCTGGCCTAATAGCTAAGGTCTTAGACTCGTACTCTGGCGTAATGGTTAAGGTCTCAACTCGTAGTCTGGCCTACTGAATAAGGTCTTAACACTTACTCTGGCCTACTGGTTAAGGTCGTAACTCTTACTCTGGCCTAATAGCTAAGGTCTTTGACTCGTACTTTGGCCTACTGGTTAAGGTCTTAACTCTTACTCTGGCTTAATAGCTAAGGTCTTAACTCTTACTCTGGCCTACAGGTTAAGGTCTTAACTCTTACTCTGGCCTACTGGTTAAGGTCTTAACTCTTACTCTGGCCTAATAGCTAAGGTCTTAGACTCGTACTCTGGGCTACTGGTTAAGGTCTTAACTCATACTCTGGCCTACTGGTTAAGGTCTTAACTCTTACTCTGGCCTAATAGCTAAGGTCTTAGACTCGTACTCTGGCCTACTGGTTAAGGTCTTAACTCTTACTCTGGCCTAATAGCTAAGGTCTTAACTCGTACTCTGGCCTAATAGCTAAGGTCTTAGACTTGTACTCTGGCCTAATGGTTAAGGTCTTAACGCGTACTCTGGCCTACTGGTTAAGGTCTTAACCCTTACTCTGGCCTACTGGTTAAGGTCTTAACTCTTACTCTGGCCTAATAGCTAAGGTCTTAGACTCGTACTATGGCCTAATAGCTAAGGTCATAGACTCGTACTCTGGCCTAATGGTTAAGGTCTTAACTCTTACGCTGGCCTACTGGTTAAGGTCTTAACTCTTACTCTGGCCTAATAGCTAAGGTCTTAGACTCGCACTATGCCCTAATAGCTAAGGTCTTACACTCGTACGCTGGCCTAATGGTTAAGGTCTTAACTCTTACTCTGGCCTACTGGTTAAGGTCTTAACTCTTACTCTGACCTAATAGCTAAGGCCTTAGACTCATACTCTGGCCTAATTGTTAAGGTCTTAACTCTTACTCTGGCCTAATAGCTAAGGTCTTAACTCTTACTCTGGCCTAATAGCTAAGGTCTTAGACTCGTACTCTGGCCTACAGGTTAAGGTCTTAACTCTTACTCTGGCCTAATAGCTAAGGTCTTAGACTCGTACTCTGGCCTACTGGTTAAGGTCTTAACTCTTACTCTGGCCTAATAGCTAAGGTCTTAGACTCGTACTCTGGCCTACTGGTTAAGGTCTTAACTCTTACTCTGGCCTACTGGTTAAGGTCTTAACACTTACTCTGGCCTAATAGCTATGGTCTTAGACTCGTACTCAGGCCTAATGGTTAAGGTCTTAACTCTTACTCTGGCCTAATAGCTAAGGTCTTAGACTTGTACTCTGGCCTACTGGTTAAGGTCTTAACTCTTACTCTGGCCTAATAGCTAAGGTCTTAACTCTTACTCTGGCCTAATAGCTAAGGTCTTAGACTCGTACTCTGGCCTAATAGCTAAGGTCTTAGACTCGCACTCTGGCGTAATGGTTAAGGTCTTAACTCGCAGTCTGGCCTACTGAATAAGGTCTTAACTCTTACTCTGGCCTAATGGTTAAGGTCTTAACTCTTACTCTGGCCTACTGGTTAAGGTCTTAACTTTTACTCTGGCCTACTGGTTAAGGTCTTAACTCTTACTCTGGCCTAATAGCTAAGGTCTTAACTCTTACTCTGGCCTAATAGCTAAGGACTTAGACTCGTTCTCTGGCCTAATGGTTAAGGTTTTAACTCTTTCTCTGGCCTAATAGCTAAGGTCTTAACTCTTACTCTGGCCTAATAGCTAACGTCTTAGACTCGTACTCTGGCCTACTGGTTAAAGTCATAACTCTTACTCTGGCCTACTGGTTAAGGTCTTAGACTCGTACTTTGGTCTAATAGCTAAGGTCTTAGACTCGTACTCTGGCCTAATGGTTAAGGTCTTAACTCTTAGTCTGGCCTAATAGCTAAGGTCTTAACTCTTACTCTGGCCTACAGGTTAAGGTCTTAACTCTTACTCTGGCCTACTGGTTAAGGTCTTAACTCATACTCTGGCCTACTGGTTAAGGTCTTAGACTCGTACTCTGGCCTACTGGTTAAGGTCTTAACTCTTACTCTGGCCTACTGGTTAAGGTCATAACTCTTACTCTGGCCTAATAGCTAAGGTCTTAACTGTTACTCTGGCCTAATAGCTTAGGTCTTAGACTCATACTCTGGCCTAATGGTTAAGGTTTTAACACTTACTCTGGCCTACTGGTTAAGGACTTAACTCTTACTCTGGCCTAATAGCTAAGGTCTTAGACTCGTACTATGGCCTACAGGTTAAGGTCTTAACTCTTACTCTGGCCTAATAGCTAAGGTCTTAACTCTTACTCTGGCCTACAGGTTAATGTCTTAACTCATACTCTGGCCTAATAGCTAAGGTCTTAGACTCGTACTATGGCCTACAGGTTAAGGTCTTAACTCTTACTCTGGCCTACTGGTTAAGGTCTTAACTCTTACTCTGGCCTAATAGCTAAGGTCTTAGACTCGTACTATGGCCTAATAGCTAAGGTCATAGACTCATACTCTGGCCTAATGGTTAAGGTCTTAACTCTTACTCTGGCCTACTGGTTAAGGTCTTAACTCTTACTTTGGCCTAATAGCTAAGGTCTTAGACTCGTACTATGGCCTAAAAGCTAAGATCGTAGACTCGTACTCTGGCCTAATGGTTGAGGTCTTAACTCTTACTCTGGCCTACTGGTTAAGGTCTTAACTCTTACTCTGACCTAATATCTAAGGTCTTAGACTCGCACTATGGCCTACTGGTTAAGGTCTTAACTCTTCCTCTGGCCTAATAGCTAAGGTCTTAGACTCATACTCTGGCCTAATGGTTAAGGTCTTAACTCTTACTCTGGCCTAATATCTAAGGTCTTAACTCTTACTCTGGCCTAATAGCTAAGGTCTTAACTCTTACTCTAGCCTAATAGCTAAGGTCTTAGACTCGTACTCTGGCCTACAGGTTAAGGTCTTAACTCTTACTCTGGCCTAATAGCTAAGGCTTAGACTCGTACTCTGGCCTAATGGTTAAGGTCTTAACTATTACTCTGACCTAATAGCTAAGGTCTTAACTCTTACTCTGGCCTAATAGCTAAGGTCTTAGACTCGTACTCTGGCCTAATGGTTAAGGTCTTACCTCTTATTCTGGCCTAATAGCTAAGACTCTTACTCTGCCCAATAGCTAAGGTCTTAGACTCGTACTCTGGCCTAATGGTTAAGGTATTAACTCTTACTCTGGCCTACTGGTTAAGGTCTTAACACTTACTCTGGCCTAAAAGCTAATGTCTTAGACTCGTACTCTGACCTACTGGTTAAGGTCTTAAATCTTACTCTAGCCTACTGGTTAAGGTCTTAACTCTTACTCTGGCCTAATAGCTAATGTCTTAACTCTTACTCTGGCCTACAGGTTAATGTCTTAACTCGTACTCTGGCCTAATAGCTAAGGTCTTAGACTCGTACTTTGGTCTAATAGCTAAGGTCTTAGACTCGTACTCTGGCCTAATGGCTAAGGTCTTAACTCTTAGTCTGGCCTAATAGCTAAGGTCTTAACTCTTACTCTGGCCTACAGGTTAAGGTCTTAACTCTTACTCTGGCCTACTGGTTAAGGTCTTAACTCATACTCTGGCCTACTGGTTAAGGTCTTAGACTCGTACTCTGTCCTACTGGTTAAGGTCTTAACTCTTACTCTGGCCTACTGGTTAAGGTCTTAACTCTTACTCTGGCCTAATAGCTAAGGTCTTAACTGTTACTCTGGCCTAATAGCTTAGGTCTTAGACTCATACTCTGGCCTAATGGTTAAGGTCTTAACACTTACTCTGGCCTACTGGTTAAGGTCTTAACTCTTACTCTGGCCTAATAGCTAAGGTCTTACACTCGTACTATGGCCTACAGGTTAAGGTCTTAACTCTTACTCTGGCCTAATAGCTAAGGTCTTAACTCTTACTCTGGCCTACAGGTTAATGTCTTAACTCATACTCTGGCCTAATAGCTAAGGTCTTAGACTAGTACTATGGCCTACAGGTTAAGGTCTTAACTCTTACTCTGGCCTACTGGTTAAGGTCTTAACTCTTACTCTGGCCTAATAGCTAAGGTCTTAGACTCATACTATGGCCTAATAGCTAATGTCATAGACTTGTACTCTGGCCTAATGGTTAAGGTCTTAACTCGTACTCTGGCCTACTGGTTAAGGTCTTAACTCTTACTCTGACCTAATATCTAAGGTCTTAGACTCGCACTATGGCCTACTGGTTAAGGTCTTAACTCTTCCTCTGGCCTAATAGCTAAGGTCTTAGACTCACACTCTGGCCTAATGGTTAAGGTCTTAACTCTTACTCTGGCCTAATATCTAAGGTCTTAACTCTTACTCTGGCCTAATAGCTAAGGTCTTAACTCTTACTCTGGCCTAATAGCTAAGGTCTTAGACTCGTACTCTGGCCTACTGGTTAAGGTCTTAACTCTTCCTCTGGCCTAATAGCTAAGGTCTTAGACTCATACTCTTGCCTAATGGTTAAGGTCTTAACTCTTACTCTGGCCTAATATCTAAGGTCTTAAATCTTACTCTGGCCTAATAGCTAAGGTCTTAACTGTTACTCTGGCCTAATAGCTAAGGCTTAGACTCGTACTCTGGCCTAATGGTTAAGGTCTTAACTCTTACTCTGGCCTAATAGCTAAGACTCTTACTCTGCCCAATAGCTAAGGTCTTAGACTCGTACTCTGGCCTAATGGTTAAGGTATTAACTCTTACTCTGGCCTACTGGTTAAGGTCTTAACACTTACTCTGGCCTAAAAGCTAATGTCTTAGACTCGTACTCTGACCTACTGGTTAAGGTCTTAAATCTTACTCTAGCCTACTGGTTAAGGTCTTAACTCTTACTCTGGCCTAATAGCTAAGGTCTTAGACTCGTACTCTGGCCTACAGGTTAAGGTCTTAACTCTTACTCTGGCCTAATAGCTAAGGTCTTAGACTCGTACTCTGGCCTACTGGTTAAGGTCTTAACTCTTACTCTGGCCTAATAGCTAAGGTCTTAGACTCGTACTCTGGCCTACAGGTTAAGGTCTTAACTCTTACTCTGGCCTAATAGCTAAGGTCTTAGACTTGTACTCTGGCCTACTGGTTAAGGTCCTAACTCTTACTCTGGCCTACTGGTTAAGGTCTTAACTCTTACTCTGGCCTAATAGCTAAGGTCTTAGACTCGCACTATGGCCTACTGGTTAAGGTCTTAACTCTTCCTCTGGCCTAATAGCTAAGGTCTTAACTCTTACTCTAGCCTAATAGCTAAGGTCTTAGACTCGTATTCTGACCTAATGGTTAAGGTCTTAACTCTTACTCTGGGCAAATAGCTAAGATCTTAACTCTTACTCTGGCCTAATAGCTAAGGTCTTAACTCTTACTCTGGCCTAATAGCTAAGGTCTTAGACTCGTACTATGGCCTAATGGTTAAGGTCTTAACTCTTACTCTGGCCTAATAGCTAAGGTCTTAACACTTACTCTGGCCTACTGGTTAAGGTCTTAACTCTTACTCTGGCCTACTGGTTAAGGTCTTAACTCTTACTCTGGCCTACTGGGTAAGGTCTTAACTGTTACTCTGACCTAATAGCTAATGTCTTAACTCTTACTCTGGCCTAATAGCTAAGGTCTTAGACTCTTACTCTGGCCTAATGGTTAAGGTCTTAACTCTTACTCTGGCCTACTGGTTAAGGTCTTAACTTTTACTCTGGCCTACTGGTTAAGGTCTTAACTCTTACTCTGGCCTAATAGCTAAGGTCTTAACTCTTACTCTGGCCTAATAGCTAAGGACTTAGACTCGTTCTCTGGCCTAATGGTTAAGGTTTTAACTCTTTCTCTGGCCTAATAGCTAAGGTCTTAACTCTTACTGTGGCCTAATAGCTAACGTCTTAGACTCGTACTCTGGCCTACTGGTTAAAGTCATAACTCTTACTCTGGCCTACTGGTTAAGGTCTTAACTCTTACTCTGGCCTAATAGCTAAGGTCTTAGACTCGTACTCAGGCCTAATGGTTAAGGTCTTAACTCTTACTCTGGCCTAATAGCTAAGGTCTTAGACTTGTACTCTGGCCTACTGGTTAAGGTCTTAACTCTTACTCTTGCCTAATAGCTAAGGTCTTAACTCTTACTCTGGCCTAATAGCTAAGGTCTTAGACTCGTACTCTGGCCTAATAGCTAAGGTCTTAGACTCGTACTCTGGCGTAATGGTTAAGGTCTCAACTCGTAGTCTGGCCTACTGAATAAGGTCTTAACACTTACTCTGGCCTACTGGTTAAGGTCGTAACTCTTACTCTGGCCTAATAGCTAAGGTCTTTGACTCGTACTTTGGCCTACTGGTTAAGGTCTTAACTCTTACTCTGGCTTAATAGCTAAGGTCTTAACTCTTACTCTGGCCTACAGGTTAAGGTCTTAACTCTTACTCTGGCCTAATAGCTAAGGTCTTAACTCTTACTCTGGCCTAATAGCTAAGGTCTTAGACTCGTACATGGCCTACAGGTTAAGGTCTTAACTCTTACTCTGGCCTAATAGCTAAGGTCTTAGACTCTTACTCTGGCCTACTGGTTAAGGTCTTAACTCTTACTCTGGCCTAATAGCTAAGGTCTTAGACTCGTACTCTGGGCTACTGGTTAAGGTCTTAACTCTTACTCTGGCCTACTGGTTAAGGTCTTAACTCTTACTCTGGCCTACTGGTTAAGGTCTTAACTCTTACTCTGGCCTAATAGCTAAGGTCTTAACTCGTACTCTGGCCTAATAGCTAAGGTCTTAGACTTGTACTCTGGCCTAATGGTTAAGGTCTTAATGCGTACTCTGGCCTACTGGTTAAGGTCTTAACCCTTACTCTGGCCTACTGGTTAAGGTCTTAACTCTTACTCTGGCCAAATAGCTAAGGTCTTAGACTCGTACTATGGCCTAATAGCTAAGGTCATAGACTCGTACTCTGGCCTAATGGTTAAGGTCTTAACTCTTACGCTGGCCTACTGGTTAAGGTCTTAACTCTTACTCTGGCCTAATAGCTAAGGTCTTAGACTCGTACTATGCCCTAATAGCTAAGGTCTTACACTCGTACGCTGGCCTAATGGTTAAGGTCTTAACTCTTACTCTGGCCTACTGGTTAAGGTCTTAACTCTTACTCTGACCTAATAGCTAAGGCCTTAGACTCATACTCTGGCCTAATTGTTAAGGTCTTAACTCTTACTCTGGCCTAATAGCTAAGGTCTTAACTCTTACTCTGGCCTAATAGCTAAGGTCTTAGACTCGTACTCTGGCCTACAGGTTAATGTCTTAACTCTTACTCTGGCCTAATAGCTAAGGTCTTAGACTCGTATTCTGGCCTACTGGTTAAGGTCTTAACTCTTACTCTGGCCTAATAGCTAAGGTCTTAGACTCGTACTCTGGCCTACTGGTTAAGGTCTTAACTCTTACTCTGGCCTACTGGTTAAGGTCTTAACACTTACTCTGGCCTAATAGCTAAGGTCTTAGACTCGTACTCAGGCCTAATGGTTAAGGTCTTAACTCTTACTCTGGCCTAATAGCTAAGGTCTTAGACTTGTACTCTGGCCTACTGGTTAAGGTCTTAACTCTTACTCTGGCCTAATAGCTAAGGTCTTAACTCTTACTCTGGCCTAATAGCTAAGGTCTTAGACTCGTACTCTGGCCTAATAGCTAAGGTCTTAGACTCGTACTCTGGCGTAATGGTTAAGGTCTTAACTCGTAGTCTGGCCTACTGAATAAGGTCTTAACTCTTACTCTGGCCTAATGGTTAAGGTCTTAACTCTTACTCTGGCCTACTGGTTAAGGTCTTAACTTTTACTCTGGCCTACTGGTTAAGGTCTTAACTCTTACTCTGGCCTAATAGCTAAGGTCTTAACTCTTACTCTGGCCTAATAGCTAAGGACTTAGACTCGTTCTCTGGCCTAATGGTTAAGGTTTTAACTCTTTCTCTGGCCTAATAGCTAAGGTCTTAACTCTTACTCTGGCCTAATAGCTAACGTCTTAGACTCGTACTCTGGCCTACTGGTTAAAGTCATAACTCTTACTCTGGCCTACTGGTTAAGGTCTTAACTCTTACTCTGGCCTAATAGCTAAGGTCTTAGACTCGTACTCAGGCCTAATGGTTAAGGTCTTAACTCTTACTCTGGCCTAATAGCTAAGGTCTTAGACTTGTACTCTGTCCTACTGGTTAAGGTCTTAACTCTTACTCTGGCCTAATAGCTAAGGTCTTAACTCTTACTCTGGCCTAATAGCTAAGGTCTTAGACTCGTACTCTGGCCTAATATCTAAGGTCTTAGACTCGTACTCTGGCGTAATGGTTAAGGTCTTAACTCGTAGTCTGGCCTACTGAATAAGGTCTTAACACTTACTCTGGCCTACTGGTTAAGGTCGTAACTCTTACTCTGGCCTAATAACTAAGGTCTTTGACTCGTGCTTTGGCCTCTTGGTTAAGGTCTTAACTCTTACTCTGGCTTAATAGCTAAGGTCTTAACTCTTACTCTGGCCTACAGGTTAAGGTCTTAACTCTTACTCTGGCCTACTGGTTAAGGTCTTAACTCTTACTCTGGCCTAATAGCAAAGGTCTTAACTCTTACTCTGGCCTAATAGCTAAGGTCTTAGACTCGTACATGGCCTACAGGTTAAGGTCTTAACTCTTACTCTGGCCTAATAGCTAAGGTCTTAGACTCTTACTCTGGCCTACTGGTTAAGGTCTTAACTCTTACTCTGGCCTAATAGCTAAGGTCTTAGACTCGTACTCTGGGCTACTGGTTAAGGTCTTAACTCTTACTCTGGCCTACTGGTTAAGGTCTTAACTCTTACTCTGGCCTAATAGCTAAGGTCTTAGACTCGTACTCTGGCCTAATGGTTAAGGTCTTAACTCTTACTCTGGCCTAATAGCTAAGGTCTTAGACTCGTACTCTGGCCTACTGGTTAAGGTCTTAACTCTTACTCTGGCCTAATAGCTAAGGTCTTAACTCGTACTCTGGCCTAATAGCTAAGGTCTTAGACTTGTACTCTGGCCTAATGGTTAAGGTCTTAACGCGTACTCTGGCCTACTGGTTAAGGTCTTAACCCTTACTCTGGCCTACTGGTTAAGGTCTTAACTCTTACTCTGGCCTAATAGCTAAGGTCTTAGACTCGTACTATGGCCTAATAGCTAAGGTCATAGACTCATACTCTGGCCTAATGGTTAAGGTCTTAACTCTTACGCTGGCCTACTGGTTAAGGTCTTAACTCTTACTCTGGCCTAATAGCTAAGGTCTTAGACTCGTACTATGCCCTAATAGCTAAGGTCTTACACTCGTACGCTGGCCTAATGGTTAAGGTCTTAACTCTTACTCTGGCCTACTGGTTAAGGTCTTAACTCTTACTCTGACCTAATAGCTAAGGCCTTAGACTCATACTCTGGCCTAATTGTTAAGGTCTTAACTCTTACTCTGGCCTAATAGCTAAGGTCTTAACTCTTACTCTGGCCTAATAGCTAAGGTCTTAGACTAGTACTCTGGCCTACAGGTTAAGGTCTTAACTCTTACTCTGGCCTAATAGCTATGGTCTTAGACTCGTACTCTGGCCTACTGGTTAAGGTCTTAACTCTTACTCTGGCCTAATAGCTAAGGTCTAAGACTCGTACTCTGGCCTACTGGTTAAGGTCTTAACTCTTACTCTGGCCTACTGGTTAAGGTCTTAACACTTACTCTGGCCTAATAGCTAAGGTCTTAGACTCGTACTCAGGCCTAATGGTTAAGGTCTTAACTCTTACTCTGGCCTAATAGCTAAGGTCTTAACTCTTACTCTGGCCTAATAGCTAAGGTCTTAGACTCGTACTCTGGCCTAATAGCTAAGGTCTTAGACTCGTACTCTGGTGTAATGGTTAAGGTCTTAACTCATAGTCTGGCCTACTGAATAAGGTCTTAACTCTTACTCTGGCCTACTGGTTAAGGTCGTAACACTTACTCTGGCCTAATAGCTAAGGTCTTTGACTCGTACTTTGGCCTACTGGTTAAGGTCTTAACTCTTACTCTGGCTTAATAGCTAAGGTCTTAACTCTTACTCTGGCCTACAGGTTAAGGTCTTAACTCTTACTCTGGCCTACTGGTTAAGGTCTTAACTCTTACTCTGGCCTAATAGCTAAGGTCTTAGACTCGTACTCTGGCCTACAGGTTAAGGTCTTAACTCTTACTCTGGCCTAATAGCTAAGGTATTAGACTCGTACTCTGGCCTACTGGTTAAGGTCCTAACTCTTACTCTGGCCTACTGGTTAAGGTCTTAACTCTTACTCTGGCCTAATAGCTAAGGTCTTAGACTCGGACTATGGCCTACTGGTTAAGGTCTTAACTCTTCCTCTGGCCTAATAGCTAAGGTCTTAACTCTTACTCTGGCCTAATAGCTAAGGTCTTAGACTCGTATTCTGACCTAATGGTTAAGGTCTTAACTCTTACTCTGGGCTAATAGCTAAGATCTTAACTCTTACTCTGGCCTAATAGCTAAGGTCTTAACTCTTACTCTGGCCTAATAGCTAAGGTCTTAGACTCGTACTATGGCCTAATGGTTAAGGTCTTAACTCTTACTCTGGCCTAATAGCTAAGGTCTTAACTCTTACTCTGGCCTACTGGTTAAGGTCTTAACTCTTACTCTGGCCTACTGGTTAAGGTCTTAACTCTTACTCTGGCCTACTGGTTAAGGTCTTAACTCTTACTCTGACCTAATAGCTAATGTCTTAACTCTTACTCTGGCCTAATAGCTAAGGTCTTAGACTCTTACTCTGGCCTAATGGTTAAGGTCTTAACTCTTACTCTGGCCTACTGGTTAAGGTCTTAACTCTTACTCTGGCCTAATAGCTAAGGTCTTAACTCTTACTCTGGCCTAATAGCTAAGGTCTTAGACTCGTTCTCTGGCCTAATGGTTAAGGTTTTAACTCTTTCTCTGGCCTAATAGCTAAGGTCTTAACTCTTACTCTGGCCTAATTGCTAACGTTTTAGACTCGTACTCTGGCCTACTGGTTAAAGTCTTAACTCTTACTCTGGCCTACTGGTTAAGGTCTTAACTCTTACTCTGGCCTAATAGCTAAGGTCTTAGACTCGTACTCTGGCCAAATGGTTAAGGTCTTAACTCTTACTCTGGCCTACTGGTTAAGGTCTTAGACTCGTACTCTGGCCTAATGGTTAAGGTCTTAACTCTTACTCTGGCCTAATAGCTAAGGTCTTAGACTCGTTCTCTGGCCTAATGGTTAAGGTCTTAACTCTTACTCTGGCCTAATAGCTTAGGTCTTAGACTCTTACTCTGGCGTAATGGTTAAGGTCTTAACTCTTACTCTGGCCTACTGGTTAAGGTCTTAACTCTTACCCTGGCCTAATAGCTAAGGTCTTAGACTCGTACTTTGGCCTAATAGCTAAGGTCTTAGACTCGTACTCTGGCCTAATGGTTAAGGTCTTAACTCTTACTCTGGCCTACTGGTTAAGGTCTTAACTCTTACTCTGACCTAATAGCTAAGGCCTTAGACTCATACTCTAGCCTAATTGTTAAGGTCTTAACTCTTACTCTGGCCTAATAGCTAAGGTCTTAACTCTTACTCTGGCCTAATAGCTAAGGTCTTAACTCTTACTCTGGCCTAATAGCTAAGGTCTTAGACTTGTACTCTGGCCTACTGGATAAGATCGTAACTCTTACTCTGGCCTACAGGTTAAGGTCTTAACTCTTACTCTGGCCTAATAGCTAAGGTCTTAGACTCGTACTCTGGCCTAATAGCTAAGGTCATAGACTTGTACTCTGGCCTAATGGTTAAGGTCTTAACTCGTAGTCTGGCCTACTGAATAAGGTCTTAACTCTTACTCTGGCCTAATGGTTAAGGTCTTAACTCTTACTCTGGCCTACTGGTTAAGGTCTTAACTTTTACTCTGGCCTACTGGTTAAGGTCTTAACTCTTACTCTGGCCTAATAGCTAAGGTCTTAACTCTTACTCTGGCCTAATAGCTAAGGACTTAGACTCGTTCTCTGGCCTAATGGTTAAGGTTTTAACTCTTTCTCTGGCCTAATAGCTAAGGTCTTAACTCTTACTCTGGCCTAATAGCTAACGTCTTAGACTCGTACTCTGGCCTACTGGTTAAAGTCATAACTCTTACTCTGGCCTACTGGTTAAGGTCTTAACTCTTACTCTGGCCTAATAGCTAAGGTCTTAGACTCGTACTCAGGCCTAATGGTTAAGGTCTTAACTCTTACTCTGGCCTAATAGCTAAGGTCTTAGACTTGTACTCTGTCCTACTGGTTAAGGTCTTAACTCTTACTCTGGCCTAATAGCTAAGGTCTTAACTCTTACTCTGGCCTAATAGCTAAGGTCTTAGACTCGTACTCTGGCCTAATATCTAAGGTCTTAGACTCGTACTCTGGCGTAATGGTTAAGGTCTTAACTCGTAGTCTGGCCTACTGAATAAGGTCTTAACACTTACTCTGGCCTACTGGTTAAGGTCGTAACTCTTACTCTGGCCTAATAACTAAGGTCTTTGACTCGTGCTTTGGCCTCTTGGTTAAGGTCTTAACTCTTACTCTGGCTTAATAGCTAAGGTCTTAACTCTTACTCTGGCCTACAGGTTAAGGTCTTAACTCTTACTCTGGCCTACTGGTTAAGGTCTTAACTCTTACTCTGGCCTAATAGCAAAGGTCTTAACTCTTACTCTGGCCTAATAGCTAAGGTCTTAGACTCGTACATGGCCTACAGGTTAAGGTCTTAACTCTTACTCTGGCCTAATAGCTAAGGTCTTAGACTCTTACTCTGGCCTACTGGTTAAGGTCTTAACTCTTACTCTGGCCTAATAGCTAAGGTCTTAGACTCGTACTCTGGGCTACTGGTTAAGGTCTTAACTCTTACTCTGGCCTACTGGTTAAGGTCTTAACTCTTACTCTGGCCTAATAGCTAAGGTCTTAGACTCGTACTCTGGCCTAATGGTTAAGGTCTTAACTCTTACTCTGGCCTAATAGCTAAGGTCTTAGACTCGTACTCTGGCCTACTGGTTAAGGTCTTAACTCTTACTCTGGCCTAATAGCTAAGGTCTTAACTCGTACTCTGGCCTAATAGCTAAGGTCTTAGACTTGTACTCTGGCCTAATGGTTAAGGTCTTAACGCGTACTCTGGCCTACTGGTTAAGGTCTTAACCCTTACTCTGGCCTACTGGTTAAGGTCTTAACTCTTACTCTGGCCTAATAGCTAAGGTCTTAGACTCGTACTATGGCCTAATAGCTAAGGTCATAGACTCATACTCTGGCCTAATGGTTAAGGTCTTAACTCTTACGCTGGCCTACTGGTTAAGGTCTTAACTCTTACTCTGGCCTAATAGCTAAGGTCTTAGACTCGTACTATGCCCTAATAGCTAAGGTCTTACACTCGTACGCTGGCCTAATGGTTAAGGTCTTAACTCTTACTCTGGCCTACTGGTTAAGGTCTTAACTCTTACTCTGACCTAATAGCTAAGGCCTTAGACTCATACTCTGGCCTAATTGTTAAGGTCTTAACTCTTACTCTGGCCTAATAGCTAAGGTCTTAACTCTTACTCTGGCCTAATAGCTAAGGTCTTAGACTAGTACTCTGGCCTACAGGTTAAGGTCTTAACTCTTACTCTGGCCTAATAGCTATGGTCTTAGACTCGTACTCTGGCCTACTGGTTAAGGTCTTAACTCTTACTCTGGCCTAATAGCTAAGGTCTAAGACTCGTACTCTGGCCTACTGGTTAAGGTCTTAACTCTTACTCTGGCCTACTGGTTAAGGTCTTAACACTTACTCTGGCCTAATAGCTAAGGTCTTAGACTCGTACTCAGGCCTAATGGTTAAGGTCTTAACTCTTACTCTGGCCTAATAGCTAAGGTCTTAACTCTTACTCTGGCCTAATAGCTAAGGTCTTAGACTCGTACTCTGGCCTAATAGCTAAGGTCTTAGACTCGTACTCTGGTGTAATGGTTAAGGTCTTAACTCATAGTCTGGCCTACTGAATAAGGTCTTAACTCTTACTCTGGCCTACTGGTTAAGGTCGTAACACTTACTCTGGCCTAATAGCTAAGGTCTTTGACTCGTACTTTGGCCTACTGGTTAAGGTCTTAACTCTTACTCTGGCTTAATAGCTAAGGTCTTAACTCTTACTCTGGCCTACAGGTTAAGGTCTTAACTCTTACTCTGGCCTACTGGTTAAGGTC
Source organism: Triturus cristatus (assembly GCF_964204655.1). NCBI lineage: Eukaryota > Metazoa > Chordata > Amphibia > Caudata > Salamandridae > Triturus > Triturus cristatus. The sequence continues at coordinate 1,313,079,831 of NC_140590.1, forward strand.
TTAACTCTTACTCTGGCCTAATAGCTAAGGTCTTAGACTCGTACTCTGGCCTACAGGTTAAGGTCTTAACTCTTACTCTGGCCTAATAGCTAAGGTATTAGACTCGTACTCTGGCCTACTGGTTAAGGTCCTAACTCTTACTCTGGCCTACTGGTTAAGGTCTTAACTCTTACTCTGGCCTAATAGCTAAGGTCTTAGACTCGGACTATGGCCTACTGGTTAAGGTCTTAACTCTTCCTCTGGCCTAATAGCTAAGGTCTTAACTCTTACTCTGGCCTAATAGCTAAGGTCTTAGACTCGTATTCTGACCTAATGGTTAAGGTCTTAACTCTTACTCTGGGCTAATAGCTAAGATCTTAACTCTTACTCTGGCCTAATAGCTAAGGTCTTAACTCTTACTCTGGCCTAATAGCTAAGGTCTTAGACTCGTACTATGGCCTAATGGTTAAGGTCTTAACTCTTACTCTGGCCTAATAGCTAAGGTCTTAACTCTTACTCTGGCCTACTGGTTAAGGTCTTAACTCTTACTCTGGCCTACTGGTTAAGGTCTTAACTCTTACTCTGGCCTACTGGTTAAGGTCTTAACTCTTACTCTGACCTAATAGCTAATGTCTTAACTCTTACTCTGGCCTAATAGCTAAGGTCTTAGACTCTTACTCTGGCCTAATGGTTAAGGTCTTAACTCTTACTCTGGCCTACTGGTTAAGGTCTTAACTCTTACTCTGGCCTAATAGCTAAGGTCTTAACTCTTACTCTGGCCTAATAGCTAAGGTCTTAGACTCGTTCTCTGGCCTAATGGTTAAGGTTTTAACTCTTTCTCTGGCCTAATAGCTAAGGTCTTAACTCTTACTCTGGCCTAATTGCTAACGTTTTAGACTCGTACTCTGGCCTACTGGTTAAAGTCTTAACTCTTACTCTGGCCTACTGGTTAAGGTCTTAACTCTTACTCTGGCCTAATAGCTAAGGTCTTAGACTCGTACTCTGGCCAAATGGTTAAGGTCTTAACTCTTACTCTGGCCTACTGGTTAAGGTCTTAGACTCGTACTCTGGCCTAATGGTTAAGGTCTTAACTCTTACTCTGGCCTAATAGCTAAGGTCTTAGACTCGTTCTCTGGCCTAATGGTTAAGGTCTTAACTCTTACTCTGGCCTAATAGCTTAGGTCTTAGACTCTTACTCTGGCGTAATGGTTAAGGTCTTAACTCTTACTCTGGCCTACTGGTTAAGGTCTTAACTCTTACCCTGGCCTAATAGCTAAGGTCTTAGACTCGTACTTTGGCCTAATAGCTAAGGTCTTAGACTCGTACTCTGGCCTAATGGTTAAGGTCTTAACTCTTACTCTGGCCTACTGGTTAAGGTCTTAACTCTTACTCTGACCTAATAGCTAAGGCCTTAGACTCATACTCTAGCCTAATTGTTAAGGTCTTAACTCTTACTCTGGCCTAATAGCTAAGGTCTTAACTCTTACTCTGGCCTAATAGCTAAGGTCTTAACTCTTACTCTGGCCTAATAGCTAAGGTCTTAGACTTGTACTCTGGCCTACTGGATAAGATCGTAACTCTTACTCTGGCCTACAGGTTAAGGTCTTAACTCTTACTCTGGCCTAATAGCTAAGGTCTTAGACTCGTACTCTGGCCTAATAGCTAAGGTCATAGACTTGTACTCTGGCCTAATGGTTAAGGTCTTAACTCTTCTTCTGGCCTACTGGTTAAGGTCTTAACTCTTACTCTGACCTAATATCTAAGGTCTTAAACTCGCACTATGGCCTACTGGTTAAGGTCTTAACTCTTCCTCTGGCCTAATAGCTAAGGTCTTAGACTCACACTCTGGCCTAATGGTTAAGGTCTTAACTCTTACTCTGGCCTAATATCTAAGGTCTTAACTCTTACTCTGGCCTAATAGCTAAGGTCTTAACTCTTACTCTGGCCTAATAGCTAAGGTCTTAGACTCGTACTCTGGCCTACTGGTTAAGGTTTTAACTCTTCCTCTGGCCTAATAGCTAAGGTCTTAGACTCATACTCTGGCCTAATGGTTAAGGTCTTAACTCTTACTCTGGCCTAATATCTAAGGTCTTAAATCTTACTCTGGCCTAATAGCTAAGGTCTTAACTGTTACTCTGGCCTAATAGCTAAGGCTTAGACTCGTACTCTGGCCTAATGGTTAAGGTCTTAACTCTTACTCTGGCCTAATAGCTAAGACTCTTACTCTGCCCAATAGCTAAGGTCTTAGACTCGTACTCTGGCCTAATGGTTAAGGTATTAACTCTTACTCTGGCCTACTGGTTAAGGTCTTAACACTTACTCTGGCCTAAAAGCTAATGTCTTAGACTCGTACTCTGACCTACTGGTTAAGGTCTTAAATCTTACTCTAGCCTACTGGTTAAGGTCTTAACTCTTACTCTGGCCTAATAGCTAAGGTCTTAGACTCGTACTCTGGCCTACTGGTTAAGGTCTTAACTCTTCCTCTGGCCTAATAGCTAAGGTCTTAGACTCATACTCTGGCCTAATGGTTAAGGTCTTAACTCTTACTCTGGCCTAATATCTAAGGTCTTAAATCTTACTCTGGCCTAATAGCTAAGGTCTTAACTGTTACTCTGGCCTAATAGCTAAGGTCTTAGACACGTACTCTGGCCTACTGGTTAAGGTCTTAACTCTTACTCTGGCCTAATAGCTAAGGTCTTAGACTCGTACTCTGGCCTACAGGTTAAGGTCTTAACTCTTACTCTGGCCTAATAGCTAAGGTCTTAGACTTGTACTCTGGCCTACTGGTTAAGGTCCTAACTCTTACTCTGGCCTACTGGTTAAGGTCTTAACTCTTACTCTGGCCTAATAGCTAAGGTCTTAGACTCGCACTATGGCCTACTGGTTAAGGTCTTAACTCTTCCTCTGGCCTAATAGCTAAGGTCTTAACTCTTACTCTAGCCTAATAGCTAAGGTCTTAGACTCGTATTCTGACCTAATGGTTAAGGTCTTAACTCTTACTCTGGGCAAATAGCTAAGATCTTAACTCTTACTCTGGCCTAATAGCTAAGGTCTTAACTCTTACTCTGGCCTAATAGCTAAGGTCTTAGACTCGTACTATGGCCTAATGGTTAAGGTCTTAACTCTTACTCTGGCCTAATAGCTAAGGTCTTAACTCTTACTCTGGCCTACTGGTTAAGGTCTTAACTCTTACTCTGGCCTACTGGTTAAGGTCTTAACTCTTACTCTGGCCTACTGGGTAAGGTCTTAACTCTTACTCTGACCTAATAGCTAATGTCTTAACTCTTACTCTGGCCTAATAGCTAAGGTCTTAGACTCTTACTCTGGCCTAATGGTTAAGGTCTTAACTCTTACTCTGGCCTACTGGTTAAGGTCTTAACTTTTACTCTGGCCTACTGGTTAAGGTCTTAACTCTTACTCTGGCCTAATAGCTAAGGTCTTAACTCTTACTCTGGCCTAATAGCTAAGGACTTAGACTCGTTCTCTGGCCTAATGGTTAAGGTTTTAACTCTTTCTCTGGCCTAATAGCTAAGGTCTTAACTCTTACTCTGTCCTAATAGCTAACGTCTTAGACTCGTACTCTGGCCTACTGGTTAAAGTCATAACTCTTACTCTGGCCTACTGGTTAAGGTCATAACTCTTACTCTGGCCTAATAGCTAAGGTCTTAGACTCGTACTCAGGCCTAATGGTTAAGGTCTTAACTCTTACTCTGGCATAATAGCTAAGGTCTTAGACTTGTACTCTGGCCTACTGGTTAAGGTCTTAACTCTTACTCTTGCCTAATAGCTAAGGTCTTAACTCTTACTCTGGCCTAATAGCTAAGGTCTTAGACTCGTACTATGGCCTAATGGTTAAGGTCTCAACTCGTAGTCTGGCCTACTGAATAAGGTCTTAACACTTACTCTGGCCTACTGGTTAAGGTCGTAACTCTTACTCTGGCCTAATAGCTAAGGTCTTTGACTCGTACTTTGGCCTACTGGTTAAGGTCTTAACTCTTACTCTGGCTTAATAGCTAAGGTCTTAACTCTTACTCTGGCCTACAGGTTAAGGTCTTAACTCTTACTCTGGCCTAATAGCTAAGGTCTTAACTCTTACTTTGGCCTAATAGCTAAGGTCTTAGACTCGTACATGGCCTACAGGTTAAGGTCTTAACTCTTACTCTGGCCTAATAGCTAAGGTCTTAGACTCTTACTCTGGCCTACTGGTTAAGGTCTTAACTCTTACTCTGGCCTAATAGCTAAGGTCTTAGACTCGTACTCTGGGCTACTGGTTAAGGTCTTAACTCTTACTCTGGCCTACTGGTTAAGGTCTTAACTCTTACTCTGGCCTACTGGTTAAGGTCTTAACTCTTACTCTGGCCTACTGGGTAAGGTCTTAACTCTTACTCTGACCTAATAGCTAATGTCTTAACTCTTACTCTGGCCTAATAGCTAAGGTCTTAGACTCTTACTCTGGCCTAATGGTTAAGGTCTTAACTCTTACTCTGGCCTACTGGTTAAGGTCTTAACTTTTACTCTGGCCTACTGGTTAAGGTCTTAACTCTTACTCTGGCCTAATAGCTAAGGTCTTAACTCTTACTCTGGCCTAATAGCTAAGGACTTAGACTCGTTCTCTGGCCTAATGGTTAAGGTTTTAACTCTTTCTCTGGCCTAATAGCTAAGGTCTTAACTCTTACTCTGGCCTAATAGCTAACGTCTTAGACTCGTACTCTGGCCTACTGGTTAAAGTCATAACTCTTACTCTGGCCTACTGGTTAAGGTCATAACTCTTACTCTGGCCTAATAGCTAAGGTCTTAGACTCGTACTCAGGCCTAATGGTTAAGGTCTTAACTCTTACTCTGGCCTAATAGCTAAGGTCTTAGACTTGTACTCTGGCCTACTGGTTAAGGTCTTAACTCTTACTCTTGCCTAATAGCTAAGGTCTTAACTCTTACTCTGGCCTAATAGCTAAGGTCTTAGACTCGTACTCTGGCCTAATAGCTAAGGTCTTAGACTCGTACTCTGGCGTAATGGTTAAGGTCTCAACTCGTAGTCTGGCCTACTGAATAAGGTCTTAACACTTACTCTGGCCTACTGGTTAAGGTCGTAACTCTTACTCTGGCCTAATAGCTAAGGTCTTTGACTCGTACTTTGGCCTACTGGTTAAGGTCTTAACTCTTACTCTGGCTTAATAGCTAAGGTCTTAACTCTTACTCTGGCCTACAGGTTAAGGTCTTAACTCTTACTCTGGCCTAATAGCTAAGGTCTTAACTCTTACTCTGGCCTAATAGCTAAGGTCTTAGACTCGTACATGGCCTACAGGTTAAGGTCTTAACTCTTACTCTGGCCTAATAGCTAAGGTCTTAGACTCTTACTCTGGCCTACTGGTTAAGGTCTTAACTCTTACTCTGGCCTAATAGCTAAGGTCTTAGACTCGTACTCTGGGCTACTGGTTAAGGTCTTAACTCTTACTCTGGCCTACTGGTTAAGGTCTTAACTCTTACTCTGGCCTAATAGCTAAGGTCTTAGACTCGTACTCTGGCCTACTGGTTAAGGTCTTAACTCTTACTCTGGCCTAATAGCTAAGGTCTTAACTCGTACTCTGGCCTAATAGCTAAGGTCTTAGACTAGTACTCTGGCCTAATGGTTAAGGTCTTAATGCGTACTCTGGCCTACTGGTTAAGGTCTTAACCCTTACTCTGGCCTACTGGTTAAGGTCTTAACTCTTACTCTGGCCTAATAGCTAAGGTCTTAGACTCGTACTATGGCCTAATAGCTAAGGTCATAGACTCGTACTCTGGCCTAATGGTTAAGGTCTTACTCTTACGCTGGCCTACTGGTTAAGGTCTTAACTCTTACTCTGGCCTAATAGCTAAGGTCTTAGACTCGTACTATGCCCTAATAGCTAAGGTCTTACACTCGTACGCTGGCCTAATGGTTAAGGTCTTAACTCTTACTCTGGCCTACTGGTTAAGGTCTTAACTCTTACTCTGACCTAATAGCTAAGGCCTTAGACTCATACTCTGGCCTAATTGTTAAGGTCTTAACTCTTACTCTGGCCTAATAGCTAAGGTCTTAACTCTTACTCTGGCCTAATAGCTAAGGTCTTAGACTCGTACTCTGGCCTACAGGTTAAGGTCTTAACTCTTACTCTGGCCTAATAGCTAAGGTCTTAGACTCGTACTCTGGCCTACTGGTTAAGGTCTTAACTCTTACTCTGGCCTAATAGCTAAGGTCTTAGACTTGTACTCTGGCCTACTGGTTAAGGTCTTAACTCTTACTCTGGCCTACTGGTTAAGGTCTTAACACTTACTCTGGCCTAATAGCTAAGGTCTTAACTCTTACTCTGGCCTAATAGCTAAGGTCTTAGACTCGTACTCTGGCCTAATATCTAAGGTCTTAGACTCGTACACTGGCGTAATGGTTAAGGTCTTAACTCATAGTCTGGCCTACTGAATAAGGTCTTAACACTTACTCTGGCCTACTGGTTAAGGTCGTAACTCTTACTCTGGCCTAATAACTAAGGTCTTTGACTCGTGCTTTGGCCTACTGGTTAAGGTCTTAACTCTTACTCTGGCTTAATAGCTAAGGTCTTAACTCTTACTCTGGCCTACAGGTTAAGGTCTTAACTCTTACTCTGGCCTACTGGTTAAGGTCTTAACTCTTACTCTGGCCTAATAGCAAAGGTCTTAACTCTTACTCTGGCCTAATAGCTAAGGTCTTAGACTCGTACATGGCCTACAGGTTAAGGTCTTAACTCTTACTCTGGCCTAATAGCTAAGGTCTTAGACTCTTACTCTGGCCTACTGGTTAAGGTCTTAACTCTTACTCTGGCCTAATAGCTAAGGTCTTAGACTCGTACTCTGGGCTACTGGTTAAGGTCTTAACTCTTACTCTGGCCTACTGGTTAAGGTCTTAACTCTTACTCTGGCCTAATAGCTAAGGTCTTAGACTCGTACTCTGGCCTAATGGTTAAGGTCTTAACTCTTACTCTGGCCTAATAGCTAAGGTCTTAGACTCGTACTCTGGCCTACTGGTTAAGGTCTTAACTCTTACTCTGGCCTAATAGCTAAGGTCTTAACTCGTACTCTGGCCTAATAGCTAAGGTCTTAGACTTGTACTCTGGCCTAATGGTTAAGGTCTTAACGCGTACTCTGGCCTACTGGTTAAGGTCTTAACCCTTACTCTGGCCTACTGGTTAAGGTCTTAACTCTTACTCTGGCCTAATAGCTAAGGTCTTGGACTCGTACTATGGCCTAATAGCCAAGGTCATAGACTCATACTCTGGCCTAATGGTTAAGGTCTTAACTCTTACGCTGGCCTACTGGTTAAGGTCTTAACTCTTACTCTGGCCTAATAGCTAAGGTCTTAGAATCGTACTATGCCCTAATAGCTAAGGTCTTACACTCGTACGCTGGCCTAATGGTTAAGGTCTTAACTCTTACTCTGGCCTACTGGTTAAGGTCTTAACTCTTACTCTGACCTAATAGCTAAGGCCTTAGACTCATACTCTGGCCTAATAGCTAAGGTCTTAACTCTTACTCTGGCCTAATAGCTAAGGTCTTAACTCTTACTCTGGCCTAATAGCTAAGGTCTTAGACTCGTACTCTGGCCTACAGGTTAAGGTCTTAACTCTTACTCTGGCCTAATAGCTAAGGTCTTAGACTCGTACTCTGGCCTACTGGTTAAGGTCTTAACTCTTACTCTGGCCTAATAGCTAAGGTCTAAGACTCGTACTCTGGCCTACTGGTTAAGGTCTTAACTCTTACTCTGGCCTACTGGTTAAGGTCTTAACACTTACTCTGGCCTAATAGCTAAGGTCTTAGACTCGTACTCAGGCCTAATGGTTAAGGTCTTAACTCTTACTCTGGCCTAATAGCTAAGGTCTTAACTCTTACTCTGGCCTAATAGCTAAGGTCTTAGACTCGTACTCTGGCCTAATAGCTAAGGTCTTAGACTCGTACTCTGGCGTAATGGTTAAGGTCTTAACTCATAGTCTGGCCTACTGAATAAGGTCTTAACTCTTACTCTGGCCTACTGGTTAAGGTCGTAACACTTACTCTGGCCTAATAGCTAAGGTCTTTGACTCGTACTTTGGCCTACTGGTTAAGGTCTTAATTCTTACTCTGGCTTAATAGCTAAGGTCTTAACTCTTACTCTGGCCTACAGGTTAAGGTCTTAACTCTTACTCTGGCCTACTGGTTAAGGTCTTAACTCTTACTCTGGCCTAATAGCTAAGGTCTTAGACTCGTACTCTGGCCTACAGGTTAAGGTCTTAACTCTTACTCTGGCCTAATAGCTAAGGTCTTAGACTCGTACTCTGGCCTACTGGTTAAGGTCCTAAGTCTTACTCTGGCCTACTGGTTAAGGTCTTAACTCTTACTCTGGCCTAATAGCTAAGGTCTTAGACTCGGACTATGGCCTACTGGTTAAGGTCTTAACTCTTCCTCTGGCCTAATAGCTAAGGTCTTAACTCTTACTCTGGCCTAATAGCTAAGGTCTTAGACTCGTATTCTGACCTAATGGTTAAGGTCTTATCTCTTACTCTGGGCTAATAGCTAAGATCTTAACTCTTACTCTGGCCTAATAGCTAAGGTCTTAAACTCGTACTATGGCCTAATGGTTAAGGTCTTAACTCTTACTCTGGCCTAATAGCTAAGGTCTTAACTCTTACTCTGGCCTACTGGTTAAGGTCTTAACTCTTACTCTGGCCTACTGGTTAAGGTCTTAACTCTTACTCTGGCCTACTGGTTAAGGTCTTAACTCTTACTCTGACCTAATAGCTAATGTCTTAACTCTTACTCTGGCCTAATAGCTAAGGTCTTAGACTCTTACTCTGGCCTAATGGTTAAGGTCTTAACTCTTACTCTGGCCTACTGGTTAAGGTCTTAACTCTTACTCTGGCCTAATAGCTAAGGTCTTAACTCTTACTCTGGCCTAATAGCTAAGGTCTTAGACTCGTTCTCTGGCCTAATGGTTAAGGTTTTAACTCTTTCTCTGGCCTAATAGCTAAGGTCTTAACTCTTACTCTGGCCTAATTGCTAACGTTTTAGACTCGTACTCTGGCCTACTGGTTAAAGTCTTAACTCTTACTCTGGCCTACTGGTTAAGGTCTTAACTCTTACTCTGGCCTAATAGCTAAGGTCTTAGACTCGTACTCTGGCCAAATGGTTAAGGTCTTAACTCTTACTCTGGCCTACTGGTTAAGGTCTTAGACTCGTACTCTGGCCTAATGGTTAAGGTCTTAACTCTTACTCTGGCCTAATAGCTAAGGTCTTAGACTCGTTCTCTGGCCTAATGGTTAAGGTCTTAACTCTTACTCTGGCCTAATAGCTTAGGTCTTAGACTCTTACTCTGGCGTAATGGTTAAGGTCTTAACTCTTACTCTGGCCTACTGGTTAAGGTCTTAACTCTTACCCTGGCCTAATAGCTAAGGTCTTAGACTCGTACTTTGGCCTAATAGCTAAGGTCTTAGACTCGTACTCTGGCCTAATGGTTAAGGTCTTAACTCTTACTCTGGCCTACTGGTTAAGGTCTTAACTCTTACTCTGACCTAATAGCTAAGGCCTTAGACTCATACTCTAGCCTAATTGTTAAGGTCTTAACTCTTACTCTGGCCTAATAGCTAAGGTCTTAACTCTTACTCTGGCCTAATAGCTAAGGTCTTAGACTTGTACTCTGGCCTACTGGATAAGATCGTAACTCTTACTCTGGCCTACAGGTTAAGGTCTTAACTCTTACTCTGGCCTAATAGCTAAGGTCTTAGACTCGTACTCTGGCCTAATAGCTAAGGTCATAGACTTGTACTCTGGCCTAATGGTTAAGGTCTTAACTCTTCTTCTGGCCTACTGGTTAAGGTCTTAACTCTTACTCTGACCTAATATCTAAGGTCTTAGACTCGCACTATGGCCTACTGGTTAAGGTCTTAACTCTTCCTCTGGCCTAATAGCTAAGGTCTTAGACTCACACTCTGGCCTAATGGTTAAGGTCTTAACTCTTACTCTGGCCTAATATCTAAGGTCTTAACTCTTACTCTGGCCTAATAGCTAAGGTCTTAACTCTTACTCTGGCCTAATAGCTAAGGTCTTAGACTCGTACTCTGGCCTACTGGTTAAGGTCTTAACTCTTCCTCTGGCCTAATAGCTAAGGTCTTAGACTCATACTCTGTCCTAATGGTTAAGGTCTTAACTCTTACTCTGGCCTAATATCTAAGGTCTTAAATCTTACTCTGGCCTAATAGCTAAGGTCTTAACTGTTACTCTGGCCTAATAGCTAAGGCTTAGACTCGTACTCTGGCCTAATGGTTAAGGTCTTAACTCTTACTCTGGCCTAATAGCTAAGACTCTTACTCTGCCCAATAGCTAAGGTCTTAGACTCGTACTCTGGCCTAATGGTTAAGGTATTAACTCTTACTCTGGCCTACTGGTTAAGGTCTTAACACTTACTCTGGCCTAAAAGCTAATGTCTTAGACTCGTACTCTGACCTACTGGTTAAGGTCTTAAATCTTACTCTAGCCTACTGGTTAAGGTCTTAACTCTTACACTGGCCTAATAGCTAAGGTCTTAGACTCGTACTCTGGCCTACAGGTTAAGGTCTTAACTCTTACTCTGGCCTAATAGCTAAGGTCTTAGACTCGTACTCTGGCCTACTGGTTAAGGTCTTAACTCTTACTCTGGCCTAATAGCTAAGGTCTTAGACTCGTACTCTGGCCTACAGGTTAAGGTCTTAACTCTTACTCTGGCCTAATAGCTAAGGTCTTAGACTTGTACTCTGGCCTACTGGTTAAGGTCCTAACTCTTACTCTGGCCTACTGGTTAAGGTCTTAACTCTTACTCTGGCCTAATAGCTAAGGTCTTAGACTCGCACTATGGCCTACTGGTTAAGGTCTTAACTCTTCCTCTGGCCTAATAGCTAAGGTCTTAACTCTTACTCTAGCCTAATAGCTAAGGTCTTAGACTCGTATTCTGACCTAATGGTTAAGGTCTTAACTCTTACTCTGGGCAAATAGCTAAGATCTTAACTCTTACTCTGGCCTAATAGCTAAGGTCTTAACTCTTACTCTGGCCTAATAGCTAAGGTCTTAGACTCGTACTATGGCCTAATGGTTAAGGTCTTAACTCTTACTCTGGCCTACTGGTTAAGGTCTTAACTTTTACTCTGGCCTACTGGTTAAGGTCTTAACTCTTACTCTGGCCTAATAGCTAAGGTCTTAACTCTTACTCTGGCCTAATAGCTAAGGACTTAGACTCGTTCTCTGGCCTAATGGTTAAAGTTTTAACTCTTTCTCTGGCCTAATAGCTAAGGTCTTAACTCTTACTCTGGCCTAATAGCTAACGTCTTAGACTAGTACTCTGGCCTACTGGTTAAAGTCATAACTCTTACTCTGGCCTACTGGTTAAGGTCATAACTCTTACTCTGGCCTAATAGCTAAGGTCTTAGACTCGTACTCAGGCCTAATGGTTAAGGTCTTAACTCTTACTCTGGCCTAATAGCTAAGGTCTTAGATTTGTACTCTGGCCTACTGGTTAAGGTCTTAACTCTTACTCTTGCCTAATAGCTAAGGTCTTAACTCTTACTCTGGCCTAATAGCTAAGGTCTTAGACTCGTACTCTGGCCTAATAGCTAAGGTCTTAGACTCGTACTCTGGCGTAATGGTTAAGGTCTCAACTCGTAGTCTGGCCTACTGAATAAGGTCTTAACACTTACTCTGGCCTACTGGTTAAGGTCGTAACTCTTACTCTGGCCTAATAGCTAAGGTCTTTGACTCGTACTTTGGCCTACTGGTTAAGGTCTTAACTCTTACTCTGGCTTAATAGCTAAGGTCTTAACTCTTACTCTGGCCTACAGGTTAAGGTCTTAACTCTTACTCTGGCCTAACAGCTAAGGTCTTAACTCTTACTCTGGCCTAATAGCTAAGGTCTTAGACTCGTACATGGCCTACAGGTTAAGGTCTTAACTCTTACTCTGGCCTAATAGCTAAGGTCTTAGACTCTTACTCTGGCCTACTGGTTAAGGTCTTAACTCTTACTCTGGCGTAATAGCTAAGGTCTTAGACTCGTACTCTGGGCTACTGGTTAAGGTCTTAACTCTTACTCTGGCCTACTGGTTAAGGTCTTAACTCTTACTCTGGCCTACTGGTTAAGGTCTTAACTCTTACTCTGGCCTACTGGTTAAGGTCTTAACTCTTACTCTGGCCTACTGGGTAAGGTCTTAACTCTTACTCTGACCTAATAGCTAATGTCTTAACTCTTACTCTGGCCTAATAGCTAAGGTCTTAGACTCTTACTCTGGCCTAATGGTTAAGGTCTTAACTCTTACTCTGGCCTACTGGTTAAGGTCTTAACTTTTACTCTGGCCTACTGGTTAAGGTCTTAACTCTTACTCTGGCCTAATAGCTAAGGTCTTAACTCTTACTCTGGCCTAATAGCTAAGGACTTAGACTCGTTCTCTGGCCTAATGGTTAAGGTTTTAACTCTTTCTCTGGCCTAATAGCTAAGGTCTTAACTCTTACTCTGGCCTAATAGCTAACGTCTTAGACTCGTACTCTGGCCTACTGGTTAAAGTCATAACTCTTACTCTGGCCTACTGGTTAAGGTCATAACTCTTACTCTGGCCTAATAGCTAAGGTCTTAGACTCGTACTCAGGCCTAATGGTTAAGGTCTTAACTCTTACTCTGGCCTAATAGCTAAGGTCTTAGACTTGTACTCTGGCCTACTGGTTAAGGTCTTAACTCTTACTCTTGCCTAATAGCTAAGGTCTTAACTCTTACTCTGGCCTAATAGCTAAGGTCTTAGACTCGTACTCTGGCCTAATAGCTAAGGTCTTAGACTCGTACTCTGGCGTAATGGTTAAGGTCTCAACTCGTAGTCTGGCCTACTGAATAAGGTCTTAACACTTACTCTGGCCTACTGGTTAAGGTCGTAACTCTTACTCTGGCCTAATAGCTAAGGTCTTTGACTCGTACTTTGGCCTACTGGTTAAGGTCTTAACTCTTACTCTGGCTTAATAGCTAAGGTCTTAACTCTTACTCTGGCCTACAGGTTAAGGTCTTAACTCTTACTCTGGCCTAATAGCTAAGGTCTTAACTCTTACTCTGGCCTAATAGCTAAGGTCTTAGACTCGTACATGGCCTACAGGTTAAGGTCTTAACTCTTACTCTGGCCTAATAGCTAAGGTCTTAGACTCTTACTCTGGCCTACTGGTTAAGGTCTTAACTCTTACTCTGGCCTAATAGCTAAGGTCTTAGACTCGTACTCTGGGCTACTGGTTAAGGTCTTAACTCTTACTCTGGCCTACTGGTTAAGGTCTTAACTCTTACTCTGGCCTAATAGCTAAGGTCTTAGACTCTTACTCTGGCCTACTGGTTAAGGTCTTAACTCTTACTCTGGCCTAATAGCTAAGGTCTTAGACTCGTACTCTGGGCTACTGGTTAAGGTCTTAACTCTTACTCTGGCCTACTGGTTAAGGTCTTAACTCTTACTCTGGCCTAATAGCTAAGGTCTTAGACTCGTACTCTGGCCTAATGGTTAAGGTCTTAACTCTTACTCTGGCCTAATAGCTAAGGTCTTAGACTCGTACTCTGGCCTACTGGTTAAGGTCTTAACTCTTACTCTGGCCTAATAGCTAAGGTCTTAACTCGTACTCTGGCCTAATAGCTAAGGTCTTAGACTTGTACTCTGGCCTAATGGTTAAGGTCTTAACGCGTACTCTGGCCTACTGGTTAAGGTCTTAACCCTTACTCTGGCCTACTGGTTAAGTTCTTAACTCTTACTCTGGCCTAATAGCTAAGGTCTTGGACTCGTACTATGGCCTAATAGCTAAGGTCATAGACTCATACTCTGGCCTAATGGTTAAGGTCTTAACTCTTACGCTGGCCTACTGGTTAAGGTCTTAACTCTTACTCTGGCCTAATAGCTAAGGTCTTAGAATCGTACTATGCCCTAATAGCTAAGGTCTTACACTCGTACGCTGGCCTAATGGTTAAGGTCTTAACTCTTACTCTGGCCTACTGGTTAAGGTCTTAACTCTTACTCTGACCTAACAGCTAAGGCCTTAGACTCATACTCTGGCCTAATTGTTAAGGTCTTAACTCTTACTCTGGCCTAATAGCTAAGGTCTTAACTCTTACTCTTGCCTAATAGCTAAGGTCTTAACTCTTACTCTGGCCTAATAGCTAAGGTCTTAGACTCGTACTCTGGCCTACAGGTTAAGGTCTTAACTCTTACTCTGGCCTAATAGCTAAGGTCTTAGACTCGTACTCTGGCCTACTGGTTAAGGTCTTAACTCTTACTCTGGCCTAATAGCTAAGGTCTAAGACTCGTACTCTGGCCTACTGGTTAAGGTCTTAACTCTTACTCTGGCCTACTGGTTAAGGTCTTAACACTTACTCTGGCCTAATAGCTAAGGTCTTAGACTCGTACTCAGGCCTAATGGTTAAGGTCTTAACTCTTACTCTGGCCTAATAGCTAAGGTCTTAACTCTTACTCTGGCCTAATAGCTAAGGTCTTAGACTCGTACTCTGGCCTAATAGCTAAGGTCTTAGACTCGTACTCTGGCGTAATGGTTAAGGTCTTAACTCATAGTCTGGCCTACTGAATAAGGTCTTAACTCTTACTCTGGCCTACTGGTTAAGGTCGTAACACTTACTCTGGCCTAATAGCTAAGGTCTTTGACTCGTACTTTGGCCTACTGGTTAAGGTCTTAATTCTTACTCTGGCTTAATAGCTAAGGTCTTAACTCTTACTCTGGCCTACAGGTTAAGGTCTTAACTCTTACTCTGGCCTACTGGTTAAGGTCTTAACTCTTACTCTGGCCTAATAGCTAAGGTCTTAGACTCGTACTCTGGCCTACAGGTTAAGGTCTTAACTCTTACACTGGCCTAATAGCTAAGGTCTTAGACTGGTACTCTGGCCTACTGGTTAATGTCCTAAGTCTTACTCTGGCCTACTGGTTAAGGTCTTAACTCTTACTCTGGCCTAATAGCTAAGGTCTTAGACTCGGACTATGGCCTACTGGTTAAGGTCTTAACTCTTCCTCTGGCCTAATAGCTAAGGTCTTAACTCTTACTCTGGCCTAATAGCTAAGGTCTTAGACTCGTATTCTGACCTAATGGTTAAGGTCTTAACTCTTACTCTGGGCTAATAGCTAAGATCTTAACTCTTACTCTGGCCTAATAGCTAAGGTCTTAACTCTTACTCTGGCCTAATAGCTAAGGTCTTAGACTCGTACTATGGCCTAATGGTTAAGGTCTTAACTCTTACTCTGGCCTAATAGCTAAGGTCTTAACTCTTACTCTGGCCTACTGGTTAAGGTCTTAACTCTTACTCTGGCCTACTGGTTAAGGTCTTAACTCTTACTCTGGCCTACTGGTTAAGGTCTTAACTCTTACTCTGACCTAATAGCTAATGTCTTAACTCTTACTCTGGCCTAATAGCTAAGGTCTTAGACTCTTACTCTGGCCTAATGGTTAAGGTCTTAACTCTTACTCTGGCCTACTGGTTAAGGTCTTAACTCTTACTCTGGCCTAATAGCTAAGGTCTTAACTCTTACTCTGGCCTAATAGCTAAGGTCTTAGACTCGTTCTCTGGCCTAATGGTTAAGGTTTTAACTCTTTCTCTGGCCTAATAGCTAAGGTCTTAACTCTTACTCTGGCCTAATTGCTAACGTTTTAGACTCGTACTCTGGCCTACTGGTTAAAGTCTTAACTCTTACTCTGGCCTACTGGTTAAGGTCTTAACTCTTACTCTGGCCTAATAGCTAAGGTCTTAGACTCGTACTCTGGCCAAATGGTTAAGGTCTTAACTCTTACTCTGGCCTACTGGTTAAGGTCTTAGACTCGTACTCTGGCCTAATGGTTAAGGTCTTAACTCTTACTCTGGCCTAATAGCTAAGGTCTTAGACTCGTTCTCTGGCCTAATGGTTAAGGTCTTAACTCTTACTCTGGCCTAATAGCTTAGGTCTTAGACTCTTACTCTGGCGTAATGGTTAAGGTCTTAACTCTTACTCTGGCCTACTGGTTAAGGTCTTAACTCTTACCCTGGCCTAATAGCTAAGGTCTTAGACTCGTACTTTGGCCTAATAGCCAAGGTCTTAGACTCGTACTCTGGCCTAATGGTTAAGGTCTTAACTCTTACTCTGGCCTACTGGTTAAGGTCTTAACTCTTACACTGACCTAATAGCTAAGGCCTTAGACTCATACTCTAGCCTAATTGTTAAGGTCTTAACTCTTACTCTGGCCTAATAGCTAAGGTCTTAACTCTTACTCTGGCCTAATAGCTAAGGTCTTAGACTTGTACTCTGGCCTACTGGATAAGATCGTAACTCTTACTCTGGCCTACAGGTTAAGGTCTTAACTCTTACTCTGGCCTAATAGCTAAGGTCTTAGACTCGTACTCTGGCCTAATAGCTAAGGTCATAGACTTGTACTCTGGCCTAATGGTTAAGGTCTTAACTCTTCTTCTGGCCTACTGGTTAAGGTCTTAACTCTTACTCTGACCTAATATCTAAGGTCTTAGACTCGCACTATGGCCTACTGGTTAAGGTCTTAACTCTTCCTCTGGCCTAATAGCTAAGGTCTTAGACTCACACTCTGGCCTAATGGTTAAGGTCTTAACTCTTACTCTGGCCTAATATCTAAGGTCTTAACTCTTACTCTGGCCTAATAGCTAAGGTCTTAACTCTTACTCTGGCCTAATAGCTAAGGTCTTAGACTCGTACTCTGGCCTACTGGTTAAGGTCTTAACTCTTCCTCTGGCCTAATAGCTAAGGTCTTAGACTCATACTCTGGCCTAATGGTTAAGGTCTTAACTCTTACTCTGGCCTAATATCTAAGGTCTTAAATCTTACTCTGGCCTAATAGCTAAGGTCTTAACTGTTACTCTGGCCTAATAGCTAAGGCTTAGACTCGTACTCTGGCCTAATGGTTAAGGTCTTAACTCTTACTCTGGCCTAATAGCTAAGACTCTTACTCTGCCCAATAGCTAAGGTCTTAGACTCGTACTCTGGCCTAATGGTTAAGGTATTAACTCTTACTCTGGCCTACTGGTTAAGGTCTTAACACTTACTCTGGCCTAAAAGCTAATGTCTTAGACTCGTACTCTGACCTACTGGTTAAGGTCTTAAATCTTACTCTAGCCTACTGGTTAAGGTCTTAACTCTTACTCTGGCCTAATAGCTAAGGTCTTAGACTCGTACTCTGGCCTACAGGTTAAGGTCTTAACTCTTACTCTGGCCTAATAGCTAAGGTCTTAGACTCGTACTCTGGCCTACTGGTTAAGGTCTTAACTCTTACTCTGGCCTAATAGCTAAGGTCTTAGACTCGTACTCTGGCCTACAGGTTAAGGTCTTAACTCTTACTCTGGCCTAATAGCTAAGGTCTTAGACTTGTACTCTGGCCTACTGGTTAAGGTCCTAACTCTTACTCTGGCCTACTGGTTAAGGTCTTAACTCTTACTCTGGCCTAATAGCTAAGGTCTTAGACTCGCACTATGGCCTACTGGTTAAGGTCTTAACTCTTCCTCTGGCCTAATAGCTAAGGTCTTAACTCTTACTCTAGCCTAATAGCTAAGGTCTTAGACTCGTATTCTGACCTAATGGTTAAGGTCTTAACTCTTACTCTGGGCAAATAGCTAAGATCTTAACTCTTACTCTGGCCTAATAGCTAAGGTCTTAACTCTTACTCTGGCCTAATAGCTAAGGTCTTAGACTCGTACTATGGCCTAATGGTTAAGGTCTTAACTCTTACTCTGGCCTACTGGTTAAGGTCTTAACTTTTACTCTGGCCTACTGGTTAAGGTCTTAACTCTTACTCTGGCCTAATAGCTAAGGTCTTAACTCTTACTCTGGCCTAATAGCTAAGGACTTAGACTCGTTCTCTGGCCTAATGGTTAAAGTTTTAACTCTTTCTCTGGCCTAATAGCTAAGGTCTTAACTCTTACTCTGGCCTAATAGCTAACGTCTTAGACTAGTACTCTGGCCTACTGGTTAAAGTCATAACTCTTACTCTGGCCTACTGGTTAAGGTCATAACTCTTACTCTGGCCTAATAGCTAAGGTCTTAGACTCGTACTCAGGCCTAATGGTTAAGGTCTTAACTCTTACTCTGGCCTAATAGCTAAGGTCTTAGACTTGTACTCTGGCCTACTGGTTAAGGTCTTAACTCTTACTCTTGCCTAATAGCTAAGGTCTTAACTCTTACTCTGGCCTAATAGCTAAGGTCTTAGACTCGTACTCTGGCCTAATAGCTAAGGTCTTAGACTCGTACTCTGGCGTAATGGTTAAGGTCTCAACTCGTAGTCTGGCCTACTGAATAAGGTCTTAACACTTACTCTGGCCTACTGGTTAAGGTCGTAACTCTTACTCTGGCCTAATAGCTAAGGTCTTTGACTCGTACTTTGGCCTACTGGTTAAGGTCTTAACTCTTACTCTGGCTTAATAGCTAAGGTCTTAACTCTTACTCTGGCCTACAGGTTAAGGTCTTAACTCTTACTCTGGCCTAACAGCTAAGGTCTTAACTCTTACTCTGGCCTAATAGCTAAGGTCTTAGACTCGTACATGGCCTACAGGTTAAGGTCTTAACTCTTACTCTGGCCTAATAGCTAAGGTCTTAGACTCTTACTCTGGCCTACTGGTTAAGGTCTTAACTCTAACTCTGGCGTAATAGCTAAGGTCTTAGACTCGTACTCTGGGCTACTGGTTAAGGTCTTAACTATTACTCTGGCCTACTGGTTAAGGTCTTAACTCTTACTCTGGCCTACTGGTTAAGGTCTTAACTCTTACTCTGGCCTACTGGTTAAGGTCTTAACTCTTACTCTGGCCTACTGGGTAAGGTCTTAACTCTTACTCTGACCTAATAGCTAATGTCTTAACTCTTACTCTGGCCTAATAGCTAAGGTCTTAGACTCTTACTCTGGCCTAATGATTAAGGTCTTAACTCTTACTCTGGCCTACTGGTTAAGGTCTTAACTTTTACTCTGGCCTACTGGTTAAGGTCTTAACTCTTACTCTGGCCTAATAGCTAAGGTCTTAACTCTTACTCTGGCCTAATAGCTAAGGACTTAGACTCGTTCTCTGGCCTAATGGTTAAGGTTTTAACTCTTTCTCTGGCCTAATAGCTAAGGTCTTAACTCTTACTCTGGCCTAATAGCTAACGTCTTAGACTCGTACTCTGGCCTACTGGTTAAAGTCATAACTCTTACTCTGGCCTACTGGTTAAGGTCATAACTCTTACTCTGGCCTAATAGCTAAGGTCTTAGACTCGTACTCAGGCCTAATGGTTAAGGTCTTAACTCTTACTCTGGCCTAATAGCTAAGGTCTTAGACTTGTACTCTGGCCTACTGGTTAAGGTCTTAACTCTTACTCTTGCCTAATAGCTAAGGTCTTAACTCTTACTCTGGCCTAATAGCTAAGGTCTTAGACTCGTACTCTGGCCTAATAGCTAAGGTCTTAGACTCGTACTCTGGCGTAATGGTTAAGGTCTCAACTCGTAGTCTGGCCTACTGAATAAGGTCTTAACACTTACTCTGGCCTACTGGTTAAGGTCGTAACTCTTACTCTGGCCAAATAGCTAAGGTCTTTGACTCGTACTTTGGCCTACTGGTTAAGGTCTTAACTCTTACTCTGGCTTAATAGCTAAGGTCTTAACTCTTACTCTGGCCTACAGGTTAAGGTCTTAACTCTTACTCTGGCCTAATAGCTAAGGTCTTAACTCTTACTCTGGCCTAATAGCTAAGGTCTTAGACTCGTACATGGCCTACAGGTTAAGGTCTTAACTCTTACTCTGGCCTAATAGCTAAGGTCTTAGACTCTTACTCTGGCCTACTGGTTAAGGTCTTAACTCTTACTCTGGCCTAATAGCTAAGGTCTTAGACTCGTACTCTGGGCTACTGGTTAAGGTCTTAACTCTTACTCTGGCCTACTGGTTAAGGTCTTAACTCTTACTCTGGCCTAATAGCTAAGGTCTTAGACTCGTACTCTGGCCTACTGGTTAAGGTCTTAACTCTTACTCTGGCCTAATAGCTAAGGTCTTAACTCGTACTCTGGCCTAATAGCTAAGGTCTTAGACTTGTACTCTGGCCTAATGGTTAAGGTCTTAATGCGTACTCTGGCCTACTGGTTAAGGTCTTAACCCTTACTCTGGCCTACTGGTTAAGGTCTTAACTCTTACTCTGGCCTAATAGCTAAGGTCTTAGACTCGTACTATGGCCTAATAGCTAAGGTCATAGACTCGTACTCTGGCCTAATGGTTAAGGTCTTAACTCTTACGTTGGCCTACTGGTTAAGGTCTTAACTCTTACTCTGGCCTAATAGCTAAGGTCTTAGACTCGTACTATGCCCTAATAGCTAAGGTCTTACACTCGTACGCTGGCCTAACGGTTAAGGTCTTAACTCTTACTCTGGCCTACTGGTTAAGGTCTTAACTCTTACTCTGACCTAATAGCTAAGGCCTTAGACTCATACTCTGGCCTAATTGTTAAGGTCTTAACTCTTACTCTGGCCTAATAGCTAAGGTCTTAACTCTTACTCTGGCCTAATAGCTAAGGTCTTAGACTCGTACTCTGGCCTACAGGTTAAGGTCTTAACTCTTACTCTGGCCTAATAGCTAAGGTCTTAGACTCGTACTCTGGCCTACTGGTTAAGGTCTTAACTCTTACTCTGGCCTAATAGCTAAGGTCTTAGACTTGTACTCTGGCCTACTGGTTAAGGTCTTAACTCTTACTCTGGCCTACTGGTTAAGGTCTTAACACTTACTCTGGCCTAATAGCTAAGGTCTTAGACTCGTACTCAGGCCTAATGGTTAAGGTCTTAACTCTTACTCTGGCCTAATAGATAAGGTCTTAGACTTGTACTCTGGCCTACTGGTTAAGGTCTTAACTCTTACTCTGGCCTAATAGCTAAGGTCTTAACTCTTACTCTGGCCTAATAGCTAAGGTCTTAGACCCCTACTCTGGCCTAATAGCTAACGTCTTAGACTCGTACTCTGGCGTAATGGTTAAGGTCTTAACTCGTAGTCTGGCCTACTGAATAAGGTCTTAACTCTTACTCTGGCCTAATGGTTAAGGTCTTAACTCTGACTCTGGCCTACTGGTTAAGGTCTTAACTTTTACTCTGGCCTACTGGTTAAGGTCTTAACTCTTAATCTGGCCTAATAGCTAAGGTCTTAACTCTTACTCTGGCCTAATAGCTAAGGACTTAGACTCGTTCTCTGGCCTAATGGTTAAGGTTTTAACTCTTTCTCTGGCCTAATAGCTAAGGTCTTAACTCTTACTCTGGCCTAATAGCTAACGTCTTAGACTCGTACTCTGGCCTACTGGTTAAAGTCATAACTCTTACTCTGGCCTACTGGTTAAGGTCTTAACTCTTACTCTGGCCTAATAGCTAAGGTCTTAGACTCGTACTCAGGCCTAATGGTTAAGGTCTTAACTCTTACTCTGGCCTAATAGCTAAGGTCTTAGACTTGTACTCTGTCCTACTGGTTAAGGTCTTAACTCTTACTCTGGCCTAATAGCTAAGGTCTTAACTCTTACTCTGGCCTAATAGCTAAGGTCTTAGACTCGTACTCTGGCCTAATATCTAAGGTCTTAGACTCGTACTCTGGCGTAATGGTTAAGGTCTTAACTCGTAGTCTGGCCTACTGAATAAGGTCTTAACACTTACTCTGGCCTACTGGTTAAGGTCGTAACTCTTACTCTGGCCTAATAACTAAGGTCTTTGACTCGTGCTTTGGCCTACTGGTTAAGGTCTTAACTCTTACTCTGGCTTAATAGCTAAGGTCTTAACTCTTACTCTGGCCTACAGGTTAAGGTCTTAACTCTTACTCTGGCCAAGGTCTTAACTCTTACTCTGGCCTAATAGCAAAGGTCTTAACTCTTACTCTGGCCTAATAGCTAAGGTCTTAGACTCGTACATGGCCTACAGGTTAAGGTCTTAACTCTTACTCTGGCCTAATAGCTAAGGTCTTAGACTCTTACTCTGGCCTACTGGTTAAGGTCTTAACTCTTACTCTGGCCTAATAGCTAAGGTCTTAGACTCGTACTCTGGGCTACTGGTTAAGGTCTTAACTCTTACTCTGGCCTACTGGTTAAGGTCTTAACTCTTACTCTGGCCTAATAGCTAAGGTCTTAGACTCGTACTCTGGCCTAATGGTTAAGGTCTTAACTCTTACTCTGGCCTAATAGCTAAGGTCTTAGACTCGTACTCTGGCCTACTGGTTAAGGTCTTAACTCTTACTCTGGCCTAATAGCTAAGGTCTTAACTCGTACTCTGGCCTAATAGCTAAGGTCTTAGACTTGTACTCTGGCCTAATGGTTAAGGTCTTAACGCGTACTCTGGCCTACTGGTTAAGGTCTTAACCCTTACTCTGGCCTACTGGTTAAGGTCTTAACTCTTACTCTGGCCTAATAGCTAAGGTCTTAGACTCGTACTATGGCCTAATAGCTAAGGTCATAGACTCGTACTCTGGCCTAATGGTTAAGGTCTTAACTCTTACGCTGACCTACTGGTTAAGGTCTTAACTCTTACTCTGACCTAATAGCTAAGGCCTTAGACTCATACTCTGGCCTAATTGTTAAGGTCTTAACTCTTACTCTGGCCTAATAGCTAAGGTCTTAACTCTTACTCTGGCCTAATAGCTAAGGTCTTAACTCTTACTCTGGCCTAATAGCTAAGGTCTTAGACTCGTACTCTGGCCTACAGGTTAAGGTCTTAACTCTTACTCTGGCCTAATAGCTAAGGTCTGAGACTCGTACTCTGGCCTACTGGTTAAGGTCTTAACTCTTACTCTGGCCTAATAGCTAAGGTCTTAGACTCGTACTCTGGCCTACTGGTTAAGGTCTTAACTCTTACTCTGGCCTACTGGTTAAGGTCTTAACACTTACTCTGGCCTAATAGCTAAGGTCTTAGACTCGTACTCAGGCCTAATGGTTAAGGTCTTAACTCTTACTCTGGCCTAATAGCTAAGGTCTTAACTCTTACTCTGGCCTAATAGCTAAGGTCTTAGACTCGTACTCTGGCCTAATAGCTAAGGTCTCAGACTCGTACTCTGGCGTAATGGTTAAGGTCTTAACTCATAGTCTGGCCTACTGAATAAGGTCTTAACTCTTACTCTGGCCTACTGGTTAAGGTCGTAACACTTACTCTGGCCTAATAGCTAAGGTCTTTGACTCGTACTTTGGCCTACTGGTTAAGGTCTTAACTCTTACTCTGGCTTAATAGCTAAGGTCTTAACTCTTACTCTGGCCTACAGGTTAAGGTCTTAACTCTTACTCTGGCCTACTGGTTAAGGTCTTAACTCTTACTCTGGCCTAATAGCTAAGGTCTTAGACTCGTACTCTGGCCTACAGGTTAAGGTCTTAACTCTTACTCTGGCCTAATAGCTAAGGTCTTAGACTCGTACTCTGGCCTACTGGTTAAGGTCCTAACTCTTACTCTGGCCTACTGGTTAAGGTCTTAACTCTTACTCTGGCCTAATAGCTAAGGTCTTAGACTCGGACTATGGCCTACTGGTTAAGGTCTTAACTCTTCCTCTGGCCTAATAGCTACGGTCTTAACTCTTACTCTGGCCTAATAGCTAAGGTCTTAGACTCGTATTCTGACCTAATGGTTAAGGTCTTAACTCTTACTCTGGGCTTATAGCTAAGATCTTAACTCTTACTCTGGCCTAATAGCTAAGGTCTTAACTCTTACTCTGGCCTAATAGCTAAGGACTTAGACTCGTTCTCTGGCCTAATGGTTAAGGTTTTAACTCTTTCTCTGGCCTAATAGCTAAGGTCTTAACTCTTACTCTGGCCTAATAGCTAACGTCTTAGACTCGTACTCTGGCCTACTGGTTAAAGTCATAACTCTTACTCTGGCCTACTGGTTAAGGTCTTAGACTCGTACTTTGGTCTAATAGCTAAGGTCTTAGACTCGTACTCTGGCCTAATGGTTAAGGTCTTAACTCTTAGTCTGGCCTAATAGCTAAGGTCTTAACTCTTACTCTGGCCTACAGGTTAAGGTCTTAACTCTTACTCTGGCCTACTGGTTAAGGTCTTAACTCATACTCTGGCCTACTGGTTAAGGTCTTAGACTCATACTCTGGCCTACTGGTTAAGGTCTTAACTCTTACTCTGGCCTACTGGTTAAGGTCTTAACTCTTACTCTGGCCTAATAGCTAAGGTCTTAACTGTTACTCTGGCCTAATAGCTTAGGTCTTAGACTCATACTCTGGCCTAATGGTTAAGGTTTTAACACTTACTCTGGCCTACTGGTTAAGGACTTAACTCTTACTCTGGCCTAATAGCTAAGGTCTTAGACTCGTACTATGGCCTACAGGTTAAGGTCTTAACTCTTACTCTGGCCTAATAGCTAAGGTCTTAACTCTTACTCTGGCCTACAGGTTAATGTCTTAACTCATACTCTGGCCTAATAGCTAAGGTCTTAGACTCGTACTATGGCCTACAGGTTAAGGTCTTAACTCTTACTCTGGCCTACTGGTTGAGGTCTTAACTCTTACTCTGGCCTAATAGCTAAGGTCTTAGACTCGTACTATGGCCTAATAGCTAAGGTCATAGACTCGTACTCTGGCCTAATGGTTAAGGTCTTAACTCTTACTCTGGCCTACTGGTTAAGGTCTTAACTCTTACTTTGGCCTAATAGCTAAGGTCTTAGACTCGTACTATGGCCTAAAAGCTAAGATCTTAGACTCGTACTCTGGCCTAATGGTTGAGGTCTTAACTCTTACTCTGGCCTACTGGTTAAGGTCTTAACTCTTACTCTGACCTAATATCTAAGGTCTTAGACTCGCACTATGGCCTACTGGTTAAGGTCTTAACTCTTCCTCTGGCCTAATAGCTAAGGTCTTAGACTCATACTCTGGCCTAATGGTTAAGGTCTTAACTCTTACTCTGGCCTAATATCTAAGGTCTTAACTCTTACTCTGGCCTAATAGCTAAGGTCTTAACTCTTACTCTAGCCTAATAGCTAAGGTCTTAGACTCGTACTCTGGCCTACAGGTTAAGGTCTTAACTCTTACTCTGGCCTAATAGCTAAGGCTTAGACTCGTACTCTGGCCTAATGGTTAAGGTCTTAACTATTACTCTGGCCTAATAGCTAAGGTCTTAACTCTTACTCTGGCCTAATAGCTAAGGTCTTAGACTCGTACTCTGGCCTAATGGTTAAGGTCTTACCTCTTATTCTGGCCTAATAGCTAAGACTCTTACTCTGCCCAATAGCTAAGGTCTTAGACTCGTACTCTGGCCTAATGGTTAAGGTATTAACTCTTACTCTGGCCTACTGGTTAAGGTCTTAACACTTACTCTGGCCTAAAAGCTAATGTCTTAGACTCGTACTCTGACCTACTGGTTAAGGTCTTAAATCTTACTCTAGCCTACTGGTTAAGGTCTTAACTCTTACTCTGGCCTAATAGCTAATGTCTTACCTCTTACTCTGGCCTACAGGTTAATGTCTTAACTCGTACTCTGGCCTAATAGCTAAGGTCTTAGACTCGTACTTTGGTCTAATAGCTAAGGTCTTAGACTCGTACTCTGGCCTAATGGTTAAGGTCTTAACTCTTAGTCTGGCCTAATAGCTAAGGTCTTAACTCTTACTCTGGCCTACAGGTTAAGGTCTTAACTCTTACTCTGGCCTACTGGTTAAGGTCTTAACTCATACTCTGGCCTATTGGTTAAGGTCTTAGACTCGTACTCTGTCCTACTGGTTAAGGTCTTAACTCTTACTCTGGCCTACTGGTTAAGGTCTTAACTCTTACTCTGGCCTAATAGCTAAGGTCTTAACTGTTACTCTGGCCTAATAGCTTAGGTCTTAGACTCATACTCTGGCCTAATGGTTAAGGTCTTAACACTTACTCTGGCCTACTGTTTAAGGTCTTAACTCTTACTCTGGCCTAATAGCTAAGGTCTTACACTCGTACTATGGCCTACAGGTTAAGGTCTTAACTCTTACTCTGGCCTAATAGCTAAGGTCTTAACTCTTACTCTGGCCTACAGGTTAATGTCTTAACTCATACTCTGGCCTAATAGCTAAGGTCTTAGACTAGTACTATGGCCTACAGGTTAAGGTCTTAACTCTTACTCTGGCCTACTGGTTAAGGTCTTAACTCTTACTCTGGCCTAATAGCTAAGGTCTTAGACTCATACTATGGCCTAATAGCTAAGGTCATAGACTTGTACTCTGGCCTAATGGTTAAGGTCTTAACTCTTACTCTGGCCTACTGGTTAAGGTCTTAACTCTTACTCTGACCTAATATCTAAGGTCTTAGACTCGCACTATGGCCTACTGGTTAAGGTCTTAACTCTTCCTCTGGCCTAATAGCTAAGGTCTTAGACTCACACTCTGGCCTAATGGTTAAGGTCTTAACTCTTACTCTGGCCTAATATCTAAGGTCTTAACTCTTGCTCTGGCCTAATAGCTAAGGTCTTAACTCTTACTCTGGCCTAATAGCTAAGGTCTTAGACTCGTACTCTGGCCTACTGGTTAAGGTCTTAACTCTTCCTCTGGCCTAATAGCTAAGGTCTTAGACTCATACTCTGGCCTAATGGTTAAGGTCTTAACTCTTACTCTGGCCTAATATCTAAGGTCTTAAATCTTACTCTGGCCTAATAGCTAAGGTCTTAACTGTTACTCTGGCCTAATAGCTAAGGCTTAGACTCGTACTCTGGCCTAATGGTTAAGGTCTTAACTCTTACTCTGGCCTAATAGCTAAGACTCTTACTCTGCCCAATAGCTAAGGTCTTAGACTCGTACTCTGGCCTAATGGTTAAGGTATTAACTCTTACTCTGGCCTACTGGTTAAGGTCTTAACACTTACTCTGGCCTAAAAGCTAATGTCTTAGACTCGTACTCTGACCTACTGGTTAAGGTCTTAAATCTTACTCTAGCCTACTGGTTAAGGTCTTAACTCTTACTCTGGCCTAATAGCTAAGGTCTTAGACTCGTACTCTGGCCTACAGGTTAAGGTCTTAACTCTTACTCTGGCCTAATAGCTAAGGTCTTAGACTCGTACTCTGGCCTACTGGTTAAGGTCTTAACTCTTACTCTGGCCTAATAGCTAAGGTCTTAGACTCGTACTCTGGCCTACAGGTTAAGGTCTTAACTCTTACTCTGGCCTAATAGCTAAGGTCTTAGACTTGTACTCTGGCCTACTGGTTAAGGTCCTAACTCTTACTCTGGCCTACTGGTTAAGGTCTTAACTCTTACTCTGGCCTAATAGCTAAGGTCTTAGACTCGCACTATGGCCTACTGGTTAAGGTCTTAACTCTTCCTCTGGCCTAATAGCTAAGGTCTTAACTCTTACTCTAGCCTAATAGCTAAGGTCTTAGACTCGTATTCTGACCTAATGGTTAAGGTCTTAACTCTTACTCTGGGCAAATAGCTAAGATCTTAACTCTTACTCTGGCCTAATAGCTAAGGTCTTAACTCTTACTCTGGCCTAATAGCTAAGGTCTTAGACTCGTACTATAGCCTAATGGTTAAGGTCTTAACTCTTACTCTGGCCTAATAGCTAAGGTCTTAACTCTTACTCTGGCCTACTGGTTAAGGTCTTAACTCTTACTCTGGCCTACTGGTTAAGGTCTTAACTCTTACTCTGGCCTACTGGGTAAGGTCTTAACTCTTACTCTGACCTAATAGCTAATGTCTTAACTCTTACTCTGGCCTAATAGCTAAGGTCTTAGACTCTTACTCTGGCCTAATGGTTAAGGTCTTAACTCTTACTCTGGCCTACTGGTTAAGGTCTTAACTTTTACTCTGGCCTACTGGTTAAGGTCTTAACTCTTACTCTGGCCTAATAGCTAAGGTCTTAACTCTTACTCTGGCCTAATAGCTAAGGACTTAGACTCGTTCTCTGGCCTAATGGTTAAGGTTTTAACTCTTTCTCTGGCCTAATAGCTAAGGTCTTAACTCTTACTCTGGCCTAATAGCTAACGTCTTAGACTCGTACTCTGGCCTACTGGTTAAAGTCATAACTCTTACTCTGGCCTACTGGTTAAGGTCTTAACTCTTACTCTGGCCTAATAGCTAAGGTCTTAGACTCGTACTCAGGCCTAATGGTTAAGGTCTTAACTCTTACTCTGGCCTAATAGCTAAGGTCTTAGACTTGTACTCTGGCCTACTGGTTAAGGTCTTAACTCTTACTCTTGCCTAATAGCTAAGGTCTTAACTCTTACTCTGGCCTAATAGCTAAGGTCTTAGACTCGTACTCTGGCCTAATAGCTAAGGTCTTAGACTCGTACTCTGGCGTAATGGTTAAGGTCTCAACTCATAGTCTGGCCTACTGAATAAGGTCTTAACACTTACTCTGGCCTACTGGTTAAGGTCGTAACTCTTACTCTGGCCTAATAGCTAAGGTCTTTGACTCATACTTTGGCCTACTGGTTAAGGTCTTAACTCTTACTCTGGCTTAATAGCTAAGGTCTTAACTCTTACTCTGGCCTACAGGTTAAGGTCTTAACTCTTACTCTGGCCTAATAGCTAAGGTCTTAACTCTTACTCTGGCCTAATAGCTAAGGTCTTAGACTCGTACATGGCCTACAGGTTAAGGTCTTAACTCTTACTCTGGCCTAATAGCTAAGGTCTTAGACTCTTACTCTGGCCTACTGGTTAAGGTCTTAACTCTTACTCTGGCCTAATAGCTAAGGTCTTAGACTCGTACTCTGGGCTACTGGTTAAGGTCTTAACTCTTACTCTGGCCTACTGGTTAAGGTCTTAACTCTTACTCTGGCCTAATAGCTAAGGTCTTAGACTCGTACTCTGGCCTACTGGTTAAGGTCTTAACTCTTACTCTGGCCTAATAGCTAAGGTCTTAACTCGTACTCTGGCCTAATAGCTAAGGTCTTAGACTTGTACTCTGGCCTAATGGTTAAGGTCTTAATGCGTACTCTGGCCTACTGGTTAAGGTCTTAACCCTTACTCTGGCCTACTGGTTAAGGTCTTAACTCTTACTCTGGCCTAATAGCTAAGGTCTTAGACTCGTACTATGGCCTAATAGCTAAGGTCATAGACTCGTACTCTGGCCTAATGGTTAAGGTCTTAACTCTTACGCTGGCCTACTGGTTAAGGTCTTAACTCTTACTCTGGCCTAATAGCTAAGGTCTTAGACTCGTACTATGCCCTAATAGCTAAGGTCTTACACTCGTACGCTGGCCTAATGGTTAAGGTCTTAACTCTTACTCTGGCCTACTGGTTAAGGTCTTAACTCTTACTCTGACCTAATAGCTAAGGCCTTAGACTCATACTCTGGCCTAATTGTTAAGGTCTTAACTCTTACTCTGGCCTAATAGCTAAGGTCTTAACTCTTACTCTGGCCTAATAGCTAAGGTCTTAGACTCGTACTCTGGCCTACAGGATAAGGTCTTAACTCTTACTCTGGCCTAATAGATAAGGTCTTAGACTCGTACTCTGGCCTACTGGTTAAGGTCTTAACTCTTACTCTGGCCTAATAGCTAAGGTCTTAGACTCGTACTCTGGCCTACTGGTTAAGGTCTTAACTCTTACTCTGGCCTACTGGTTAAGGTCTTAACACTTACTCTGGCCTAATAGCTAAGGTCTTAGACTCGTACTCAGGCCTAATGGTTAAGGTCTTAACTCTTACTCTGGCCTAATAGCTAAGGTCTTAGACTTGTACTCTGGCCTACTGGTTAAGGTCTTAACTCTTACTCTGGCCTAATAGCTAAGGTCTTAACTCTTACTCTGGCCTAATAGCTAAGGTCTTAGACTCGTACTCTGGCCTAATAGCTAAGGTCTTAGACTCGTACTCTGACGTAATGGTTAAGGTCTTAACTCGTAGTCTGGCCTACTGAATAAGGTCTTAACTCTTACTCTGGCCTAATGGTTAAGGTCTTAACTCTTACTCTGGCCTACTGGTTAAGGTCTTAACTTTTACTCTGGCCTACTGGTTAAGGTCTTAACTCTTACTCTGGCCTTATAGCTAAGGTCTTAACTCTTACTCTGGCCTAATAGCTAAGGACTTAGACTCGTTCTCTGGCCTAATGGTTAAGGTTTTACCTCTTTCTCTGGCCTAATAGCTAAGGTCTTAACTCTTACTCTGGCCTAATAGCTAACGTCTTAGACTCGTACTCTGGCCTACTGGTTAAAGTCATAACTCTTACTCTGGCCTACTGTTTAAGGTCTTAACTCTTACTCTGGCCTAATAGCTAAGGTCTTAGACTCGTACTCAGGCCTAATGGTTAAGGTCTTAACTCTTACTCTGGCCTAATAGCTAAGGTCTTAGACTTGTACTCTGTCCTACTGGTTAAGGTCTTAACTCTTACTCTGGCCTAATAGCTAAGGTCTTAACTCTTACTCTGGCCTAATAGCTAAGGTCTTAGACTCGTACTCTGGCCTAATATCTAAGGTCTTAGACTCGTACTCTGGCGTAATGGTTAAGGTCTTAACTCATAGTCTGGCCTACTGAATAAGGTCTTAACACTTACTCTGGCCTACTGGTTAAGGTCGTAACTCTTACTCTGGCCTAATAACTAAGGTCTTTGACTCGTGCTTTGGCCTACTGGTTAAGGTCTTAACTCTTACTCTGGCTTAATAGCTAAGGTCTTAACTCTTACTCTGGCCTACAGGTTAAGGTCTTAACTCTTACTCTGGCCTACTGGTTAAGGTCGTAACTCTTACTCTGGCCTAATAGCAAAGGTCTTAACTCTTACTCTGGCCTAATAGCTAAGGTCTTAGACTCGAACATGGCCTACAGGTTAAGGTCTTAACTCTTACTCTGGCCTAATAGCTAAGGTCTTAGACTCTTACTCTGGCCTACTGGTTAAGGTCTTAACTCTTACTCTGGCCTAATAGCTAAGGTCTTAGACTCTTACTCTGGCCTACTGGTTAAGGTCTTAACTCTTACTCTGGCCTAATAGCTAAGGTCTTAGACTCGTACTCTGGGCTACTGGTTAAGGTCTTAACTCTTACTCTGGCCTACTGGTTAAGGTCTTAACTCTTACTCTGGCCTAATAGCTAAGGTCTTAGACTCGTACTCTGGCCTAATGGTTAAGGTCTTAACTCTTACTCTGGCCTAATAGCTAAGGTCTTAGACTCGTACTCTGGCCTACTGGTTAAGGTCTTAACTCTTACTCTGGCCTAATAGCTAAGGTCTTAACTCGTACTCTGGCCTAATAGCTAAGGTCTTAGACTTGTACTCTGGCCTAATGGTTAAGGTCTTAACGCGTACTCTGGCCTACTGGTTAAGGTCTTAACCCTTACTCTGGCCTACTGGTTAAGGTCTTAACTCTTACTCTGGCCTAATAGCTAAGGTCTTAGACTCGTACTATGGCCTAATAGCTAAGGTCATAGACTCGTACTCTGGCCTAATGGTTAAGGTCTTAACTCTTACACTGGCCTACTGGTTAAGGTCTTAACTCTTACTCTGGCCTAATAGCTAAGGTCTTAGACTCGTACTATGCCCTAATAGCTAAGGTCTTACACTCGTACGCTGGCCTAATGGTTAAGGTCTTAACTCTTACTCTGGCCTACTGGTTAAGGTCTTAACTCTTACTCTGACCTAATAGCTAAGGCCTTAGACTCATACTCTGGCCTAATTGTTAAGGTCTTAACTCTTACTCTGGCCTAATAGCTAAGGTCTTAGACTCGTACTCTGGCCTACTGGTTAAGGTCTTAACTCTTACTCTGGCCTAATAGCTAAGGTCTTAACTCTTACTCTGGCCTAATAGCTAAGGTCTTAGACTCGTACTCTGGCCTACAGGTTAAGGTCTTAACTCTTACTCTGGCCTAATAGCTAAGGTCTTAGACTCGTACTCTGGCCTACTGGTTAAGGTCTTAACTCTTACTCTGACCTACTGGTTA
The DNA here is from genome assembly GCF_964204655.1 of Triturus cristatus. Taxonomy (NCBI): domain Eukaryota; kingdom Metazoa; phylum Chordata; class Amphibia; order Caudata; family Salamandridae; genus Triturus; species Triturus cristatus. The sequence goes on from NC_140590.1 coordinate 1,313,111,592, forward strand.
AGGTCTTAACACTTACTCTGGCCTAATAGCTAAGGTCTTAGACTCGTACTCAGGCCTAATGGTTAAGGTCTTAACTCTTACTCTGGCCTAATAGCTAAGGTCTTAACTCTTACTCTGGCCTAATAGCTAAGGTCTTAGACTCGTACTCTGGCCTAATAGCTAAGGTCTTAGACTCGTACTCTGGCGTAATGGTTAAGGTCTTAACTCATAATCTGGCCTACTGAATAAGGTCTTAACTCTTACTCTGGCCTACTGGTTAAGGTCGTAACACTTACTCTGGCCTAATAGCTAAGGTCTTTGACTCGTACTTTGGCCTACTGGTTAAGGTCTTAACTCTTACTCTGGCTTAATAGCTAAGGTCTTAACTCTTACTCTGGCCTACAGGTTAAGGTCTTAACTCTTACTCTGGCCTACTGGTTAAGGTCTTAACTCTTACTCTGGCCTAATAGCTAAGGTCTTAGACTCGTACTCTGGCCTACAGGTTAAGGTCTTAACTCTTACTCTGGCCTAATAGCTAAGGTCTTAGACTCGTACTCTGGCCTACTGGTTAAGGTCCTAACTCTTACTCTGGCCTACTGGTTAAGGTCTTAACTCTTACTCTGGCCTAATAGCTAAGGTCTTAGACTCGGACTATGGCCTACTGGTTAAGGTCTTAACTCTTCCTCTGGCCTAATAGCTAAGGTTTTAACTCTTACTCTGGCCTAATAGCTAAGGTCTTAGACTTGTATTCTGACCTAATGGTTAAGGTCTTAACTCTTACTCTGGGCTAATAGCTAAGATCTTAACTCTTACTCTGGCCTAATAGCTAAGGTCTTAACTCTTACTCTGGCCTAATAGCTAAGGTCTTAGACTCGTACTATGGCCTAATGGTTAAGGTCTTAACTCTTACTCTGGCCTAATAGCTAAGGTCTTAACTCTTACTCTGGCCTACTGGTTAAGGTCTTAACTCTTACTCTGGCCTACTGGTTAAGGTCTTAACTCTTACTCTGGCCTACTGGTTAAGGTCTTAACTCTTACTCTGACCTAATAGCTAATGTCTTAACTCTTACTCTGGCCTAATAGCTAAGGTCTTAGACTCTTACTCTGGCCTAATGGTTAAGGTCTTAACTCTTACTCTGGCCTACTGGTTAAGGTCTTAACTCTTACTCTGGCCTAATAGCTAAGGTCTTAACTCTTACTCTGGCCTAATAGCTAAGGTCTTAGACTCGTTCTCTGGCCTAATGGTTAAGGTTTTAACTCTTTCTCTGGCCTAATAGCTAAGGTCTTAACTCTTACTCTGGCCTAATTGCTAACGTTTTAGATTCGTACTCTGGCCTACTGGTTAAAGTCTTAACTCTTACTCTGGCCTACTGGTTAAGGTCTTAACTCTTACTCTGGCCTAATAGCTAAGGTCTTAGACTCGTACTCTGGCCAAATGGTTAAGGTCTTAACTCTTACTCTGGCCTACTGGTTAAGGTCTTACACTCGTACTCTGGCCTAATGGTTAAGGTCTTAACTCTTACTCTGGCCTAATAGCTAAGGTCTTAGACTCGTTCTCTGGCCTAATGGTTAAGGTCTTAACTCTTACTCTGGCCTAATAGCTTAGGTCTTAGACTCTTACTCTGGCGTAATGGTTAAGGTCTTAACTCTTACTCTGGCCTACTGGTTAAGGTCTTAACTCTTACCCTGGCCTAATAGCTAAGGTCTTAGACTCGTACTTTGGCCTAATAGCTAAGGTCTTAGACTCGTACTCTGGCCTAATGGTTAAGGTCTTAACTCTTACTCTGGCCTACTGGTTAAGGTCTTAACTCTTACTCTGACCTAATAGCTAAGGCCTTAGACTCATACTCTAGCCTAATTGTTAAGGTCTTAACTCTTACTCTGGCCTAATAGCTAAGGTCTTAACTCTTACTCTGGCCTAATAGCTAAGGTCTTAGACTTGTACTCTGGCCTACTGGATAAGATCGTAACTCTTACTCTGGCCTACAGGTTAAGGTCTTAACTCTTACTCTGGCCTAATAGCTAAGGTCTTAGACTCGTACTCTGGCCTAATAGCTAAGGTCATAGACTTGTACTCTGGCCTAATGGTTAAGGTCTTAACTCTTACTCTGGCCTACTGGTTAAGGTCTTAACTCTTACTCTGACCTAATATCTAAGGTCTTAGACTCGCACTATGGCCTACTGGTTAAGGTCTTAACTCTTCCTCTGGCCTAATAGCTAAGGTCTTAGACTCACACTCTGTCCTAATGGTTAAGGTCTTAACTCTTACTCTGGCCTAATAGCTAAGGTCTTAACTCTTACTCTGGCCTAATAGCTAAGGTCTTGACTCGTACTCTGGCCTACTGGTTAAGGTCTTAACTCTTCCTCTGGCCTAATAGCTAAGGTCTTAGACTCATACTCTGGCCTAATGGTTAAGGTCTTAACTCTTACTCTGGCCTAATATCTAAGGTCTTAAATCTTACTCTGGCCTAATAGCTAAGGTCTTAACTGTTACTCTGGTCTAATAGCTAAGGCTTAGACTCGTACTCTGGCCTAATGGTTAAGGTCTTAACTCTTACTCTGGCCTAATAGCTAAGACTCTTACTCTGCCCAATAGCTAAGGTCTTAGACTAGTACTCTGGCCTAATGGTTAAGGTATTAACTCTTACTCTGGCCTACTGGTTAAGGTCTTAACACTTACTCTGGCCTAAAAGCTAATGTCTTAGACTCGTACTCTGACCTACTGGTTAAGGTCTTAAATCTTACTCTAGCCTACTGGTTAAGGTCTTAACTCTTACTCTGGCCTAATAGCTAAGGTCTTAGACTCGTACTCTGGCCTACAGGTTAAGGTCTTAACTCTTACTCTGGCCTAATAGCTAAGGTCTTAGACTCGTACTCTGGCCTTCTGGTTAAGGTCTTAACTCTTACTCTGGCCTAATAGCTAAGGTCTTAGACTCGTACTCTGGCCTACAGGTTAAGGTCTTAACTCTTACTCTGGCCTAATAGCTAAGGTCTTAGACTTGTACTCTGGCCTACTGGTTAAGGTCCTAACTCTTACTCTGGCCTACTGGTTAAGGTCTTAACTCTTACTCTGGCCTAATAGCTAAGGTCTTAGACTCGCACTATGGCCTACTGGTTAAGGTCTTAACTCTTCCTCTGGCCTAATAGCTAAGGTCTTAACTCTTACTCTAGCCTAATAGCTAAGGTCTTAGACTCGTATTCTGACCTAATGGTTAAGGTCTTAACTCTTACTCTGGGCAAATAGCTAAGATCTTAACTCTTACTCTGGCCTAATAGCTAAGGTCTTAACTCTTACTCTGGCCTAATAGCTAAGGTCTTAGACTCGTACTATGGCCTAATGGTTAAGGTCTTAACTCTTACTCTGGCCTAATAGCTAAGGTCTTAACTCTTACTCTGGCCTACTGGTTAAGGTCTTAACTCTTACTCTGGCCTACTGGTTAAGGTCTTAACTCTTACTCTGGCCTACTGGGTAAGGTCTTAACTCTTACTCTGACCTAATAGCTAATGTCTTAACTCTTACTCTGGCCTAATAGCTAAGGTCTTAGACTCTTACTCTGGCCTAATGGTTAAGGTCTTAACTCTTACTCTGGCCTACTGGTTAAGGTCTTAACTTTTACTCTGGCCTACTGGTTAAGGTCTTAACTCTTACTCTGGCCTAATAGCTAAGGTCTTAACTCTTACTCTGGCCTAATAGCTAAGGACTTAGACTCGTTCTCTGGCCTAATGGTTAAGGTTTTAACTCTTTCTCTGGCCTAATAGCTAAGGTCTTAACTCTTACTCTGGCCTAATAGCTAACGTCTTAGACTCATACTCTGGCCTACTGGTTAAAGTCATAACTCTTACTCTGGCCTACTGGTTAAGGTCTTAACTCTGACTCTGGCCTAATAGCTAACGTCTTAGACTCGTACTCTGGCCTACTGGTTAAAGTCATAACTCTTACTCTGGCCTACTGGTTAAGGTCTTAACTCTGACTCTGGCCTAATAGCTAAGGTCTTAGACTCGTACTCAGGCCTAATGGTTAAGGTCTTAACTCTTACTCTGGCCTAATAGCTAAGGTCTTAGACTTGTACTCTGGCCTACTGGTTAAGGTCTTAACTCTTACTCTTGCCTAATAGCTAAGGTCTTAACTCTTACTCTGGCCTAATAGCTAAGGTCTTAGACTCGTACTCTGGCCTAATAGCTAAGGTCTTAGACTCGTACTCTGGCGTAATGGTTAAGGTCTCAACTCGTAGTCTGGCCAACTGAATAAGGTCTTAACACTTACTCTGGCCTACTGGTTAAGGTCGTAACTCTTACTCTGGCCTAATAGCTAAGGTCTTTGACTCGTACTTTGGCCTACTGGTTAAGGTCTTAACTCTTACTCTGGCTTAATAGCTAAGGTCTTAACTCTTACTCTGGCCTACAGGTTAAGGTCTTAACTCTTACTCTGGCCTAATAGCTAAGGTCTTAACTCTTACTCTGGCCTAATAGCTAAGGTCTTAGACTCGTACATGGCCTACAGGTTAAGGTCTTAACTCTTACTCTGGCCTAATAGCTAAGGTCTTAGACTCTTACTCTGGCCTACTGGTTAAGGTCTTAACTCTTACTCTGGCCTAATAGCTAAGGTCTTAGACTCGTACTCTGGGCTACTGGTTAAGGTCTTAACTCTTACTCTGGCCTACTGGTTAAGGTCTTAACTCTTACTCTGGCCTAATAGCTAAGGTCTTAACTCGTACTCTGGCCTAATAGCTAAGGTCTTAGACTTGTACTCTGGCCTAATGGTTAAGGTCTTAATGCGTACTCTGGCCTACTGGTTAAGGTCTTAACCCTTACTCTGGCCTACTGGTTAAGGTCTTAACTCTTACTCTGGCCTAATAGCTAAGGTCTTAGACTCGTACTATGGCCTAATAGCTAAGGTCATAGACTCGTACTCTGGCCTAATGGTTAAGGTCTTAACTCTTACGCTGGCCTACTGGTTAAGGTCTTAACTCTTACTCTGGCCTAATAGCTAAGGTCTTAGACTCGTACTATGCCCTAATAGCTAAGGTCTTACACTCGTACGCTGGCCTAATGGTTAAGGTCTTAACTCTTACTCTGGCCTACTGGTTAAGGTCTTAACTCTTACTCTGACCTAATAGCTAAGGCCTTAGACTCATACTCTGGCCTAATTGTTAAGGTCTTAACTCTTACTCTGGCCTAATAGCTAAGGTCTTAACTATTACTCTGGCCTAATAGCTAAGGTCTTAGACTCGTACTCTGGCCTACTGGTTAAGGTCTTAACTCTTACTCTGGCCTAATAGCTAAGGTCTTAGACTCGTACTCTGGCCTACTGGTTAAGGTCTTAACTCTTACTCTGGCCTACTGGTTAAGGTCTTAACACTTACTCTGGCCTAATAGCTAAGGTCTTAGACTCGTACTCAGGCCTAATGGTTAAGGTCTTAACTCTTACTCTGGCCTAATAGCTAAGGTCTTAGACTTGTACTCTGGCATACTGGTTAAGGTCTTAATTCTTACTCTGGCCTAATAGCTAAGGTCTTAACTCTTACTCTGGCCTAATAGCTAAGGTCTTAGACTCGTACTCTGGCCTAATAGCTAAGGTCTTAGACTCGTACTCTGGCGTAATGGTTAAGGTCTTAACTCGTAGTCTGGCCTACTGAATAAGGTCTTAACTCTTACTCTGGCCTAATGGTTAAGGTCTTAACTCTTACTCTGGCCTACTGGTTAAGGTCTTAACTTTTACTCTGGCCTACTGGTTAAGGTCTTAACTCTTACTCTGGCCTAATAGCTAAGGTCTTAACTCTTACTCTGGCCTAATAGCTAAGGACTTAGACTCGTTCTCTGGCCTAATGGTTAAGGTTTTAACTCTTTCTCTGGCCTAATAGCTAAGGTCTTAACTCTTACTCTGGCCTAATAGCTAACGTCTTAGACTCGTACTCTGGCCTACTGGTTAAAGTCATAACTCTTACTCTGGCCTACTGGTTAAGGTCTTAACTCTTACTCTGGCCTAATAGCTAAGGTCTTAGACTCGTACTCAGGCCTAATGGTTAAGGTCTTAACTCTTACTCTGGCCTAATAGCTAAGGTCTTAGACTTGTACTCTGTCCTACTGGTTAAGGTCTTAACTCTTACTCTGGCCTAATAGCTAAGGTCTTAACTCTTACTCTGGCCTAATAGCTAAGGTCTTAGACTCGTACTCTGGCCTAATATCTAAGGTCTTAGACTCGTACTCTGGCGTAATGGTTAAGGTCTTAACTCATAGTCTGGCCTACTGAATAAGGTCTTAACACTTACTCTGGCCTACTGGTTAAGGTCGTAACTCTTACTCTGGCCTAATAACTAAGGTCTTTGACTCGTGCTTTGGCCTACTGGTTAAGGTCTTAACTCTTACTCTGGCTTAATAGCTAAGGTCTTAACTCTTACTCTGGCCTACAGGTTAAGGTCTTAACTCTTACTCTGGCCTACTGGTTAAGGTCTTAACTCTTACTCTGGCCTAATAGCAAAGGTCTTAACTCTTACTCTGGCCTAATAGCTAAGGTCTTAGACTCGTACATGGCCTACAGGTTAAGGTCTTAACTCTTACTCTGGCCTAATAGCTAAGGTCTTAGTCTCTTACTCTGGCCTACTGGTTAAGGTCTTAACTCTTACTCTGCCCTAATAGCAAAGGTCTTAACTCTTACTCTGGCCTAATAGCTAAGGTCTTAGACTCGTACATGGCCTACAGGTTAAGGTCTTAACTCTTACTCTGGCCTAATAGCTAAGGTCTTAGTCTCTTACTCTGGCCTACTGGTTAAGGTCTTAACTCTTACTCTGCCCTAATAGCTAAGGTCTTACACTCGTACGCTGGCCTAATGGTTAAGGTCTTAACTCTTACTCTGGCCTACTGGTTAAGGTCTTAACTCTTACTCTGACCTAATAGCTAAGGCCTTAGACTCATACTCTGGCCTAATTGTTAAGGTCTTAACTCTTACTCTGGCCTAATAGCTAAGGTCTTAACTATTACTCTGGCCTAATAGCTAAGGTCTTAGACTCGTACTCTGGCCTACTGGTTAAGGTCTTAACTCTTACTCTGGCCTAATAGCTAAGGTCTTAGACTCGTACTCTGGCCTACTGGTTAAGGTCTTAACTCTTACTCTGGCCTACTGGTTAAGGTCTTAACACTTACTCTGGCCTAATAGCTAAGGTCTTAGACTCGTACTCAGGCCTAATGGTTAAGGTCTTAACTCTTACTCTGGCCTAATAGCTAAGGTCTTAGACTTGTACTCTGGCATACTGGTTAAGGTCTTAACTCTTACTCTGGCCTAATAGCTAAGGTCTTAACTCTTACTCTGGCCTAATAGCTAAGGTCTTAGACTCGTACTCTGGCCTAATAGCTAAGGTCTTAGACTCGTACTCTGGCGTAATGGTTAAGGTCTTAACTCGTAGTCTGGCCTACTGAATAAGGTCTTAACTCTTACTCTGGCCTAATGGTTAAGGTCTTAACTCTTACTCTGGCCTACTGGTTAAGGTCTTAACTTTTACTCTGGCCTACTGGTTAAGGTCTTAACTCTTACTCTGGCCTAATAGCTAAGGTCTTAACTCTTACTCTGGCCTAATAGCTAAGGACTTAGACTCGTTCTCTGGCCTAATGGTTAAGGTTTTAACTCTTTCTCTGGCCTAATAGCTAAGGTCTTAACTCTTACTCTGGCCTAATAGCTAACGTCTTAGACTCGTACTCTGGCCTACTGGTTAAAGTCATAACTCTTACTCTGGCCTACTGGTTAAGGTCTTAACACTTACTCTGGCCTAATAGCTAAGGTCTTAGACTCGTACTCAGGCCTAATGGTTAAGGTCTTAACTCTTACTCTGGCCTAATAGCTAAGGTCTTAGACTTGTACTCTGTCCTACTGGTTAAGGTCTTAACTCTTACTCTGGCCTAATAGCTAAGGTCTTAGACTCGTACTCTGGCCTAATATCTAAGGTCTTAGACTCGTACTCTGGCGTAATGGTTAAGGTCTTAACTCGTAGTCTGGCCTACTGAATAAGGTCTTAACACTTACTCTGGCCTACTGGTTAAGGTCGTAACTCTTACTCTGGCCTAATAACTAAGGTCTTTGACTCGTGCTTTGGCCTACTGGTTAAGGTCTTAACTCTTACTCTGGCTTAATAGCTAAGGTCTTAACTCTTACTCTGGCCTACAGGTTAAGGTCTTAACTCTTACTCTGGCCTACTGGTTAAGGTCTTAACTCTTACTCTGTCCTAATAGCAAAGGTCTCAACTCTTACTCTGGCCTAATAGCTAAGGTCTTAGACTCGTACATGGCCTACAGGTTAAGGTCTTAACTCTTACTCTGGCCTAATAGCTAAGGTCTTAGTCTCTTACTCTGGCCTACTGGTTAAGGTCTTAACTCTTACTCTGGCCTAATAGCTGAGGTCTTAGATTCGTACTCTGGGCTACTGGTTAAGGTCTTAACTCTTACTCTGGCCTACTGGTTAAGGTCTTAACTCTTACTCTGGCCTAATAGCTAAGGTCTTAGACTCGTACTCTGGCCTACTGGTTAAGGTCTTAACTCTTACTCTGGCCTAATAGCTAAGGTCTTAACTCGTACTCTGGCCTAATAGCTAAGGTCTTAGACTTGTACTCTGGCCTAATGGTTAAGGTCTTAACGCGTACTCTGGCCTACTGGTTAAGGTCTTAACCCTTACTCTGGCCTACTGGTTAAGGTCTTAACTCTTACTCTGGCCTAATAGCTAAGGTCTTAGACTCGTACTATGGCCTAATAGCTAAGGTCTTAGACTCGTACTCTGGCCTACTGGTTAAGGTCTTAACTCTTACTCTGGCCTAATAGCTAAGGTCTTAGACTCGTACTCTGGCCTACTGGTTAAGGTCTTAACTCTTACTCTGGCCTACTGGTTAAGGTCTTAACACTTACTCTGGCCTAATAGCTAAGGTCTTAGACTCGTACTCAGGCCTAATGGTTAAGGTCTTAACTCTTACTCTGGCCTAATAGCTAAGGTCTTAGACTTGTACTCTGGCCTACTGGTTAAGGTCTTAACTCTTACTCTGGCCTAATAGCTAAGGTCTTAACTCTTACTCTGGCCTAATAGCTAAGGTCTTAGACTCGTACTCTGGCCTAATAGCTAAGGTCTTAGACTCGTACTCTGGCGTAATGGTTAAGGTCTTAACTCGTAGTCTGGCCTACTGAATAAGGTCTTAACTCTTACTCTGGCCTTATGGTTAAGGTCTTAACTCTTACTCTGGCCTACTGGTTAAGGTCTTAACTCTTACTCTGGCCTACTGGTTAAGGTCTTAACTCTTACTCTGGCCTAATAGCTAAGGTCTTAACTCTTACTCTGGCCTAATAGCTAAGGACTTAGACTCGTTCTCTGGCCTAATGGTTAAGGTTTTAACTCTTTCTCTGGCCTAATAGCTAAGGTCTTAACTCTTACTCTGGCCTAATAGCTAACGTCTTAGACTCGTACTCTGGCCTACTGGTTAAAGTCATAACTCTTACTCTGGCCTACTGGTTAAGGTCTTAACTCTTACTCTGGCCTAATAGCTAAGGTCTTAGACTCGTACTCAGGCCTAATGGTTAAGGTCTTAACTCTTACTCTGGCCTAATAGCTAAGGTCTTAGACTTGTACTCTGTCCTACTGGTTAAGGTCTTAACTCTTACTCTGGCCTAATAGCTAAGGTCTTAGACTCGTACTCTGGCCTACTGGTTAAGGTCTTAACTCTTACTCTGGCCTAATAGCTAAGGTCTTAGACTCGTACTCTGGCCTACTGGTTAAGGTCTTAACTCTTACTCTGGCCTACTGGTTAAGGTCTTAACACTTACTCTGGCCTAATAGCTAAGGTCTTAGACTCGTACTCAGGCCTAATGGTTAAGGTCTTAACTCTTACTCTGGCCTAATAGCTAAGGTCTTAGACTTGTACTCTGGCCTACTGGTTAAGGTCTTAACTCTTACTCTGGCCTAATAGCTAAGGTCTTAACTCTTACTCTGGCCTAATAGCTAAGGTCTTAGACTCGTACTCTGGCCTAATAGCTAAGGTCTTAGACTCGTACTCTGGCGTAATGGTTAAGGTCTTAACTCGTAGTCTGGCCTACTGAATAAGGTCTTAACTCTTACTCTGGCCTAATGGTTAAGGTCTTAACTCTTACTCTGGCCTACTGGTTAAGGTCTTAACTTTTACTCTGGCCTACTGGTTAAGGTCTTAACTCTTACTCTGGCCTAATAGCTAAGGTCTTAACTCTTACTCTGGCCTAATAGCTAAGGACTTAGACTCGTTCTCTGGCCTAATGGTTAAGGTTTTAACTCTTTCTCTGGCCTAATAGCTAAGGTCTTAACTCTTACTCTGGCCTAATAGCTAACGTCTTAGACTCGTACTCTGGCCTACTGGTTAAAGTCATAACTCTTACTCTGGCCTACTGTTTAAGGTCTTAACTCTTACTCTGGCCTAATAGCTAAGGTCTTAGACTCGTACTCAGGCCTAATGGTTAAGGTCTTAACTCTTACTCTGGCCTAATAGCTAAGGTCTTAGACTTGTACTCTGTCCTACTGGTTAAGGTCTTAACTCTTACTCTGGCCTAATAGCTAAGGTCTTAACTCTTACTCTGGCCTAATAGCTAAGGTCTTAGACTCGTACTCTGGCCTAATATCTAAGGTCTTAAACTCGTACTCTGGCGTAATGGTTAAGGTCTTAACTCGTAGTCTGGCCTACTGAATAAGGTCTTAACACTTACTCTGGCCTACTGGTTAAGGTCGTAACTCTTACTCTGGCCTAATAACTAAGGTCTTTGACTCGTGCTTTGGCCTACTGGTTAAGGTCTTAACTCTTACTCTGGCTTAATAGCTAAGGTCTTAACTCTTACTCTGGCCTACAGGTTAAGGTCTTAACTCTTACTCTGGCCTACTGGTTAAGGTCGTAACTCTTACTCTGGCCTAATAGCAAAGGTCTTAATTCTTACTCTGGCCTAATAGCTAAGGTCTTAGACTCGTACATGGCCTACAGGTTAAGGTCTTAACTCTTACTCTGGCCTAATAGCTAAGGTCTTAGACTCTTACTCTGGCCTACTGGTTAAGGTCTTAACTCTTACTCTGGCCTAATAGCTAAGGTCTTAGACTCGTACTCTGGGCTACTGGTTAAGGTCTTAACACTTACTCTGGCCTACTGGTTAAGGTCTTAACTCTTACTCTGGCCTAATAGCTAAGGTCTTAGACTCGTACTCTGGCCTAATGGCTAAGGTCTTAACTCTTACTCTGGCCTAATAGCTAAGGTCTTAGACTTGTACTCTGTCCTACTGGTTAAGGTCTTAACTCTTACTCTGGCCTAATAGCTAAGGTCTTAACTCTTACTCTGGCCTAATAGCTAAGGTCTTAGACTCGTACTCTGGCCTAATATCTAAGGTCTTAGACTCGTACTCTGGCGTAATGGTTAAGGTCTTAACTCATAGTCTGGCCTACTGAATAAGGTCTTAACACTTACTCTGGCCTACTGGTTAAGGTCGTAACTCTTACTCTGGCCTAATAACTAAGGTCTTTGACTCGTGCTTTGGCCTACTGGTTAAGGTCTTAACTCTTACTCTGGCTTAATAGCTAAGGTCTTAACTCTTACTCTGGCCTACAGGTTAAGGTCTTAACTCTTACTCTGGCCTACTGGTTAAGGTCGTAACTCTTACTCTGGCCTAATAGCAAAGGTCTTAACTCTTACTCTGGCCTAATAGCTAAGGTCTTAGACTCGTACTATGCCCTAATAGCTAAGGTCTTACACTCGTACGCTGGCCTAATGGTTAAGGTCTTAACTCTTACTCTGGCCTACTGGTTAAGGTCTTAACTCTTACTCTGACCTAATAGCTAAGGCCTTAGACTCATACTCTGGCCTAATTGTTAAGGTCTTAACTCTTACTCTGGCCTAATAGCTAAGGTCTTAACTCTTACTCTGGCCTAATAGCTAAGGTCTTAGACTCGTACTCTGGCCTACAGGTTAAGGTCTTAACTCTTACTCTGGCCTAATAGATAAGGTCTTAGACTCGTACTCTGGCCTACTGGTTAAGGTCTTAACTCTTACTCTGGCCTAATAGCTAAGGTCTTAGACTCGTACTCTGGCCTACTGGTTAAGGTCTTAACTCTTACTCTGGCCTACTGGTTAAGGTCTTAACACTTACTCTGGCCTAATAGCTAAGGTCTTAGACTCGTACTCAGGCCTAATGGTTAAGGTCTTAACTCTTACTCTGGCCTAATAGCTAAGGTCTTAGACTTGTACTCTGGCCTACTGGTTAAGGTCTTAACTCTTACTCTGGCCTAATAGCTAAGGTCTTAACTCTTACTCTGGCCTAATAGCTAAGGTCTTAGACTCGTACTCTGGCCTAATAGCTAAGGTCTTAGACTCGTACTCTGGCGTAATGGTTAAGGTCTTAACTCGTAGTCTGGCCTACTGAATAAGGTCTTAACTCTTACTCTGGCCTAATGGTTAAGGTCTTAACTCTTACTCTGGCCTACTGGTTAAGGTCTTAACTTTTACTCTGGCCTACTGGTTAAGGTCTTAACTCTTACTCTGGCCTTATAGCTAAGGTCTTAACTCTTACTCTGGCCTAATAGCTAAGGACTTAGACTCGTTCTCTGGCCTAATGGTTAAGGTTTTACCTCTTTCTCTGGCCTAATAGCTAAGGTCTTAACTCTTACTCTGGCCTAATAGCTAACGTCTTAGACTCGTACTCTGGCCTACTGGTTAAAGTCATAACTCTTACTCTGGCCTACTGTTTAAGGTCTTAACTCTTACTCTGGCCTAATAGCTAAGGTCTTAGACTCGTACTCAGGCCTAATGGTTAAGGTCTTAACTCTTACTCTGGCCTAATAGCTAAGGTCTTAGACTTGTACTCTGTCCTACTGGTTAAGGTCTTAACTCTTACTCTGGCCTAATAGCTAAGGTCTTAACTCTTACTCTGGCCTAATAGCTAAGGTCTTAGACTCGTACTCTGGCCTAATATCTAAGGTCTTAGACTCGTACTCTGGCGTAATGGTTAAGGTCTTAACTCATAGTCTGGCCTACTGAATAAGGTCTTAACACTTACTCTGGCCTACTGGTTAAGGTCGTAACTCTTACTCTGGCCTAATAACTAAGGTCTTTGACTCGTGCTTTGGCCTACTGGTTAAGGTCTTAACTCTTACTCTGGCTTAATAGCTAAGGTCTTAACTCTTACTCTGGCCTACAGGTTAAGGTCTTAACTCTTACTCTGGCCTACTGGTTAAGGTCGTAACTCTTACTCTGGCCTAATAGCAAAGGTCTTAACTCTTACTCTGGCCTAATAGCTAAGGTCTTAGACTCGAACATGGCCTACAGGTTAAGGTCTTAACTCTTACTCTGGCCTAATAGCTAAGGTCTTAGACTCTTACTCTGGCCTACTGGTTAAGGTCTTAACTCTTACTCTGGCCTAATAGCTAAGGTCTTAGACTCTTACTCTGGCCTACTGGTTAAGGTCTTAACTCTTACTCTGGCCTAATAGCTAAGGTCTTAGACTCGTACTCTGGGCTACTGGTTAAGGTCTTAACTCTTACTCTGGCCTACTGGTTAAGGTCTTAACTCTTACTCTGGCCTAATAGCTAAGGTCTTAGACTCGTACTCTGGCCTAATGGTTAAGGTCTTAACTCTTACTCTGGCCTAATAGCTAAGGTCTTAGACTCGTACTCTGGCCTACTGGTTAAGGTCTTAACTCTTACTCTGGCCTAATAGCTAAGGTCTTAACTCGTACTCTGGCCTAATAGCTAAGGTCTTAGACTTGTACTCTGGCCTAATGGTTAAGGTCTTAACGCGTACTCTGGCCTACTGGTTAAGGTCTTAACCCTTACTCTGGCCTACTGGTTAAGGTCTTAACTCTTACTCTGGCCTAATAGCTAAGGTCTTAGACTCGTACTATGGCCTAATAGCTAAGGTCATAGACTCGTACTCTGGCCTAATGGTTAAGGTCTTAACTCTTACACTGGCCTACTGGTTAAGGTCTTAACTCTTACTCTGGCCTAATAGCTAAGGTCTTAGACTCGTACTATGCCCTAATAGCTAAGGTCTTACACTCGTACGCTGGCCTAATGGTTAAGGTCTTAACTCTTACTCTGGCCTACTGGTTAAGGTCTTAACTCTTACTCTGACCTAATAGCTAAGGCCTTAGACTCATACTCTGGCCTAATTGTTAAGGTCTTAACTCTTACTCTGGCCTAATAGCTAAGGTCTTAGACTCGTACTCTGGCCTACTGGTTAAGGTCTTAACTCTTACTCTGGCCTAATAGCTAAGGTCTTAACTCTTACTCTGGCCTAATAGCTAAGGTCTTAGACTCGTACTCTGGCCTACAGGTTAAGGTCTTAACTCTTACTCTGGCCTAATAGCTAAGGTCTTAGACTCGTACTCTGGCCTACTGGTTAAGGTCTTAACTCTTACTCTGACCTACTGGTTAAGGTCTTAACACTTACTCTGGCCTAATAGCTAAGGTCTTAGACTCGTACTCAGGCCTAATGGTTAAGGTCTTAACTCTTACTCTGGCCTAATAGCTAAGGTCTTAACTCTTACTCTGGCCTAATAGCTAAGGTCTTAGACTCGTACTCTGGCCTAATAGCTAAGGTCTTAGACTCGTACTCTGGCGTAATGGTTAAGGTCTTAACTCATAATCTGGCCTACTGAATAAGGTCTTAACTCTTACTCTGGCCTACTGGTTAAGGTCGTAACACTTACTCTGGCCTAATAGCTAAGGTCTTTGACTCGTACTTTGGCCTACTGGTTAAGGTCTTAACTCTTACTCTGGCTTAATAGCTAAGGTCTTAACTCTTACTCTGGCCTACAGGTTAAGGTCTTAACTCTTACTCTGGCCTACTGGTTAAGGTCTTAACTCTTACTCTGGCCTAATAGCTAAGGTCTTAGACTCGTACTCTGGCCTACAGGTTAAGGTCTTAACTCTTACTCTGGCCTAATAGCTAAGGTCTTAGACTCGTACTCTGGCCTACTGGTTAAGGTCCTAACTCTTACTCTGGCCTACTGGTTAAGGTCTTAACTCTTACTCTGGCCTAATAGCTAAGGTCTTAGACTCGGACTATGGCCTACTGGTTAAGGTCTTAACTCTTCCTCTGGCCTAATAGCTAAGGTTTTAACTCTTACTCTGGCCTAATAGCTAAGGTCTTAGACTTGTATTCTGACCTAATGGTTAAGGTCTTAACTCTTACTCTGGGCTAATAGCTAAGATCTTAACTCTTACTCTGGCCTAATAGCTAAGGTCTTAACTCTTACTCTGGCCTAATAGCTAAGGTCTTAGACTCGTACTATGGCCTAATGGTTAAGGTCTTAACTCTTACTCTGGCCTAATAGCTAAGGTCTTAACTCTTACTCTGGCCTACTGGTTAAGGTCTTAACTCTTACCCTGGCCTACTGGTTAAGGTCTTAACTCTTACTCTGGCCTACTGGTTAAGGTCTTAACTCTTACTCTGACCTAATAGCTAATGTCTTAACTCTTACTCTGGCCTAATAGCTAAGGTCTTAGACTCTTACTCTGGCCTAATGGTTAAGGTCTTAACTCTTACTCTGGCCTACTGGTTAAGGTCTTAACTCTTACTCTGGCCTAATAGCTAAGGTCTTAACTCTTACTCTGGCCTAATAGCTAAGGTCTTAGACTCGTTCTCTGGCCTAATGGTTAAGGTTTTAACTCTTTCTCTGGCCTAATAGCTAAGGTCTTAACTCTTACTCTGGCCTAATTGCTAACGTTTTAGATTCGTACTCTGGCCTACTGGTTAAAGTCTTAACTCTTACTCTGGCCTACTGGTTAAGGTCTTAACTCTTACTCTGGCCTAATAGCTAAGGTCTTAGACTCGTACTCTGGCCAAATGGTTAAGGTCTTAACTCTTACTCTGGCCTACTGGTTAAGGTCTTAGACTCGTACTCTGGCCTAATGGTTAAGGTCTTAACTCTTACTCTGGCCTAATAGCTAAGGTCTTAGACTCGTTCTCTGGCCTAATGGTTAAGGTCTTAACTCTTACTCTGGCCTAATAGCTTAGGTCTTAGACTCTTACTCTGGCGTAATGGTTAAGGTCTTAACTCTTACTCTGGCCTACTGGTTAAGGTCTTAACTCTTACCCTGGCCTAATAGCTAAGGTCTTAGACTCGTACTTTGGCCTAATAGCTAAGGTCTTAGACTCGTACTCTGGCCTAATGGTTAAGGTCTTAACTCTTACTCTGGCCTACTGGTTAAGGTCTTAACTCTTACTCTGACCTAATAGCTAAGGCCTTAGACTCATACTCTAGCCTAATTGTTAAGGTCTTAACTCTTACTCTGGCCTAATAGCTAAGGTCTTAACTCTTACTCTGGCCTAATAGCTAAGGTCTTAACTCTTACTCTGGCCTAATAGCTAAGGTCTTAGACTTGTACTCTGGCCTACTGGATAAGATCGTAACTCTTACTCTGGCCTACAGGTTAAGGTCTTAACTCTTACTCTGGCCTAATAGCTAAGGTCTTAGACTCGTACTCTGGCCTAATAGCTAAGGTCATAGACTTGTACTCTGGCCTAATGGTTAAGGTCTTAACTCTTACTCTGGCCTACTGGTTAAGGTCTTAACTCTTACTCTGACCTAATATCTAAGGTCTTAGACTCGCACTATGGCCTACTGGTTAAGGTCTTAACTCTTCCTCTGGCCTAATAGCTAAGGTCTTAGACTCACACTCTGTCCTAATGGTTAAGGTCTTAACTCTTACTCTGGCCTAATAGCTAAGGTCTTAACTCTTACTCTGGCCTAATAGCTAAGGTCTTAGACTCGTACTCTGGCCTACTGGTTAAGGTCTTAACTCTTCCTCTGGCCTAATAGCTAAGGTCTTAGACTCATACTCTGGCCTAATGGTTAAGGTCTTAACTCTTACTCTGGCCTAATATCTAAGGTCTTAAATCTTACTCTGGCCTAATAGCTAAGGTCTTAACTGTTACTCTGGTCTAATAGCTAAGGCTTAGACTCGTACTCTGGCCTAATGGTTAAGGTCTTAACTCTTACTCTGGCCTAATAGCTAAGACTCTTACTCTGCCCAATAGCTAAGGTCTTAGACTAGTACTCTGGCCTAATGGTTAAGGTATTAACTCTTACTCTGGCCTACTGGTTAAGGTCTTAACACTTACTCTGGCCTAAAAGCTAATGTCTTAGACTCGTACTCTGACCTACTGGTTAAGGTCTTAAATCTTACTCTAGCCTACTGGTTAAGGTCTTAACTCTTACTCTGGCCTAATAGCTAAGGTCTTAGACTCGTACTCTGGCCTACAGGTTAAGGTCTTAACTCTTACTCTGGCCTAATAGCTAAGGTCTTAGACTCGTACTCTGGCCTTCTGGTTAAGGTCTTAACTCTTACTCTGGCCTAATAGCTAAGGTCTTAGACTCGTACTCTGGCCTACAGGTTAAGGTCTTAACTCTTACTCTGGCCTAATAGCTAAGGTCTTAGACTTGTACTCTGGCCTACTGGTTAAGGTCCTAACTCTTACTCTGGCCTACTGGTTAAGGTCTTAACTCTTACTCTGGCCTAATAGCTAAGGTCTTAGACTCGCACTATGGCCTACTGGTTAAGGTCTTAATTCTTCCTCTGGCCTAATAGCTAAGGTCTTAACTCTTACTCTAGCCTAATAGCTAAGGTCTTAGACTCGTATTCTGACCTAATGGTTAAGGTCTTAACTCTTACTCTGGGCAAATAGCTAAGATCTTAACTCTTACTCTGGCCTAATAGCTAAGGTCTTAACTCTTACTCTGGCCTAATAGCTAAGGTCTTAGACTCGTACTATGGCCTAATGGTTAAGGTCTTAACTCTTACTCTGGCCTAATAGCTAAGGTCTTAACTCTTACTCTGGCCTACTGGTTAAGGTCTTAACTCTTACTCTGGCCTACTGGGTAAGGTCTTAACTCTTACTCTGACCTAATAGCTAATGTCTTAACTCTTACTCTGGCCTAATAGCTAAGGTCTTAGACTCTTACTCTGGCCTAATGGTTAAGGTCTTAACTCTTACTCTGGCCTACTGGTTAAGGTCTTAACTTTTACTCTGGCCTACTGGTTAAGGTCTTAACTCTTACTCTGGCCTAATAGCTAAGGTCTTAACTCTTACTCTGGCCTAATAGCTAAGGACTTAGACTCGTTCTCTGGCCTAATGGTTAAGGTTTTAACTCTTTCTCTGGCCTAATAGCTAAGGTCTTAACTCTTACTCTGGCCTAATAGCTAACGTCTTAGACTCATACTCTGGCCTACTGGTTAAAGTCATAACTCTTACTCTGGCCTACTGGTTAAGGTCTTAACTCTGACTCTGGCCTAATAGCTAACGTCTTAGACTCGTACTCTGGCCTACTGGTTAAAGTCATAACTCTTACTCTGGCCTACTGGTTAAGGTCTTAACTCTGACTCTGGCCTAATAGCTAAGGTCTTAGACTCGTACTCAGGCCTAATGGTTAAGGTCTTAACTCTTACTCTGGCCTAATAGCTAAGGTCTTAGACTTGTACTCTGGCCTACTGGTTAAGGTCTTAACTCTTACTCTTGCCTAATAGCTAAGGTCTTAACTCTTACTCTGGCCTAATAGCTAAGGTCTTAGACTCGTACTCTGGCCTAATAGCTAAGGTCTTAGACTCGTACTCTGGCGTAATGGTTAAGGTCTCAACTCGTAGTCTGGCCAACTGAATAAGGTCTTAACACTTACTCTGGCCTACTGGTTAAGGTCGTAACTCTTACTCTGGCCTAATAGCTAAGGTCTTTGACTCGTACTTTGGCCTACTGGTTAAGGTCTTAACTCTTACTCTGGCTTAATAGCTAAGGTCTTAACTCTTACTCTGGCCTACAGGTTAAGGTCTTAACTCTTACTCTGGCCTAATAGCTAAGGTCTTAACTCTTACTCTGGCCTAATAGCTAAGGTCTTAGACTCGTACATGGCCTACAGGTTAAGGTCTTAACTCTTACTCTGGCCTAATAGCTAAGGTCTTAGACTCTTACTCTGGCCTACTGGTTAAGGTCTTAACTCTTACTCTGGCCTAATAGCTAAGGTCTTAGACTCGTACTCTGGGCTACTGGTTAAGGTCTTAACTCTTACTCTGGCCTACTGGTTAAGGTCTTAACTCTTACTCTGGCCTAATAGCTAAGGTCTTAACTCGTACTCTGGCCTAATAGCTAAGGTCTTAGACTTGTACTCTGGCCTAATGGTTAAGGTCTTAATGCGTACTCTGGCCTACTGGTTAAGGTCTTAACCCTTACTCTGGCCTACTGGTTAAGGTCTTAACTCTTACTCTGGCCTAATAGCTAAGGTCTTAGACTCGTACTATGGCCTAATAGCTAAGGTCATAGACTCGTACTCTGGCCTAATGGTTAAGGTCTTAACTCTTACGCTGGCCTACTGGTTAAGGTCTTAACTCTTACTCTGGCCTAATAGCTAAGGTCTTAGACTCGTACTATGCCCTAATAGCTAAGGTCTTACACTCGTACGCTGGCCTAATGGTTAAGGTCTTAACTCTTACTCTGGCCTACTGGTTAAGGTCTTAACTCTTACTCTGACCTAATAGCTAAGGCCTTAGACTCATACTCTGGCCTAATTGTTAAGGTCTTAACTCTTACTCTGGCCTAATAGCTAAGGTCTTAACTATTACTCTGGCCTAATAGCTAAGGTCTTAGACTCGTACTCTGGCCTACTGGTTAAGGTCTTAACTCTTACTCTGGCCTAATAGCTAAGGTCTTAGACTCGTACTCTGGCCTACTGGTTAAGGTCTTAACTCTTACTCTGGCCTACTGGTTAAGGTCTTAACACTTACTCTGGCCTAATAGCTAAGGTCTTAGACTCGTACTCAGGCCTAATGGTTAAGGTCTTAACTCTTACTCTGGCCTAATAACTAAGGTCTTAGACTTGTACTCTGGCATACTGGTTAAGGTCTTAATTCTTACTCTGGCCTAATAGCTAAGGTCTTAACTCTTACTCTGGCCTAATAGCTAAGGTCTTAGACTCGTACTCTGGCCTAATATCTAAGGTCTTAGACTCGTACTCTGGCGTAATGGTTAAGGTCTTAACTCGTAGTCTGGCCTACTGAATAAGGTCTTAACACTTACTCTGGCCTACTGGTTAAGGTCTTAACTTTTACTCTGGCCTACTGGTTAAGGTCTTAACTCTTACTCTGGCCTAATAGCTAAGGTCTTAACTCTTACTCTGGCCTAATAGCTAAGGACTTAGACTCGTTCTCTGGCCTAATGGTTAAGGTTTTAACTCTTTCTCTGGCCTAATAGCTAAGGTCTTAACTCTTACTCTGGCCTAATAGCTAACGTCTTAGACTCGTACTCTGGCCTACTGGTTAAAGTCATAACTCTTACTCTGGCCTACTGGTTAAGGTCTTAACTCTTACTCTGGCCTAATAGCTAAGGTCTTAGACTCGTACTCAGGCCTAATGGTTAAGGTCTTAACTCTTACTCTGGCCTAATAGCTAAGGTCTTAGACTTGTACTCTGTCCTACTGGTTAAGGTCTTAACTCTTACTCTGGCCTAATAGCTAAGGTCTTAACTCTTACTCTGGCCTAATAGCTAAGGTCTTAGACTCGTACTCTGGCCTAATATCTAAGGTCTTAGACTCGTACTCTGGCGTAATGGTTAAGGTCTTAACTCGTAGTCTGGCCTACTGAATAAGGTCTTAACACTTACTCTGGCCTACTGGTTAAGGTCGTAACTCTTACTCTGGCCTAATAACTAAGGTCTTTGACTCGTGCTTTGGCCTACTGGTTAAGGTCTTAACTCTTACTCTGGCTTAATAGCTAAGGTCTTAACTCTTACTCTGGCCTACAGGTTAAGGTCTTAACTCTTACTCTGGCCTACTGGTTAAGGTCTTAACTCTTACTCTGGCCTAATAGCAAAGGTCTTAACTCTTACTCTGGCCTAATAGCTAAGGTCTTAGACTCGTACATGGCCTACAGGTTAAGGTCTTAACTCTTACTCTGGCCTAATAGCTACGGTCTTAGTCTCTTACTCTGGCCTACTGGTTAAGGTCTTAACTCTTACTCTGCCCTAATAGCAAAGGTCTTAACTCTTACTCTGGCCTAATAGCTAAGGTCTTAGACTCGTACATGGCCTACAGGTTAAGGTCTTAACTCTTACTCTGGCCTAATAGCTAAGGTCTTAGTCTCTTACTCTGGCCTACTGGTTAAGGTCTTAACTCTTACTCTGCCCTAATAGCTAAGGTCTTACACTCGTACGCTGGCCTAATGGTTAAGGTCTTAACTCTTACTCTGGCCTACTGGTTAAGGTCTTAACTCTTACTCTGACCTAATAGCTAAGGCCTTAGACTCATACTCTGGCCTAATTGTTAAGGTCTTAACTCTTACTCTGGCCTAATAGCTAAGGTCTTAACTATTACTCTGGCCTAATAGCTAAGGTCTTAGACTCGTACTCTGGCCTACTGGTTAAGGTCTTAACTCTTACTCTGGCCTAATAGCTAAGGTCTTAGACTCGTACTCTGGCCTACTGGTTAAGGTCTTAACTCTTACTCTGGCCTACTGGTTAAGGTCTTAACACTTACTCTGGCCTAATAGCTAAGGTCTTAGACTCGTACTCAGGCCTAATGGTTAAGGTCTTAACTCTTACTCTGGCCTAATAGCTAAGGTCTTAGACTTGTACTCTGGCATACTGGTTAAGGTCTTAACTCTTACTCTGGCCTAATAGCTAAGGTCTTAACTCTTACTCTGGCCTAATAGCTAAGGTCTTAGACTCGTACTCTGGCCTAATAGCTAAGGTCTTAGACTCGTACTCTGGCGTAATGGTTAAGGTCTTAACTCGTAGTCTGGCCTACTGAATAAGGTCTTAACTCTTACTCTGGCCTAATGGTTAAGGTCTTAACTCTTACTCTGGCCTACTGGTTAAGGTCTTAACTTTTACTCTGGCCTACTGGTTAAGGTCTTAACTCTTACTCTGGCCTAATAGCTAAGGTCTTAACTCTTACTCTGGCCTAATAGCTAAGGACTTAGACTCGTTCTCTGGCCTAATGGTTAAGGTTTTAACTCTTTCTCTGGCCTAATAGCTAAGGTCTTAACTCTTACTCTGGCCTAATAGCTAACGTCTTAGACTCGTACTCTGGCCTACTGGTTAAAGTCATAACTCTTACTCTGGCCTACTGGTTAAGGTCTTAACACTTACTCTGGCCTAATAGCTAAGGTCTTAGACTCGTACTCAGGCCTAATGGTTAAGGTCTTAACTCTTACTCTGGCCTAATAGCTAAGGTCTTAGACTTGTACTCTGTCCTACTGGTTAAGGTCTTAACTCTTACTCTGGCCTAATAGCTAAGGTCTTAACTCTTACTCTGGCCTAATAGCTAAGGTCTTAGACTCGTACTCTGGCCTAATATCTAAGGTCTTAGACTCGTACTCTGGCGTAATGGTTAAGGTCTTAACTCGTAGTCTGGCCTACTGAATAAGGTCTTAACACTTACTCTGGCCTACTGGTTAAGGTCGTAACTCTTACTCTGGCCTAATAACTAAGGTCTTTGACTCGTGCTTTGGCCTACTGGTTAAGGTCTTAACTCTTACTCTGGCTTAATAGCTAAGGTCTTAACTCTTACTCTGGCCTACAGGTTAAGGTCTTAACTCTTACTCTGGCCTACTGGTTAAGGTCTTAACTCTTACTCTGGCCTAATAGCAAAGGTCTTAACTCTTACTCTGGCCTAATAGCTAAGGTCTTAGACTCGTACATGGCCTACAGGTTAAGGTCTTAACTCTTACTCTGGCCTAATAGCTAAGGTCTTAGTCTCTTACTCTGGCCTACTGGTTAAGGTCTTAACTCTTACTCTGGCCTAATAGCTGAGGTCTTAGATTCGTACTCTGGGCTACTGGTTAAGGTCTTAACTCTTACTCTGGCCTACTGGTTAAGGTCTTAACTCTTACTCTGGCCTAATAGCTAAGGTCTTAGACTCGTACTCTGGCCTACTGGTTAAGGTCTTAACTCTTACTCTGGCCTAATAGCTAAGGTCTTAACTCGTACTCTGGCCTAATAGCTAAGGTCTTAGACTTGTACTCTGGCCTAATGGTTAAGGTCTTAACGCGTACTCTGGCCTACTGGTTAAGGTCTTAACCCTTACTCTGGCCTACTGGTTAAGGTCTTAACTCTTACTCTGGCCTAATAGCTAAGGTCTTAGACTCGTACTATGGCCTAATAGCTAAGGTCTTAGACTCGTACTCTGGCCTACTGGTTAAGGTCTTAACTCTTACTCTGGCCTAATAGCTAAGGTCTTAGACTCGTACTCTGGCCTACTGGTTAAGGTCTTAACTCTTACTCTGGCCTACTGGTTAAGGTCTTAACACTTACTCTGGCCTAATAGCTAAGGTCTTAGACTCGTACTCAGGCCTAATGGTTAAGGTCTTAACTCTTACTCTGGCCTAATAGCTAAGGTCTTAGACTTGTACTCTGGCCTACTGGTTAAGGTCTTAACTCTTACTCTGGCCTAATAGCTAAGGTCTTAACTCTTACTCTGGCCTAATAGCTAAGGTCTTAGACTCGTACTCTGGCCTAATAGCTAAGGTCTTAGACTCGTACTCTGGCGTAATGGTTAAGGTCTTAACTCGTAGTCTGGCCTACTGAATAAGGTCTTAACTCTTACTCTGGCCTTATGGTTAAGGTCTTAACTCTTACTCTGGCCTACTGGTTAAGGTCTTAACTCTTACTCTGGCCTACTGGTTAAGGTCTTAACTCTTACTCTGGCCTAATAGCTAAGGTCTTAACTCTTACTCTGGCCTAATAGCTAAGGACTTAGACTCGTTCTCTGGCCTAATGGTTAAGGTTTTAACTCTTTCTCTGGCCTAATAGCTAAGGTCTTAACTCTTACTCTGGCCTAATAGCTAACGTCTTAGACTCGTACTCTGGCCTACTGGTTAAAGTCATAACTCTTACTCTGGCCTACTGGTTAAGGTCTTAACTCTTACTCTGGCCTAATAGCTAAGGTCTTAGACTCGTACTCAGGCCTAATGGTTAAGGTCTTAACTCTTACTCTGGCCTAATAGCTAAGGTCTTAGACTTGTACTCTGTCCTACTGGTTAAGGTCTTAACTCTTACTCTGGCCTAATAGCTAAGGTCTTAGACTCGTACTCTGGCCTACTGGTTAAGGTCTTAACTCTTACTCTGGCCTAATAGCTAAGGTCTTAGACTCGTACTCTGGCCTACTGGTTAAGGTCTTAACTCTTACTCTGGCCTACTGGTTAAGGTCTTAACACTTACTCTGGCCTAATAGCTAAGGTCTTAGACTCGTACTCAGGCCTAATGGTTAAGGTCTTAACTCTTACTCTGGCCTAATAGCTAAGGTCTTAGACTTGTACTCTGGCCTACTGGTTAAGGTCTTAACTCTTACTCTGGCCTAATAGCTAAGGTCTTAACTCTTACTCTGGCCTAATAGCTAAGGTCTTAGACTCGTACTCTGGCCTAATAGCTAAGGTCTTAGACTCGTACTCTGGCGTAATGGTTAAGGTCTTAACTCGTAGTCTGGCCTACTGAATAAGGTCTTAACTCTTACTCTGGCCTAATGGTTAAGGTCTTAACTCTTACTCTGGCCTACTGGTTAAGGTCTTAACTTTTACTCTGGCCTACTGGTTAAGGTCTTAACTCTTACTCTGGCCTAATAGCTAAGGTCTTAACTCTTACTCTGGCCTAATAGCTAAGGACTTAGACTCGTTCTCTGGCCTAATGGTTAAGGTTTTAACTCTTTCTCTGGCCTAATAGCTAAGGTCTTAACTCTTACTCTGGCCTAATAGCTAACGTCTTAGACTCGTACTCTGGCCTACTGGTTAAAGTCATAACTCTTACTCTGGCCTACTGTTTAAGGTCTTAACTCTTACTCTGGCCTAATAGCTAAGGTCTTAGACTCGTACTCAGGCCTAATGGTTAAGGTCTTAACTCTTACTCTGGCCTAATAGCTAAGGTCTTAGACTTGTACTCTGTCCTACTGGTTAAGGTCTTAACTCTTACTCTGGCCTAATAGCTAAGGTCTTAACTCTTACTCTGGCCTAATAGCTAAGGTCTTAGACTCGTACTCTGGCCTAATATCTAAGGTCTTAAACTCGTACTCTGGCGTAATGGTTAAGGTCTTAACTCGTAGTCTGGCCTACTGAATAAGGTCTTAACACTTACTCTGGCCTACTGGTTAAGGTCGTAACTCTTACTCTGGCCTAATAACTAAGGTCTTTGACTCGTGCTTTGGCCTACTGGTTAAGGTCTTAACTCTTACTCTGGCTTAATAGCTAAGGTCTTAACTCTTACTCTGGCCTACAGGTTAAGGTCTTAACTCTTACTCTGGCCTACTGGTTAAGGTCGTAACTCTTACTCTGGCCTAATAGCAAAGGTCTTAACTCTTACTCTGGCCTAATAGCTAAGGTCTTAGACTCGTACATGGCCTACAGGTTAAGGTCTTAACTCTTACTCTGGCCTAATAGCTAAGGTCTTAGACTCTTACTCTGGCCTACTGGTTAAGGTCTTAACTCTTACTCTGGCCTAATAGCTAAGGTCTTAGACTCGTACTCTGGGCTACTGGTTAAGGTCTTAACACTTACTCTGGCCTACTGGTTAAGGTCTTAACTCTTACTCTGGCCTAATAGCTAAGGTCTTAGACTCGTACTCTGGCCTAATGGTTAAGGTCTTAACTCTTACTCTGGCCTAATAGCTAAGGTCTTAGACTTGTACTCTGTCCTACTGGTTAAGGTCTTAACTCTTACTCTGGCCTAATAGCTAAGGTCTTAACTCTTACTCTGGCCTAATAGCTAAGGTCTTAGACTCGTACTCTGGCCTAATATCTAAGGTCTTAGACTCGTACTCTGGCGTAATGGTTAAGGTCTTAACTCATAGTCTGGCCTACTGAATAAGGTCTTAACACTTACTCTGGCCTACTGGTTAAGGTCGTAACTCTTACTCTGGCCTAATAACTAAGGTCTTTGACTCGTGCTTTGGCCTACTGGTTAAGGTCTTAACTCTTACTCTGGCTTAATAGCTAAGGTCTTAACTCTTACTCTGGCCTACAGGTTAAGGTCTTAACTCTTACTCTGGCCTACTGGTTAAGGTCGTAACTCTTACTCTGGCCTAATAGCAAAGGTCTTAACTCTTACTCTGGCCTAATAGCTAAGGTCTTAGACTCGAACATGGCCTACAGGTTAAGGTCTTAACTCTTACTCTGGCCTAATAGCTAAGGTCTTAGACTCTTACTCTGGCCTACTGGTTAAGGTCTTAACTCTTACTCTGGCCTAATAGCTAAGGTCTTAGACTCTTACTCTGGCCTACTGGTTAAGGTCTTAACTCTTACTCTGGCCTAATAGCTAAGGTCTTAGACTCGTACTCTGGGCTACTGGTTAAGGTCTTAACTCTTACTCTGGCCTACTGGTTAAGGTCTTAACTCTTACTCTGGCCTAATAGCTAAGGTCTTAGACTCGTACTCTGGCCTAATGGTTAAGGTCTTAACTCTTACTCTGGCCTAATAGCTAAGGTCTTAGACTCGTACTCTG
The DNA here is from genome assembly GCF_964204655.1 of Triturus cristatus. NCBI lineage: Eukaryota > Metazoa > Chordata > Amphibia > Caudata > Salamandridae > Triturus > Triturus cristatus. The sequence goes on from NC_140590.1 coordinate 1,313,138,011, forward strand.
GCCTACTGGTTAAGGTCTTAACTCTTACTCTGGCCTAATAGCTAAGGTCTTAACTCGTACTCTGGCCTAATAGCTAAGGTCTTAGACTTGTACTCTGGCCTAATGGTTAAGGTCTTAACGCGTACTCTGGCCTACTGGTTAAGGTCTTAACCCTTACTCTGGCCTACTGGTTAAGGTCTTAACTCTTACTCTGGCCTAATAGCTAAGGTCTTAGACTCGTACTATGGCCTAATAGCTAAGGTCATAGACTCGTACTCTGGCCTAATGGTTAAGGTCTTAACTCTTACACTGGCCTACTGGTTAAGGTCTTAACTCTTACTCTGGCCTAATAGCTAAGGTCTTAGACTCGTACTATGCCCTAATAGCTAAGGTCTTACACTCGTACGCTGGCCTAATGGTTAAGGTCTTAACTCTTACTCTGGCCTACTGGTTAAGGTCTTAACTCTTACTCTGACCTAATAGCTAAGGCCTTAGACTCATACTCTGGCCTAATTGTTAAGGCCTTAACTCTTACTCTGGCCTAATAGCTAAGGTCTTAGACTCGTACTCTGGCTTACTGGTTAAGGTCTTAACTCTTACTCTGGCCTAATAGCTAAGGTCTTAACTCTTACTCTGGCCTAATAGCTAAGGTCTTAGACTCGTACTCTGGCCTACAGGTTAAGGTCTTAACTCTTACTCTGGCCTAATAGCTAAGGTCTTAGACTCGTACTCTGGCCTACTGGTTAAGGTCTTAACTCTTACTCTGACCTACTGGTTAAGGTCTTAACACTTACTCTGGCCTAATAGCTAAGGTCTTAGACTCGTACTCAGGCCTAATGGTTAAGGTCTTAACTCTTACTCTGGCCTAATAGCTAAGGTCTTAACTCTTACTCTGGCCTAATAGCTAAGGTCTTAGACTCGTACTCTGGCCTAATAGCTAAGGTCTTAGACTCGTACTCTGGCGTAATGGTTAAGGTCTTAACTCATAATCTGGCCTACTGAATAAGGTCTTAACTCTTACTCTGGCCTACTGGTTAAGGTCGTAACACTTACTCTGGCCTAATAGCTAAGGTCTTTGACTCGTACTTTGGCCTACTGGTTAAGGTCTTAACTCTTACTCTGGCTTAATAGCTAAGGTCTTAACTCTTACTCTGGCCTACAGGTTAAGGTCTTAACTCTTACTCTGGCCTACTGGTTAAGGTCTTAACTCTTACTCTGGCCTAATAGCTAAGGTCTTAGACTCGTACTCTGGCCTACAGGTTAAGGTCTTAACTCTTACTCTGGCCTAATAGCTAAGGTCTTAGACTCGGACTATGGCCTACTGGTTAAGGTCTTAACTCTTCCTCTGGCCTAATAGCTAAGGTTTTAACTCTTACTCTGGCCTAATAGCTAAGGTCTTAGACTTGTATTCTGACCTAATGGTTAAGGTCTTAACTCTTACTCTGGGCTAATAGCTAAGATCTTAACTCTTACTCTGGCCTAATAGCTAAGGTCTTAACTCTTACTCTGGCCTAATAGCTAAGGTCTTAGACTCGTACTATGGCCTAATGGTTAAGGTCTTAACTCTTACTCTGGCCTAATAGCTAAGGTCTTAACTCTTACTCTGGCCTACTGGTTAAGGTCTTAACTCTTACTCTGGCCTACTGGTTAAGGTCTTAACTCTTACTCTGGCCTACTGGTTAAGGTCTTAACTCTTACTCTGACCTAATAGCTAATGTCTTAACTCTTACTCTGGCCTAATAGCTAAGGTCTTAGACTCTTACTCTGGCCTAATGGTTAAGGTCTTAACTCTTACTCTGGCCTACTGGTTAAGGTCTTAACTCTTACTCTGGCCTAATAGCTAAGGTCTTAACTCTTACTCTGGCCTAATAGCTAAGGTCTTAGACTCGTTCTCTGGCCTAATGGTTAAGGTTTTAACTCTTTCTCTGGCCTAATAGCTAAGGTCTTAACTCTTACTCTGGCCTAATTGCTAACGTTTTAGATTCGTACTCTGGCCTACTGGTTAAAGTCTTAACTCTTACTCTGGCCTACTGGTTAAGGTCTTAACTCTTACTCTGGCCTAATAGCTAAGGTCTTAGACTCGTACTCTGGCCAAATGGTTAAGGTCTTAACTCTTACTCTGGCCTACTGGTTAAGGTCTTAGACTCGTACTCTGGCCTAATGGTTAAGGTCTTAACTCTTACTCTGGCCTAATAGCTAAGGTCTTAGACTCGTTCTCTGGCCTAATGGTTAAGGTCTTAACTCTTACTCTGGCCTAATAGCTTAGGTCTTAGACTCCTACTCTGGCGTAATGGTTAAGGTCTTAACTCTTACTCTGGCCTACTGGTTAAGGTCTTAACTCTTACCCTGGCCTAATAGCTAAGGTCTTAGACTCGTACTTTGGCCTAATAGCTAAGGTCTTAGACTCGTACTCTGGCCTAATGGTTAAGGTCTTAACTCTTACTCTGGCCTACTGGTTAAGGTCTTAACTCTTACTCTGACCTAATAGCTAAGGCCTTAGACTCATACTCTAGCCTAATTGTTAAGGTCTTAACTCTTACTCTGGCCTAATAGCTAAGGTCTTAACTCTTACTCTGGCCTAATAGCTAAGGTCTTAACTCTTACTCTGGCCTAATAGCTATGGTCTTAGACTTGTACTCTGGCCTACTGGATAAGATCGTAACTCTTACTCTGGCCTACAGGTTAAGGTCTTAACTCTTACTCTGGCCTAATAGCTAAGGTCTTAGACTCGTACTCTGGCCTAATAGCTAAGGTCATAGACTTGTACTCTGGCCTAATGGGGCCTAATGGTTAAGGTCTTAACTCTTACTCTGGCCTACTGGTTAAGGTCTTAACTCTTACTCTGACCTAATATCTAAGGTCTTAGACTCGCACTATGGCCTACTGGTTAAGGTCTTAACTCTTCCTCTGGCCTAATAGCTAAGGTCTTAGACTCACACTCTGTCCTAATGGTTAAGGTCTTAACTCTTACTCTGGCCTAATAGCTAAGGTCTTAACTCTTACTCTGGCCTAATAGCTAAGGTCTTAGACTCGTACTCTGGCCTACTGGTTAAGGTCTTAACTCTTCCTCTGGCCTAATAGCTAAGGTCTTAGACTCATACTCTGGCCTAATGGTTAAGGTCTTAACTCTTACTCTGGCCTAATATCTAAGGTCTTAAATCTTACTCTGGCCTAATAGCTAAGGTCTTAACTGTTACTCTGGTCTAATAGCTAAGGCTTAGACTCGTACTCTGGCCTAATGGTTAAGGTCTTAACTCTTACTCTGGCCTAATAGCTAAGACTCTTACTCTGCCCAATAGCTAAGGTCTTAGACTAGTACTCTGGCCTAATGGTTAAGGTATTAACTCTTACTCTGGCCTACTGGTTAAGGTCTTAACACTTACTCTGGCCTAAAAGCTAATGTCTTAGACTCGTACTCTGACCTACTGGTTAAGGTCTTAAATCTTACTCTAGCCTACTGGTTAAGGTCTTAACTCTTACTCTGGCCTAATAGCTAAGGTCTTAGACTCGTACTCTGGCCTACAGGTTAAGGTCTTAACTCTTACTCTGGCCTAATAGCTAAGGTCTTAGACTCGTACTCTGGCCTTCTGGTTAAGGTCTTAACTCTTACTCTGGCCTAATAGCTAAGGTCTTAGACTCGTACTCTGGCCTACAGGTTAAGGTCTTAACTCTTACTCTGGCCTAATAGCTAAGGTCTTAGACTTGTACTCTGGCCTACTGGTTAAGGTCCTAACTCTTACTCTGGCCTACTGGTTAAGGTCTTAACTCTTACTCTGGCCTAATAGCTAAGGTCTTAGACTCGCACTATGGCCTACTGGTTAAGGTCTTAACTCTTCCTCTGGCCTAATAGCTAAGGTCTTAACTCTTACTCTAGCCTAATAGCTAAGGTCTTAGACTCGTATTCTGACCTAATGGTTAAGGTCTTAACTCTTACTCTGGGCAAATAGCTAAGATCTTAACTCTTACTCTGGCCTAATAGCTAAGGTCTTAACTCTTACTCTGGCCTAATAGCTAAGGTCTTAGACTCGTACTATGGCCTAATGGTTAAGGTCTTAACTCTTACTCTGGCCTAATAGCTAAGGTCTTAACTCTTACTCTGGCCTACTGGTTAAGGTCTTAACTCTTACTCTGGCCTACTGGTTAAGGTCTTAACTCTTACTCTGGCCTACTGGGTAAGGTCTTAACTCTTACTCTGACCTAATAGCTAATGTCTTAACTCTTACTCTGGCCTAATAGCTAAGGTCTTAGACTCTTACTCTGGCCTAATGGTTAAGGTCTTAACTCTTACTCTGGCCTACTGGTTAAGGTCTTAACTTTTACTCTGGCCTACTGGTTAAGGTCTTAACTCTTACTCTGGCCTAATAGCTAAGGTCTTAACTCTTACTCTGGCCTAATAGCTAAGGACTTAGACTCGTTCTCTGGCCTAATGGTTAAGGTTTTAACTCTTTCTCTGGCCTAATAGCTAAGGTCTTAACTCTTACTCTGGCCTAATAGCTAACGTCTTAGACTCATACTCTGGCCTACTGGTTAAAGTCATAACTCTTACTCTGGCCTACTGGTTAAGGTCTTAACTCTGACTCTGGCCTAATAGCTAACGTCTTAGACTCGTACTCTGGCCTACTGGTTAAAGTCATAACTCTTACTCTGGCCTACTGGTTAAGGTCTTAACTCTGACTCTGGCCTAATAGCTAAGGTCTTAGACTCGTACTCAGGCCTAATGGTTAAGGTCTTAACTCTTACTCTGGCCTAATAGCTAAGGTCTTAGACTTGTACTCTGGCCTACTGGTTAAGGTCTTAACTCTTACTCTTGCCTAATAGCTAAGGTCTTAACTCTTACTCTGGCCTAATAGCTAAGGTCTTAGACTCGTACTCTGGCCTAATAGCTAAGGTCTTAGACTCGTACTCTGGCGTAATGGTTAAGGTCTCAACTCGTAGTCTGGCCAACTGAATAAGGTCTTAACACTTACTCTGGCCTACTGGTTAAGGTCGTAACTCTTACTCTGGCCTAATAGCTAAGGTCTTTGACTCGTACTTTGGCCTACTGGTTAAGGTCTTAACTCTTACTCTGGCTTAATAGCTAAGGTCTTAACTCTTACTCTGGCCTACAGGTTAAGGTCTTAACTCTTACTCTGGCCTAATAGCTAAGGTCTTAACTCTTACTCTGGCCTAATAGCTAAGGTCTTAGACTCGTACATGGCCTACAGGTTAAGGTCTTAACTCTTACTCTGGCCTAATAGCTAAGGTCTTAGACTCTTACTCTGGCCTACTGGTTAAGGTCTTAACTCTTACTCTGGCCTAATAGCTAAGGTCTTAGACTCGTACTCTGGGCTACTGGTTAAGGTCTTAACTCTTACTCTGGCCTACTGGTTAAGGTCTTAACTCTTACTCTGGCCTAATAGCTAAGGTCTTAACTCGTACTCTGGCCTAATAGCTAAGGTCTTAGACTTGTACTCTGGCCTAATGGTTAAGGTCTTAATGCGTACTCTGGCCTACTGGTTAAGGTCTTAACCCTTACTCTGGCCTACTGGTTAAGGTCTTAACTCTTACTCTGGCCTAATAGCTAAGGTCTTAGACTCGTACTATGGCCTAATAGCTAAGGTCATAGACTCGTACTCTGGCCTAATGGTTAAGGTCTTAACTCTTACGCTGGCCTACTGGTTAAGGTCTTAACTCTTACTCTGGCCTAATAGCTAAGGTCTTAGACTCGTACTATGCCCTAATAGCTAAGGTCTTACACTCGTACGCTGGCCTAATGGTTAAGGTCTTAACTCTTACTCTGGCCTACTGGTTAAGGTCTTAACTCTTACTCTGACCTAATAGCTAAGGCCTTAGACTCATACTCTGGCCTAATTGTTAAGGTCTTAACTCTTACTCTGGCCTAATAGCTAAGGTCTTAACTATTACTCTGGCCTAATAGCTAAGGTCTTAGACTCGTACTCTGGCCTACTGGTTAAGGTCTTAACTCTTACTCTGGCCTAATAGCTAAGGTCTTAGACTCGTACTCTGGCCTACTGGTTAAGGTCTTAACTCTTACTCTGGCCTACTGGTTAAGGTCTTAACACTTACTCTGGCCTAATAGCTAAGGTCTTAGACTCGTACTCAGGCCTAATGGTTAAGGTCTTAACTCTTACTCTGGCCTAATAGCTAAGGTCTTAGACTTGTACTCTGGCATACTGGTTAAGGTCTTAATTCTTACTCTGGCCTAATAGCTAAGGTCTTAACTCTTACTCTGGCCTAATAGCTAAGGTCTTAGACTCGTACTCTGGCCTAATAGCTAAGGTCTTAGACTCGTACTCTGGCGTAATGGTTAAGGTCTTAACTCGTAGTCTGGCCTACTGAATAAGGTCTTAACTCTTACTCTGGCCTAATGGTTAAGGTCTTAACTCTTACTCTGGCCTACTGGTTAAGGTCTTAACTTTTACTCTGGCCTACTGGTTAAGGTCTTAACTCTTACTCTGGCCTAATAGCTAAGGTCTTAACTCTTACTCTGGCCTAATAGCTAAGGACTTAGACTCGTTCTCTGGCCTAATGGTTAAGGTTTTAACTCTTTCTCTGGCCTAATAGCTAAGGTCTTAACTCTTACTCTGGCCTAATAGCTAACGTCTTAGACTCGTACTCTGGCCTACTGGTTAAAGTCATAACTCTTACTCTGGCCTACTGGTTAAGGTCTTAACTCTTACTCTGGCCTAATAGCTAAGGTCTTAGACTCGTACTCAGGCCTAATGGTTAAGGTCTTAACTCTTACTCTGGCCTAATAGCTAAGGTCTTAGACTTGTACTCTGTCCTACTGGTTAAGGTCTTAACTCTTACTCTGGCCTAATAGCTAAGGTCTTAACTCTTACTCTGGCCTAATAGCTAAGGTCTTAGACTCGTACTCTGGCCTAATATCTAAGGTCTTAGACTCGTACTCTGGCGTAATGGTTAAGGTCTTAACTCGTAGTCTGGCCTACTGAATAAGGTCTTAACACTTACTCTGGCCTACTGGTTAAGGTCGTAACTCTTACTCTGGCCTAATAACTAAGGTCTTTGACTCGTGCTTTGGCCTACTGGTTAAGGTCTTAACTCTTACTCTGGCTTAATAGCTAAGGTCTTAACTCTTACTCTGGCCTACAGGTTAAGGTCTTAACTCTTACTCTGGCCTACTGGTTAAGGTCTTAACTCTTACTCTGGCCTAATAGCAAAGGTCTTAACTCTTACTCTGGCCTAATAGCTAAGGTCTTAGACTCGTACATGGCCTACAGGTTAAGGTCTTAACTCTTACTCTGGCCTAATAGCTAAGGTCTTAGTCTCTTACTCTGGCCTACTGGTTAAGGTCTTAACTCTTACTCTGCCCTAATAGCAAAGGTCTTAACTCTTACTCTGGCCTAATAGCTAAGGTCTTAGACTCGTACATGGCCTACAGGTTAAGGTCTTAACTCTTACTCTGGCCTAATAGCTAAGGTCTTAGTCTCTTACTCTGGCCTACTGGTTAAGGTCTTAACTCTTACTCTGCCCTAATAGCTAAGGTCTTACACTCGTACGCTGGCCTAATGGTTAAGGTCTTAACTCTTACTCTGGCCTACTGGTTAAGGTCTTAACTCTTACTCTGACCTAATAGCTAAGGCCTTAGACTCATACTCTGGCCTAATTGTTAAGGTCTTAACTCTTACTCTGGCCTAATAGCTAAGGTCTTAACTATTACTCTGGCCTAATAGCTAAGGTCTTAGACTCGTACTCTGGCCTACTGGTTAAGGTCTTAACTCTTACTCTGGCCTAATAGCTAAGGTCTTAGACTCGTACTCTGGCCTACTGGTTAAGGTCTTAACTCTTACTCTGGCCTACTGGTTAAGGTCTTAACACTTACTCTGGCCTAATAGCTAAGGTCTTAGACTCGTACTCAGGCCTAATGGTTAAGGTCTTAACTCTTACTCTGGCCTAATAGCTAAGGTCTTAGACTTGTACTCTGGCATACTGGTTAAGGTCTTAACTCTTACTCTGGCCTAATAGCTAAGGTCTTAACTCTTACTCTGGCCTAATAGCTAAGGTCTTAGACTCGTACTCTGGCCTAATAGCTAAGGTCTTAGACTCGTACTCTGGCGTAATGGTTAAGGTCTTAACTCGTAGTCTGGCCTACTGAATAAGGTCTTAACTCTTACTCTGGCCTAATGGTTAAGGTCTTAACTCTTACTCTGGCCTACTGGTTAAGGTCTTAACTTTTACTCTGGCCTACTGGTTAAGGTCTTAACTCTTACTCTGGCCTAATAGCTAAGGTCTTAACTCTTACTCTGGCCTAATAGCTAAGGACTTAGACTCGTTCTCTGGCCTAATGGTTAAGGTTTTAACTCTTTCTCTGGCCTAATAGCTAAGGTCTTAACTCTTACTCTGGCCTAATAGCTAACATCTTAGACTCGTACTCTGGCCTACTGGTTAAAGTCATAACTCTTACTCTGGCCTACTGGTTAAGGTCTTAACACTTACTCTGGCCTAATAGCTAAGGTCTTAGACTCGTACTCAGGCCTAATGGTTAAGGTCTTAACTCTTACTCTGGCCTAATAGCTAAGGTCTTAGACTTGTACTCTGTCCTACTGGTTAAGGTCTTAACTCTTACTCTGGCCTAATAGCTAAGGTCTTAACTCTTACTCTGGCCTAATAGCTAAGGTCTTAGACTCGTACTCTGGCCTAATATCTAAGGTCTTAGACTCGTACTCTGGCGTAATGGTTAAGGTCTTAACTCGTAGTCTGGCCTACTGAATAAGGTCTTAACACTTACTCTGGCCTACTGGTTAAGGTCGTAACTCTTACTCTGGCCTAATAACTAAGGTCTTTGACTCGTGCTTTGGCCTACTGGTTAAGGTCTTAACTCTTACTCTGGCTTAATAGCTAAGGTCTTAACTCTTACTCTGGCCTACAGGTTAAGGTCTTAACTCTTACTCTGGCCTACTGGTTAAGGTCTTAACTCTTACTCTGGCCTAATAGCAAAGGTCTTAACTCTTACTCTGGCCTAATAGCTAAGGTCTTAGACTCGTACATGGCCTACAGGTTAAGGTCTTAACTCTTACTCTGGCCTAATAGCTAAGGTCTTAGTCTCTTACTCTGGCCTACTGGTTAATTTCTTAACTCTTACTCTGGCCTAATAGCTAAGGTCTTAGACTCGTACTCTGGCCTACTGGTTAAGGTCTTAACTCTTACTCTGGCCTACTGGTTAAGGTCTTAACACTTACTCTGGCCTAATAGCTAAGGTCTTAGACTCGTACTCAGGCCTAATGGTTAAGGTCTTAACTCTTACTCTGGCCTAATAGCTAAGGTCTTAGACTTGTACTCTGGCATACTGGTTAAGGTCTTAACTCTTACTCTGGCCTAATAGCTAAGGTCTTAACTCTTACTCTGGCCTAATAGCTAAGGTCTTAGACTCGTACTCTGGCCTAATAGCTAAGGTCTTAGACTCGTACTCTGGCGTAATGGTTAAGGTCTTAACTCGTAGTCTGGCCTACTGAATAAGGTCTTAACACTTACTCTGGCCTACTGGTTAAGGTCGTAACTCTTACTCTGGCCTAATAACTAAGGTCTTTGACTCGTGCTTTGGCCTACTGGTTAAGGTCTTAACTCTTACTCTGGCTTAATAGCTAAGGTCTTAACTCTTACTCTGGCCTACAGGTTAAGGTCTTAACTCTTACTCTGGCCTACTGGTTAAGGTCTTAACTCTTACTCTGGCCTAATAGCAAAGGTCTTAACTCTTACTCTGGCCTAATAGCTAAGGTCTTAGACTCGTACATGGCCTACAGGTTAAGGTCTTAACTCTTACTCTGGCCTAATAGCTAAGGTCTTAGTCTCTTACTCTGGCCTACTGGTTAAGGTCTTAACTCTTACTCTGCCCTAATAGCAAAGGTCTTAACTCTTACTCTGGCCTAATAGCTAAGGTCTTAGACTCGTACATGGCCTACAGGTTAAGGTCTTAACTCTTACTCTGGCCTAATAGCTAAGGTCTTAGTCTCTTACTCTGGCCTACTGGTTAAGGTCTTAACTCTTACTCTGCCCTAATAGCTAAGGTCTTACACTCGTACGCTGGCCTAATGGTTAAGGTCTTAACTCTTACTCTGGCCTACTGGTTAAGGTCTTAACTCTTACTCTGACCTAATAGCTAAGGCCTTAGACTCATACTCTGGCCTAATTGTTAAGGTCTTAACTCTTACTCTGGCCTAATAGCTAAGGTCTTAACTATTACTCTGGCCTAATAGCTAAGGTCTTAGACTCGTACTCTGGCCTACTGGTTAAGGTCTTAACTCTTACTCTGGCCTAATAGCTAAGGTCTTAGACTCGTACTCTGGCCTACTGGTTAAGGTCTTAACTCTTACTCTGGCCTACTGGTTAAGGTCTTAACACTTACTCTGGCCTAATAGCTAAGGTCTTAGACTCGTACTCAGGCCTAATGGTTAAGGTCTTAACTCTTACTCTGGCCTAATAGCTAAGGTCTTAGACTTGTACTCTGGCATACTGGTTAAGGTCTTAACTCTTACTCTGGCCTAATAGCTAAGGTCTTAACTCTTACTCTGGCCTAATAGCTAAGGTCTTAGACTCGTACTCTGGCCTAATAGCTAAGGTCTTAGACTCGTACTCTGGCGTAATGGTTAAGGTCTTAACTCGTAGTCTGGCCTACTGAATAAGGTCTTAACTCTTACTCTGGCCTAATGGTTAAGGTCTTAACTCTTACTCTGGCCTACTGGTTAAGGTCTTAACTTTTACTCTGGCCTACTGGTTAAGGTCTTAACTCTTACTCTGGCCTAATAGCTAAGGTCTTAACTCTTACTCTGGCCTAATAGCTAAGGACTTAGACTCGTTCTCTGGCCTAATGGTTAAGGTTTTAACTCTTTCTCTGGCCTAATAGCTAAGGTCTTAACTCTTACTCTGGCCTAATAGCTAACATCTTAGACTCGTACTCTGGCCTACTGGTTAAAGTCATAACTCTTACTCTGGCCTACTGGTTAAGGTCTTAACACTTACTCTGGCCTAATAGCTAAGGTCTTAGACTCGTACTCAGGCCCAATGGTTAAGGTCTTAACTCTTACTCTGGCCTAATAGCTAAGGTCTTAGACTTGTACTCTGTCCTACTGGTTAAGGTCTTAACTCTTACTCTGGCCTAATAGCTAAGGTCTTAACTCTTACTCTGGCCTAATAGCTAAGGTCTTAGACTCGTACTCTGGCCTAATATCTAAGGTCTTAGACTCGTACTCTGGCGTAATGGTTAAGGTCTTAACTCGTAGTCTGGCCTACTGAATAAGGTCTTAACACTTACTCTGGCCTACTGGTTAAGGTCGTAACTCTTACTCTGGCCTAATAACTAAGGTCTTTGACTCGTGCTTTGGCCTACTGGTTAAGGTCTTAACTCTTACTCTGGCTTAATAGCTAAGGTCTTAACTCTTACTCTGGCCTACAGGTTAAGGTCTTAACTCTTACTCTGGCCTACTGGTTAAGGTCTTAACTCTTACTCTGGCCTAAGAGCAAAGGTCTTAACTCTTACTCTGGCCTAATAGCTAAGGTCTTAGACTCGTACATGGCCTACAGGTTAAGGTCTTAACTCTTACTCTGGCCTAATAGCTAAGGTCTTAGTCTCTTACTCTGGCCTACTGGTTAAGGTCTTAACTCTTACTCTGGCCTAATAGCTGAGGTCTTAGATTCGTACTCTGGGCTACTGGTTAAGGTCTTAACTCTTACTCTGGCCTACTGGTTAAGGTCTTAACTCTTACTCTGGCCTAATAGCTAAGGTCTTAGACTCGTACTCTGGCCTACTGGTTAAGGTCTTAACTCTTACTCTGGCCTAATAGCTAAGGTCTTAACTCGTACTCTGGCCTAATAGCTAAGGTCTTAGACTTGTACTCTGGCCTAATGGTTAAGGTCTTAACGCGTACTCTGGCCTACTGGTTAAGGTCTTAACCCTTACTCTGGCCTACTGGTTAAGGTCTTAACTCTTATTCTGGCCTAATAGCTAAGGTCTTAGACTCGTACTATGGCCTAATAGCTAAGGTCTTAGACTCGTACTCTGGCCTACTGGTTAAGGTCTTAACTCTTACTCTGGCCTAATAGCTAAGGTCTTAGACTCGTACTCTGGCCTACTGGTTAAGGTCTTAACTCTTACTCTGGCCTACTGGTTAAGGTCTTAACACTTACTCTGGCCTAATAGCTAAGGTCTTAGACTCGTACTCAGGCCTAATGGTTAAGGTCTTAACTCTTACTCTGGCCTAATAGCTAAGGTCTTAGACTTGTACTCTGGCCTACTGGTTAAGGTCTTAACTCTTACTCTGGCCTAATAGCTAAGGTCTTAACTCTTACTCTGGCCTAATAGCTAAGGTCTTAGACTCGTACTCTGGCCTAATAGCTAAGGTCTTAGACTCGTACTCTGGCGTAATGGTTAAGGTCTTAACTCGTAGTCTGGCCTACTGAATAAGGTCTTAACTCTTACTCTGGCCTTATGGTTAAGGTCTTAACTCTTACTCTGGCCTACTGGTTAAGGTCTTAACTCTTACTCTGGCCTACTGGTTAAGGTCTTAACTCTTACTCTGGCCTAATAGCTAAGGTCTTAACTCTTACTCTGGCCTAATAGCTAAGGACTTAGACTCGTTCTCTGGCCTAATGGTTAAGGTTTTAACTCTTTCTCTGGCCTAATAGCTAAGGTCTTAACTCTTACTCTGGCCTAATAGCTAACGTCTTAGACTCGTACTCTGGCCTACTGGTTAAAGTCATAACTCTTACTCTGGCCTACTGGTTAAGGTCTTAACTCTTACTCTGGCCTAATAGCTAAGGTCTTAGACTCGTACTCAGGCCTAATGGTTAAGGTCTTAACTCTTACTCTGGCCTAATAGCTAAGGTCTTAGACTTGTACTCTGTCCTACTGGTTAAGGTCTTAACTCTTACTCTGGCCTAATAGCTAAGGTCTTAGACTCGTACTCTGGCCTACTGGTTAAGGTCTTAACTCTTACTCTGGCCTAATAGCTAAGGTCTTAGACTCGTACTCTGGCCTACTGGTTAAGGTCTTAACTCTTACTCTGGCCTACTGGTTAAGGTCTTAACACTTACTCTGGCCTAATAGCTAAGGTCTTAGACTCGTACTCAGGCCTAATGGTTAAGGTCTTAACTCTTACTCTGGCCTAATAGCTAAGGTCTTAGACTTGTACTCTGGCCTACTGGTTAAGGTCTTAACTCTTACTCTGGCCTAATAGCTAAGGTCTTAACTCTTACTCTGGCCTAATAGCTAAGGTCTTAGACTCGTACTCTGGCCTAATAGCTAAGGTCTTAGACTCGTACTCTGGCGTAATGGTTAAGGTCTTAACTCGTAGTCTGGCCTACTGAATAAGGTCTTAACTCTTACTCTGGCCTAATGGTTAAGGTCTTAACTCTTACTCTGGCCTACTGGTTAAGGTCTTAACTTTTACTCTGGCCTACTGGTTAAGGTCTTAACTCTTACTCTGGCCTAATAGCTAAGGTCTTAACTCTTACTCTGGCCTAATAGCTAAGGACTTAGACTCGTTCTCTGGCCTAATGGTTAAGGTTTTAACTCTTTCTCTGGCCTAATAGCTAAGGTCTTAACTCTTACTCTGGCCTAATAGCTAACGTCTTAGACTCGTACTCTGGCCTACTGGTTAAAGTCATAACTCTTACTCTGGCCTACTGTTTAAGGTCTTAACTCTTACTCTGGCCTAATAGCTAAGGTCTTAGACTCGTACTCAGGCCTAATGGTTAAGGTCTTAACTCTTACTCTGGCCTAATAGCTAAGGTCTTAGACTTGTACTCTGTCCTACTGGTTAAGGTCTTAACTCTTACTCTGGCCTAATAGCTAAGGTCTTAACTCTTACTCTGGCCTAATAGCTAAGGTCTTAGACTCGTACTCTGGCCTAATATCTAAGGTCTTAAACTCGTACTCTGGCGTAATGGTTAAGGTCTTAACTCGTAGTCTGGCCTACTGAATAAGGTCTTAACACTTACTCTGGCCTACTGGTTAAGGTCGTAACTCTTACTCTGGCCTAATAACTAAGGTCTTTGACTCGTGCTTTGGCCTACTGGTTAAGGTCTTAACTCTTACTCTGGCTTAATAGCTAAGGTCTTAACTCTTACTCTGGCCTACAGGTTAAGGTCTTAACTCTTACTCTGGCCTACTGGTTAAGGTCGTAACTCTTACTCTGGCCTAATAGCAAAGGTCTTAACTCTTACTCTGGCCTAATAGCTAAGGTCTTAGACTCGTACATGGCCTACAGGTTAAGGTCTTAACTCTTACTCTGGCCTAATAGCTAAGGTCTTAGACTCTTACTCTGGCCTACTGGTTAAGGTCTTAACTCTTACTCTGGCCTAATAGCTAAGGTCTTAGACTCGTACTCTGGGCTACTGGTTAAGGTCTTAACACTTACTCTGGCCTACTGGTTAAGGTCTTAACTCTTACTCTGGCCTAATAGCTAAGGTCTTAGACTCGTACTCTGGCCTAATATCTAAGGTCTTAAACTCGTACTCTGGCGTAATGGTTAAGGTCTTAACTCGTAGTCTGGCCTACTGAATAAGGTCTTAACACTTACTCTGGCCTACTGGTTAAGGTCTTAACTCTTACTCTGGCCTAATAGCTAAGGTCTTAGACTTGTACTCTGGCATACTGGTTAAGGTCTTAACTCTTACTCTGGCCTAATAGCTAAGGTCTTAACTCTTACTCTGGCCTAATAGCTAAGGTCTTAGACTCGTACTCTGGCCTAATAGCTAAGGTCTTAGACTCGTACTCTGGCGTAATGGTTAAGGTCTTAACTCGTAGTCTGGCCTACTGAATAAGGTCTTAACACTTACTCTGGCCTACTGGTTAAGGTCGTAACTCTTACTCTGGCCTAATAACTAAGGTCTTTGACTCATGCTTTGGCCTACTGGTTAAGGTCTTAACTCTTACTCTGGCTTAATAGCTAAGGTCTTAACTCTTACTCTGGCCTACAGGTTAAGGTCTTAACTCTTACTCTGGCCTACTGGTTAAGGTCTTAACTCTTACTCTGGCCTAATAGCAAAGGTCTTAACTCTTCCTCTGGCCTAATAGCTAAGGTCTTAGACTCGTACATGGCCTACAGGTTAAGGTCTTAACTCTTACTCTGGCCTAATAGCTAAGGTCTTAGTCTCTTACTCTGGCCTACTGGTTAAGGTCTTAACTCTTACTCTGCCCTAATAGCAAAGGTCTTAACTCTTACTCTGGCCTAATAGCTAAGGTCTTAGACTCGTACATGGCCTACAGGTTAAGGTCTTAACTCTTACTCTGGCCTAATAGCTAAGGTCTTAGTCTCTTACTCTGGCCTACTGGTTAAGGTCTTAACTCTTACTCTGCCCTAATAGCTAAGGTCTTACACTCGTACGCTGGCCTAATGGTTAAGGTCTTAACTCTTACTCTGGCCTACTGGTTAAGGTCTTAACTCTTACTCTGACCTAATAGCTAAGGCCTTAGACTCATACTCTGGCCTAATTGTTAAGGTCTTAACTCTTACTCTGGCCTAATAGCTAAGGTCTTAACTATTACTCTGGCCTAATAGCTAAGGTCTTAGACTCGTACTCTGGCCTACTGGTTAAGGTCTTAACTCTTACTCTGGCCTAATAGCTAAGGTCTTAGACTCGTACTCTGGCCTACTGGTTAAGGTCTTAACTCTTACTCTGGCCTACTGGTTAAGGTCTTAACACTTACTCTGGCCTAATAGCTAAGGTCTTAGACTCGTACTCAGGCCTAATGGTTAAGGTCTTAACTCTTACTCTGGCCTAATAGCTAAGGTCTTAGACTTGTACTCTGGCATACTGGTTAAGGTCTTAACTCTTACTCTGGCCTAATAGCTAAGGTCTTAACTCTTACTCTGGCCTAATAGCTAAGGTCTTAGACTCGTACTCTGGCCTAATAGCTAAGGTCTTAGACTCGTACTCTGGCGTAATGGTTAAGGTCTTAACTCGTAGTCTGGCCTACTGAATAAGGTCTTAACTCTTACTCTGGCCTAATGGTTAAGGTCTTAACTCTTACTCTGGCCTACTGGTTAAGGTCTTAACTTTTACTCTGGCCTACTGGTTAAGGTCTTAACTCTTACTCTGGCCTAATAGCTAAGGTCTTAACTCTTACTCTGGCCTAATAGCTAAGGACTTAGACTCGTTCTCTGGCCTAATGGTTAAGGTTTTAACTCTTTCTCTGGCCTAATAGCTAAGGTCTTAACTCTTACTCTGGCCTAATAGCTAACATCTTAGACTCGTACTCTGGCCTACTGGTTAAAGTCATAACTCTTACTCTGGCCTACTGGTTAAGGTCTTAACACTTACTCTGGCCTAATAGCTAAGGTCTTAGACTCGTACTCAGGCCCAATGGTTAAGGTCTTAACTCTTACTCTGGCCTAATAGCTAAGGTCTTAGACTTGTACTCTGTCCTACTGGTTAAGGTCTTAACTCTTACTCTGGCCTAATAGCTAAGGTCTTAACTCTTACTCTGGCCTAATAGCTAAGGTCTTAGACTCGTACTCTGGCCTAATATCTAAGGTCTTAGACTCGTACTCTGGCGTAATGGTTAAGGTCTTAACTCGTAGTCTGGCCTACTGAATAAGGTCTTAACACTTACTCTGGCCTACTGGTTAAGGTCGTAACTCTTACTCTGGCCTAATAACTAAGGTCTTTGACTCGTGCTTTGGCCTACTGGTTAAGGTCTTAACTCTTACTCTGGCTTAATAGCTAAGGTCTTAACTCTTACTCTGGCCTACAGGTTAAGGTCTTAACTCTTACTCTGGCCTACTGGTTAAGGTCTTAACTCTTACTCTGGCCTAATAGCAAAGGTCTTAACTCTTACTCTGGCCTAATAGCTAAGGTCTTAGACTCGTACATGGCCTACAGGTTAAGGTCTTAACTCTTACTCTGGCCTAATAGCTAAGGTCTTAGTCTCTTACTCTGGCCTACTGGTTAAGGTCTTAACTCTTACTCTGGCCTAATAGCTGAGGTCTTAGATTCGTACTCTGGGCTACTGGTTAAGGTCTTAACTCTTACTCTGGCCTACTGGTTAAGGTCTTAACTCTTACTCTGGCCTAATAGCTAAGGTCTTAGACTCGTACTCTGGCCTACTGGTTAAGGTCTTAACTCTTACTCTGGCCTAATAGCTAAGGTCTTAACTCGTACTCTGGCCTAATAGCTAAGGTCTTAGACTTGTACTCTGGCCTAATGGTTAAGGTCTTAACGCGTACTCTGGCCTACTGGTTAAGGTCTTAACCCTTACTCTGGCCTACTGGTTAAGGTCTTAACTCTTACTCTGGCCTAATAGCTAAGGTCTTAGACTCGTACTATGGCCTAATAGCTAAGGTCTTAGACTCGTACTCTGGCCTACTGGTTAAGGTCTTAACTCTTACTCTGGCCTAATAGCTAAGGTCTTAGACTCGTACTCTGGCCTACTGGTTAAGGTCTTAACTCTTACTCTGGCCTACTGGTTAAGGTCTTAACACTTACTCTGGCCTAATAGCTAAGGTCTTAGACTCGTACTCAGGCCTAATGGTTAAGGTCTTAACTCTTACTCTGGCCTAATAGCTAAGGTCTTAGACTTGTACTCTGGCCTACTGGTTAAGGTCTTAACTCTTACTCTGGCCTAATAGCTAAGGTCTTAACTCTTACTCTGGCCTAATAGCTAAGGTCTTAGACTCGTACTCTGGCCTAATAGCTAAGGTCTTAGACTCGTACTCTGGCGTAATGGTTAAGGTCTTAACTCGTAGTCTGGCCTACTGAATAAGGTCTTAACTCTTACTCTGGCCTTATGGTTAAGGTCTTAACTCTTACTCTGGCCTACTGGTTAAGGTCTTAACTCTTACTCTGGCCTACTGGTTAAGGTCTTAACTCTTACTCTGGCCTAATAGCTAAGGTCTTAACTCTTACTCTGGCCTAATAGCTAAGGACTTAGACTCGTTCTCTGGCCTAATGGTTAAGGTTTTAACTCTTTCTCTGGCCTAATAGCTAAGGTCTTAACTCTTACTCTGGCCTAATAGCTAACGTCTTAGACTCGTACTCTGGCCTACTGGTTAAAGTCATAACTCTTACTCTGGCCTACTGGTTAAGGTCTTAACTCTTACTCTGGCCTAATAGCTAAGGTCTTAGACTCGTACTCAGGCCTAATGGTTAAGGTCTTAACTCTTACTCTGGCCTAATAGCTAAGGTCTTAGACTTGTACTCTGTCCTACTGGTTAAGGTCTTAACTCTTACTCTGGCCTAATAGCTAAGGTCTTAGACTCGTACTCTGGCCTACTGGTTAAGGTCTTAACTCTTACTCTGGCCTAATAGCTAAGGTCTTAGACTCGTACTCTGGCCTACTGGTTAAGGTCTTAACTCTTACTCTGGCCTACTGGTTAAGGTCTTAACACTTACTCTGGCCTAATAGCTAAGGTCTTAGACTCGTACTCAGGCCTAATGGTTAAGGTCTTAACTCTTACTCTGGCCTAATAGCTAAGGTCTTAGACTTGTACTCTGGCCTACTGGTTAAGGTCTTAACTCTTACTCTGGCCTAATAGCTAAGGTCTTAACTCTTACTCTGGCCTAATAGCTAAGGTCTTAGACTCGTACTCTGGCCTAATAGCTAAGGTCTTAGACTCGTACTCTGGCGTAATGGTTAAGGTCTTAACTCGTAGTCTGGCCTACTGAATAAGGTCTTAACTCTTACTCTGGCCTAATGGTTAAGGTCTTAACTCTTACTCTGGCCTACTGGTTAAGGTCTTAACTTTTACTCTGGCCTACTGGTTAAGGTCTTAACTCTTACTCTGGCCTAATAGCTAAGGTCTTAACTCTTACTCTGGCCTAATAGCTAAGGACTTAGACTCGTTCTCTGGCCTAATGGTTAAGGTTTTAACTCTTTCTCTGGCCTAATAGCTAAGGTCTTAACTCTTACTCTGGCCTAATAGCTAACGTCTTAGACTCGTACTCTGGCCTACTGGTTAAAGTCATAACTCTTACTCTGGCCTACTGTTTAAGGTCTTAACTCTTACTCTGGCCTAATAGCTAAGGTCTTAGACTCGTACTCAGGCCTAATGGTTAAGGTCTTAACTCTTACTCTGGCCTAATAGCTAAGGTCTTAGACTTGTACTCTGTCCTACTGGTTAAGGTCTTAACTCTTACTCTGGCCTAATAGCTAAGGTCTTAACTCTTACTCTGGCCTAATAGCTAAGGTCTTAGACTCGTACTCTGGCCTAATATCTAAGGTCTTAAACTCGTACTCTGGCGTAATGGTTAAGGTCTTAACTCGTAGTCTGGCCTACTGAATAAGGTCTTAACACTTACTCTGGCCTACTGGTTAAGGTCGTAACTCTTACTCTGGCCTAATAACTAAGGTCTTTGACTCGTGCTTTGGCCTACTGGTTAAGGTCTTAACTCTTACTCTGGCTTAATAGCTAAGGTCTTAACTCTTACTCTGGCCTACAGGTTAAGGTCTTAACTCTTACTCTGGCCTACTGGTTAAGGTCGTAACTCTTACTCTGGCCTAATAGCAAAGGTCTTAACTCTTACTCTGGCCTAATAGCTAAGGTCTTAGACTCGTACATGGCCTACAGGTTAAGGTCTTAACTCTTACTCTGGCCTAATAGCTAAGGTCTTAGACTCTTACTCTGGCCTACTGGTTAAGGTCTTAACTCTTACTCTGGCCTAATAGCTAAGGTCTTAGACTCGTACTCTGGGCTACTGGTTAAGGTCTTAACACTTACTCTGGCCTACTGGTTAAGGTCTTAACTCTTACTCTGGCCTAATAGCTAAGGTCTTAGACTCGTACTCTGGCCTAATGGTTAAGGTCTTAACTCTTACTCTGGCCTAATAGCTAAGGTCTTAGACTCGTACTCTGGCCTACTGGTTAAGGTCTTAACTCTTACTCTGGCCTAATAGCTAAGGTCTTAACTCGTACTCTGGCCTAATAGCTAAGGTCGTAGACTTGTACTCTGGCCTAATGGTTAAGGTCTTAACGCGTACTCTGGCCTACTGGTTAAGGTCTTAACCCTTACTCTGGTCTACTGGTTAAGGTCTTAACTCTTACTCTGGCCTAATAGCTAAGGTCTTAGACTCGTACTATGGCCTAATAGCTAAGGTCATAGACTCGTACTCTGGCCTAATGGTTAAGGTCTTAACTCTTACACTGGCCTACTGGTTAAGGTCTTAACTCTTACTCTGGCCTAATAGCTAAGGTCTTAGACTCGTACTATGCCCTAATAGCTATAGTCTTACACTCGTACGCTGGCCTAATGGTTAAGGTCTTAACTCTTACTCTGGCCTACTGGTTAAGGTCTTAACTCTTACTCTGACCTAATAGCTAAGGCCTTAGACTCATACTCTGGCCTAATTGTTAAGGTCTTAACTCTTACTCTGGCCTAATAGCTAAGGTCTTAGACTCGTACTCTGGCCTACTGGTTAAGGTCTTAACTCTTACTCTGGCCTAATAGCTAAGGTCTTAACTCTTACTCTGGCCTAATAGCTAAGGTCTTAGACTCGTACTCTGGCCTACAGGTTAAGGTCTTAACTCTTACTCTGGCCTAATAGCTAAGGTCTTAGACTCGTACTCTGGCCTACTGGTTAAGGTCTTAACTCTTACTCTGGCCTACTGGTTAAGGTCTTAACACTTACTCTGGACTAATAGCTAAGGTCTTAGACTCGTACTCAGGCCTAATGGTTAAGGTCTTAACTCTTACTCTGGCCTAATAGCTAAGGTCTTAACTCTTACTCTGGCCTAATAGCTAAGGTCTTAGACTCGTACTCTGGCCTAATAGCTAAGGTCTTAGACTCGTACTCTGGCGTAATGGTTAAGGTCTTAACTCATAGTCTGGCCTACTGAATAAGGTCTTAACTCTTACTCTGGCCTACTGGTTAAGGTCGTAACACTTACTCTGGCCTAATAGCTAAGGTCTTTGACTCGTACTTTGGCCTACTGGTTAAGGTCTTAACTCTTACTCTGGCTTAATAGCTAAGGTCTTAACTCTTACTCTGGCCTACAGGTTAAGGTCTTAACTCTTACTCTGGCCTACTGGTTAAGGTCTTAACTCTTACTCTGGCCTAATAGCTAAGGTCTTAGACTCGTACTCTGGCCTACAGGTTAAGGTCTTAACTCTTACTCTGGCCTAATAGCTAAGGTCTTAGACTCGTACTCTGGCCTACTGGTTAAGGTCCTAACTCTTACTCTGGCCTACTGGTTAAGGTCTTAACTCTTACTCTGGCCTAATAGCTAAGGTCTTAGACTCGGACTATGGCCTACTGGTTAAGGTCTTAACTCTTCCTCTGGCCTAATAGCTAAGGTCTTAACTCTTACTCTGGCCTAATAGCTAAGGTCTTAGACTTGTATTCTGACCTAATGGTTAAGGTCTTAACTCTTACTCTGGGCTAATAGCTAAGATCTTAACTCTTACTCTGGCCTAATAGCTAAGGTCTTAACTCTTACTCTGGCCTAATAGCTAAGGTCTTAGACTCGTACTATGGCCTAATGGTTAAGGTCTTAACTCTTACTCTGGCCTAATAGCTAAGGTCTTAACTCTTACTCTGGCCTACTGGTTAAGGTCTTAACTCTTACTCTGGCCTACTGGTTAAGGTCTTAACTCTTACTCTGGCCTACTGGTTAAGGTCTTAACTCTTACTCTGACCTAATAGCTAATGTCTTAACTCTTACTCTGGCCTAATAGCTAAGGTCTTAGACTCTTACTCTGGCCTAATGGTTAAGGTCTTAACTCTTACTCTGGCCTACTGGTTAAGGTCTTAACTCTTACTCTGGCCTAATAGCTAAGGTCTTAACTCTTACTCTGGCCTAATAGCTAAGGTCTTAGACTCGTTCTCTTGCCTAATGGTTAAGGTTTTAACTCTTTCTCTGGCCTAATAGCTAAGGTCTTAACTCTTACTCTGGCCTAATTGCTAACGTTTTAGACTCGTACTCTGGCCTACTGGTTAAAGTCTTAACTCTTACTCTGGCCTACTGGTTAAGGTCTTAGACTCGTACTCTGGCCTAATGGTTAAGGTCTTAACTCTTACTCTGGCCTAATAGCTAAGGTCTTAGACTCGTTCTCTGGCCTAATGGTTAAGGTCTTAACTCTTACTCTGGCCTAATAGCTTAGGTCTTAGACTCTTGCTCTGGCGTAATGGTTAAGGTCTTAACTCTTACTCTGGCCTACTGGTTAAGGTCTTAACTCTTACCCTGGCCTAATAGCTAAGGTCTTAGACTCGTACTTTGGCCTAATAGCTAAGGTCTTAGACTCGTACTCTGGCCTAATGGTGAAGGTCTTAACTCTTACTCTGGCCTACTGGTTAAGGTCTTAACTCTTACTCTGACCTAATAGCTAAGGCCTTAGACTCATACTCTAGCCTAATTGTTAAGGTCTTAACTCTTACTCTGGCCTAATAGCTAAGGTCTTAACTCTTACTCTGGCCTAATAGCTAAGGTCTTAGACTTGTACTCTGGCCTACTGGATAAGATCGTAACTCTTACTCTGCCCTACAGGTTAAGGTCTTAACTTTTACTCTGGCCTAATAGCTAAGGTCTTAGACTCGTACTCTGGCCTAATAGCTAAGGTCATAGACTTGTACTCTGGCCTAATGGTTAAGGTCTTAACTCTTACTCTGGCCTACTGGTTAAGGTCTTAACTCTTACTCTGACCTAATATCTAAGGTCTTAGACTCGCACTATGGCCTACTGGTTAAGGTCTTAACTCTTCCTCTGGCCTAATAGCTAAGGTCTTAGACTCACACTCTGTCCTAATGGTTAAGGTCTTAACTCTTACTCTGGCCTAATATCTAAGGTCTTAACTCTTACTCTGGCCTAATAGCTAAGGTCTTAACTCTTACTCTGGCCTAATAGCTAAGGTCTTAGACTCGTACTCTGGCCTACTGGTTAAGGTCTTAAGTCTTCCTCTGGCCTAATAGCTAAGGTCTTAGACTCATACTCTGGCCTAACGGTTAAGGTCTTAACTCTTACTCTGGCCTAATATCTAAGGTCTTAAATCTTACTCTGGCCTAATAGCTAAGGTCTTAACTGTTACTCTGGCCTAATAGCTAAGGCTTAGACTCGTACTCTGGCCTAATGGTTAAGGTCTTAACTCTTACTCTGGCCTAATAGCTAAGACTCTTACTCTGCCCAATAGCTAAGGTCTTAGACTCGTACTCTGGCCTAATGGTTAAGGTATTAACTCTAACTCTGGCCTACTGGTTAAGGTCTTAACACTTACTCTGGCCTAAAAGCTAATGTCTTAGACTCGTACTCTGACCTACTGGTTAAGGTCTTAAATCTTACTCTAGCCTACTGGTTAAGGTCTTAACTCTTACTCTGGCCTAATAGCTAAGGTCTTAGACTCGTACTCTGGCCTACAGGTTAAGGTCTTAACTCTTCCTCTGGCCTAATAGCTAAGGTCTTAGACTCGTACTCTGGCCTACTGGTTAAGGTCTTAACTCTTACTCTGGCCTAATAGCTAAGGTCTTAGACTCGTACTCTGGCCTACAGGTTAAGGTCTTAACTCTTACTCTGGCCTAATAGCTAAGGTCTTAGACTTGTACTCTGGCCTACTGGTTAAGGTCCTAACTCTTACTCTGGCCTACTGGTTAAGGTCTTAACTCTTACTCTGGCCTAATAGCTAAGGTCTTAGACTCGCACTATGGCCTACTGGTTAAGGTCTTAACTCTTCCTCTGGCCTAATAGCTAAGGTCTTAACTCTTACTCTAGCCTAATAGCTAAGGTCTTAGACTCGTATTCTGACCTAATGGTTAAGGTCTTGACTCTTACTCTGGGCAAATAGCTAAGATCTTAACTCTTACTCTGGCCTAATAGCTAAGGTCTTAACTCTTACTCTGGCCTAATAGCTAAGGTCTTAGACTCGTACTATGGCCTAATGGTTAAGGTCTTAACTCTTACTCTGGCCTAATAGCTAAGGTCTTAACTCTTACTCTGGCCTACTGGTTAAGGTCTTAACTCTTACTCTGGCCTACTGGTTAAGGTCTTAACTCTTACTCTGGCCTACTGGGTAAGGTCTTAACTCTTACTCTGACCTAATAGCCAATGTCTTAACTCTTACTCTGGCCTAATAGCTAAGGTCTTAGACTCTTACTCTGGCCTAATGGTTAAGGTCTTAACTCTTACTCTGGCCTACTGGTTAAGGTCTTAACTTTTCTCTGGCCTACTGGTTAAGGTCTTAACTCTTACTCTGGCCTAATAGCTAAGGTCTTAACTCTTACTCTGGCCTAATAGCTAAGGACTTAGACTCGTTCTCTGGCCTAATGGTTAAGGTTTTAACTCTTTCTGTGGCCTAATAGCTAAGGTCTTAACTCTTACTCTGGCCTAATAGCTAACGTCTTAGACTCGTACTCTGGCCTACTGGTTAAAGTCATAACTCTTACTCTGGCCTACTGGTTAAGGTCTTAACTCTGACTCTGGCCTAATAGTTAACGTCTTAGACTCGTACTCTGGCCTACTGGTTAAAGTCATAACTCTTACTCTGGCCTACTGGTTAAGGTCTTAACTCTGACTCTGGCCTAATAGCTAAGGTCTTAGACTCGTACTCAGGCCTAATGGTTAAGGTCTTAACTCTTACTCTGGCCTAATAGCTAAGGTCTTAGACTTGTACTCTGGCCTACTGGTTAAGGTCTTAACTCTTACTCTTGCCTAATAGCTAAGGTCTTAACTCTTACTCTGGCCTAATAGCTAAGGTCTTAGACTCGTACTCTGGCCTAATAGCTAAGGTCTTAGACTCGTACTCTGGCGTAATGGTTAAGGTCTCAACTCGTAGTCTGGCCTACTGAATAAGGTCTTAACACTTACTCTGGCCTACTGGTTAAGGTCGTAACTCTTACTCTGGCCTAATAGCTAAGGTCTTTGACTCGTACTTTGGCCTACTGGTTAAGGTCTTAACTCTTACTCTGGCTTAATAGCTAAGGTCTTAACTCTTACTCTGGCCTACAGGTTAAGGTCTTAACTCTTACTCTGGCCTAATAGCTAAGGTCTTAACTCTTACTCTGGCCTAATAGCTAAGGTCTTAGACTCGTACATGGCCTACAGGTTAAGGTCTTAACTCTTACTCTGGCCTAATAGCTAAGGTCTTAGACTCTTACTCTGGCCTACTGGTTAAGGTCTTAACTCTTACTCTGGCCTAATAGCTAAGGTCTTAGACTCGTACTCTGGGCTACTGGTTAAGGTCTTAACTCTTACTCTGGCCTACTGGTTAAGGTCTTAACTCTTACTCTGGCCTAATAGCTAAGGTCTTAGACTCGTACTCTGGCCTACTGGTTAAGGTCTTAACTCTTACTCTGGCCTAATAGCTAAGGTCTTAACTCGTACTCTGGCCTAATAGCTAAGGTCTTAGACTTGTACTCTGGCCTAATGGTTAAGGTCTTAATGCGTACTCTGGCCTACTGGTTAAGGTCTTAACCCTTACTCTGGCCTACTGGTTAAGGTCTTAACTCTTACTCTGGCCTAATAGCTAAGGTCTTAGACTCGTACTATGGCCTAATAGCTAAGGTCATAGACTCGTACTCTGGCCTAATGGTTAAGGTCTTAACTCTTACGCTGGCCTACTGGTTAAGGTCTTAACTCTTACTCTGGCCTAATAGCTAAGGTCTTAGACTCGTACTATGCCCTAATAGCTAAGGTCTTACACTCGTACGCTGGCCTAATGGTTAAGGTCTTAACTCTTACTCTGGCCTACTGGTTAAGGTCTTAACTCTTACTCTGACCTAATAGCTAATGCCTTAGACTCATACTCTGGCCTAATTGTTAAGGTCTTAACTCTTACTCTGGCCTACTGGTTAAGGTCTGAACTCTTACTCTGGCCTAATAGCTAAGGTCTTAGACTCGTACTCTGGCCTACTGGTTAAGGTCTTAACTCTTACTCTGGCCTACTGGTTAAGGTCTTAACACTTACTCTGGCCTAATAGCTAAGGTCTTAGACTCGTACTCAGGCCTAATGGTTAAGGTCTTAACTCTTACTCTGGCCTAATAGCTAAGGTCTTAGACTTGTACTCTGGCATACTGGTTAAGGTCTTAACTCTTACTCTGGCCTAATAGCTAAGGTCTTAACTCTTACTCTGGCCTAATAGCTAAGGTCTTAGACTCGTACTCTGGCCTAATAGCTAAGGTCTTAGACTCGTACTCTGGCGTAATGGTTAAGGTCTTAACTCGTAGTCTGGCCTACTGAATAAGGTCTTAACTCTTACTCTGGCCTAATGGTTAAGGTCTTAACTCTTACTCTGGCCTACTGGTTAAGGTCTTAACTTTTACTCTGGCCTACTGGTTAAGGTCTTAACTCTTACTCTGGCCTAATAGCTAAGGTCTTAACTCTTACTCTGGCCTAATAGCTAAGGACTTAGACTCGTTCTCTGGCCTAATGGTTAAGGTTTTAACTCTTTCTCTGGCCTAATAGCTAAGGTCTTAACTCTTAGTCTGGCCTAATAGCTAACGTCTTAGACTCGTACTCTGGCCTACTGGTTAAAGTCATAACTCTTACTCTGGCCTACTGGTTAAGGTCTTAACTCTTACTCTGGCCTAATAGCTAAGGTCTTAGACTCGTACTCAGGCCTAATGGTTAAGGTCTTAACTCTTACTCTGGCCTAATAGCTAAGGTCTTAGACTTGTACTCTGTCCTACTGGTTAAGGTCTTAACTCTTACTCTGGCCTAATAGCTAAGGTCTTAACTCTTACTCTGGCCTAATAGCTAAGGTCTTAGACTCGTACTCTGGCCTAATATCTAAGGTCTTAGACTCGTACTCTGGCGTAATGGTTAAGGTCTTAACTCGTAGTCTGGCCTACTGAATAAGGTCTTAACACTTACTCTGGCCTACTGGTTAAGGTCGTAACTCTTACTCTGGCCTAATAACTAAGGTCTTTGACTCGTGCTTTGGCCTACTGGTTAAGGTCTTAACTCTTACTCTGGCTTAATAGCTAAGGTCTTAACTCTTACTCTGGCCTACAGGTTAAGGTCTTAACTCTTACTCTGGCCTACTGGTTAAGGTCTTAACTCTTACTCTGGCCTAATAGCAAAGGTCTTAACTCTTACTCTGGCCTAATAGCTAAGGTCTTAGACTCGTACATGGCCTACAGGGTAAGGTCTTAACTCTTACTCTGGCCTAATAGCTAAGGTCTTAGTCTCTTACTCTGGCCTACTGGTTAAGGTCTTAACTCTTACTCTGGCCTAATAGCTGAGGTCTTAGACTCGTACTCTGGGCTACTGGTTAAGGTCTTAACTCTTACTCTGGCCTACTGGTTAAGGTCTTAACTCTTACTCTGGCCTAATAGCTAAGGTCTTAGACTCGTACTCTGGCCTACTGGTTAAGGTCTTAACTCTTACTCTGGCCTAATAGCTAAGGTCTTAACTCGTACTCTGGCCTAATAGCTAAGGTCTTAGACTTGTACTCTGGCCTAATGGTTAAGGTCTTAACGCGTACTCTGGCCTACTGGTTAAGGTCTTAACTCTTACTCTGGCCTAATAGCTAAGGTCTTAGACTCGTACTCTGGCCTAATGGTTAAGGTCTTAACTCTTACTCTGGCCTAATAGCTAAGGTCTTAGACTCGTACTCTGGCCTACTGGTTAAGGTCTTAACTCTTACTCTGGCCTAATAGCTAAGGTCTTAACTCGTACTCTGGCCTAATAGCTAAGGTCTTAGACTTGTACTCTGGCCTAATGGTTAAGGTCTTAACGCGTACTCTGGCCTACTGGTTAAGGTCTTAACCCTTACTCTGGCCTTACTGGTTAAGGTCTTAACTCTTACTCTGGCCTAATAGCTAAGGTCTTAGACTCGTACTATGGCCTAATAGCTAAGGTCATAGACTCGTACTCTGGCCTAATGGTTAAGGTCTTAACTCTTACGCTGGCCTACTGGTTAAGGTCTTAACTCTTACTCTGGCCTAATAGCTAAGGTCTTAGACTCGTACTATGCCCTAATAGCTAAGGTCTTACACTCGTACGCTGGCCTAATGGTTAAGGTCTTAACTCTTACTCTGGCCTACTGGTTAAGGTCTTAACTCTTACTCTGACCTAATAGCTAAGGCCTTAGACTCATACTCTGGCCTAATTGTTAAGGTCTTAACTCTTACTCTGGCCTAATAGCTAAGGTCTTAACTCTTACTCTGGCCTAATAGCTAAGGTCTTAACTCTTACTCTGGCCTAATAGCTAAGGTCTTAGACTCGTACTCTGGCCTACAGGTTAAGGTCTTAACTCTTACTCTGGCCTAATAGCTGAGGTCTTAGATTCGTACTCTGGGCTACTGGTTAAGGTCTTAACTCTTACTCTGGCCTACTGGTTAAGGTCTTAACTCTTACTCTGGCCTAATAGCTAAGGTCTTAGACTCGTACTCTGGCCTACTGGTTAAGGTCTTAACTCTTACTCTGGCCTAATAGCTAAGGTCTTAACTCGTACTCTGGCCTAATAGCTAAGGTCTTAGACTTGTACTCTGGCCTAATGGTTAAGGTCTTAACGCGTACTCTGGCCTACTGGTTAAGGTCTTAACCCTTACTCTGGCCTACTGGTTAAGGTCTTAACTCTTACTCTGGCCTAATAGCTAAGGTCTTAGACTCGTACTATGGCCTAATAGCTAAGGTCTTAGACTCGTACTCTGGCCTACTGGTTAAGGTCTTAACTCTTACTCTGGCCTAATAGCTAAGGTCTTAGACTCGTACTCTGGCCTACTGGTTAAGGTCTTAACTCTTACTCTGGCCTACTGGTTAAGGTCTTAACACTTACTCTGGCCTAATAGCTAAGGTCTTAGACTCGTACTCAGGCCTAATGGTTAAGGTCTTAACTCTTACTCTGGCCTAATAGCTAAGGTCTTAGACTTGTACTCTGGCCTACTGGTTAAGGTCTTAACTCTTACTCTGGCCTAATAGCTAAGGTCTTAACTCTTACTCTGGCCTAATAGCTAAGGTCTTAGACTCGTACTCTGGCCTAATAGCTAAGGTCTTAGACTCGTACTCTGGCGTAATGGTTAAGGTCTTAACTCGTAGTCTGGCCTACTGAATAAGGTCTTAACTCTTACTCTGGCCTTATGGTTAAGGTCTTAACTCTTACTCTGGCCTACTGGTTAAGGTCTTAACTCTTACTCTGGCCTACTGGTTAAGGTCTTAACTCTTACTCTGGCCTAATAGCTAAGGTCTTAACTCTTACTCTGGCCTAATAGCTAAGGACTTAGACTCGTTCTCTGGCTTAATGGTTAAGGTTTTAACTCTTTCTCTGGCCTAATAGCTAAGGTCTTAACTCTTACTCTGGCCTAATAGCTAACGTCTTAGACTCGTACTCTGGCCTACTGGTTAAAGTCATAACTCTTACTCTGGCCTACTGGTTAAGGTCTTAACTCTTACTCTGGCCTAATAGCTAAGGTCTTAGACTCGTACTCAGGCCTAATGGTTAAGGTCTTAACTCTTACTCTGGCCTAATAGCTAAGGTCTTAGACTTGTACTCTGTCCTACTGGTTAAGGTCTTAACTCTTACTCTGGCCTAATAGCTAAGGTCTTAGACTCGTACTCTGGCCTACTGGTTAAGGTCTTAACTCTTACTCTGGCCTAATAGCTAAGGTCTTAGACTCGTACTCTGGCCTACTGGTTAAGGTCTTAACTCTTACTCTGGCCTACTGGTTAAGGTCTTAACACTTACTCTGGCCTAATAGCTAAGGTCTTAGACTCGTACTCAGGCCTAATGGTTAAGGTCTTAACTCTTACTCTGGCCTAATAGCTAAGGTCTTAGACTTGTACTCTGGCCTACTGGTTAAGGTCTTAACTCTTACTCTGGCCTAATAGCTAAGTTCTTAACTCTTACTCTGGCCTAATAGCTAAGGTCTTAGACTCGTACTCTGGCCTAATAGCTAAGGTCTTAGACTCGTACTCTGGCGTAATGGTTAAGGTCTTAACTCGTAGTCTGGCCTACTGAATAAGGTCTTAACTCTTACTCTGGCCTAATGGTTAAGGTCTTAACTCTTACTCTGGCCTACTGGTTAAGGTCTTAACTTTTACTCTGGCCTACTGGTTAAGGTCTTAACTCTTACTCTGGCCTAATAGCTAAGGTCTTAACTCTTACTCTGGCCTAATAGCTAAGGACTTAGACTCGTTCTCTGGCCTAATGGTTAAGGTTTTAACTCTTTCTCTGGCCTAATAGCTAAGGTCTTAACTCTTACTCTGGCCTAATAGCTAACGTCTTAGACTCGTACTCTGGCCTACTGGTTAAAGTCATAACTCTTACTCTGGCCTACTGTTTAAGGTCTTAACTCTTACTCTGGCCTAATAGCTAAGGTCTTAGACTCGTACTCAGGCCTAATGGTTAAGGTCTTAACTCTTACTCTGGCCTAATAGCTAAGGTCTTAGACTTGTACTCTGTCCTACTGGTTAAGGTCTTAACTCTTACTCTGGCCTAATAGCTAAGGTCTTAACTCTTACTCTGGCCTAATAGCTAAGGTCTTAGACTCGTACTCTGGCCTAATATCTAAGGTCTTAAACTCGTACTCTGGCGTAATGGTTAAGGTCTTAACTCGTAGTCTGGCCTACTGAATAAGGTCTTAACACTTACTCTGGCCTACTGGTTAAGGTCGTAACTCTTACTCTGGCCTAATAACTAAGGTCTTTGACTCGTGCTTTGGCCTACTGGTTAAGGTCTTAACTCTTACTCTGGCTTAATAGCTAAGGTCTTAACTCTTACTCTGGCCTACAGGTTAAGGTCTTAACTCTTACTCTGGCCTACTGGTTAAGGTCGTAACTCTTACTCTGGCCTAATAGCAAAGGTCTTAACTCTTACTCTGGCCTAATAGCTAAGGTCTTAGACTCGTACATGGCCTACAGGTTAAGGTCTTAACTCTTACTCTGGCCTAATAGCTAAGGTCTTAGACTCTTACTCTGGCCTACTGGTTAAGGTCTTAACTCTTACTCTGGCCTAATAGCTAAGGTCTTAGACTCGTACTCTGGGCTACTGGTTAAGGTCTTAACACTTACTCTGGCCTACTGGTTAAGGTCTTAACTCTTACTCTGGCCTAATAGCTAAGGTCTTAGACTCGTACTCTGGCCTAATGGTTAAGGTCTTAACTCTTACTCTGGCCTAATAGCTAAGGTCTTAGACTCGTACTCTGGCCTACTGGTTAAGGTCTTAACTCTTACTCTGGCCTAATAGCTAAGGTCTTAACTCGTACTCTGGCCTAATAGCTAAGGTCTTAGACTTGTACTCTGGCCTAATGGTTAAGGTCTTAACGCGTACTCTGGCCTACTGGTTAAGGTCTTAACCCTTACTCTGGCCTACTGGTTAAGGTCTTAACTCTTACTCTGGCCTAATAGCTAAGGTCTTAGACTCGTACTATGGCCTAATAGCTAAGGTCATAGACTCGTACTCTGGCCTAATGGTTAAGGTCTTAACTCTTACACTGGCCTACTGGTTAAGGTCTTAACTCTTACTCTGGCCTAATAGCTAAGGTCTTAGACTCGTACTATGCCCTAATAGCTAAGGTCTTACACTCGTACGCTGGCCTAATGGTTAAGGTCTTAACTCTTACTCTGGCCTACTGGTTAAGGTCTTAACTCTTACTCTGACCTAATAGCTAAGGCCTTAGACTCATACTCTGGCCTAATTGTTAAGGTCTTAACTCTTACTCTGGCCTAATAGCTAAGGTCTTAGACTCGTACTCTGGCCTACTGGTTAAGGTCTTAACTCTTACTCTGGCCTAATAGCTAAGGTCTTAACTCTTACTCTGGCCTAATAGCTAAGGTCTTAGACTCGTACTCTGGCCTACAGGTTAAGGTCTTAACTCTTACTCTGGCCTAATAGCTAAGGTCTTAGACTCGTACTCTGGCCTACTGGTTAAGGTCTTAACTCTTACTCTGGCCTACTGGTTAAGGTCTTAACACTTACTCTGGCCTAATAGCTAAGGTCTTAGACTCGTACTCAGGCCTAATGGTTAAGGTCTTAACTCTTACTCTGGCCTAATAGCTAAGGTCTTAACTCTTACTCTGGCCTAATAGCTAAGGTCTTAGACTCGTACTCTGGCCTAATAGCTAAGGTCTTAGACTCGTACTCTGGCATAATGGTTAAGGTCTTAACTCATAGTCTGGCCTACTGAATAAGGTCTTAACTCTTACTCTGGCCTACTGGTTAAGGTCGTAACACTTACTCTGGCCTAATAGCTAAGGTCTTTGACTCGTACTTTGGCCTACTGGTTAAGGTCTTAACTCTTACTCTGGCTTAATAGCTAAGGTCTTAACTCTTACTCTGGCCTACAGGTTAAGGTCTTAACTCTTACTCTGGCCTACTGGTTAAGGTCTTAACTCTTACTCTGGCCTAATAGCTAAGGTCTTAGACTCGTACTCTGGCCTACAGGTTAAGGTCTTAACTCTTACTCTGGCCTAATAGCTAAGGTCTTAGACTCGTACTCTGGCCTACTGGTTAAGGTCCTAACTCTTACTCTGGCCTACTGGTTAAGGTCTTAACTCTTACTCTGGCCTAATAGCTAAGGTCTTAGACTCGGACTATGGCCTACTGGTTAAGGTCTTAACTCTTCCTCTGGCCTAATAGCTAAGGTCTTAACTCTTACTCTGGCCTAATAGCTAAGGTCTTAGACTTGTATTCTGACCTAATGGTTAAGGTCTTAACTCTTACTCTGGGCTAATAGCTAAGATCTTAACTCTTACTCTGGCCTAATAGCTAAGGTCTTAACTCTTACTCTGGCCTAATAGCTAAGGTCTTAGACTCGTACTATGGCCTAATGGTTAAGGTCTTAACTCTTACTCTGGCCTAATAGCTAAGGTCTTAACTCTTACTCTGGCCTACTGGTTAAGGTCTTAACTCTTACTCTGGCCTACTGGTTAAGGTCTTAACTCTTACTCTGGCCTACTGGTTAAGGTCTTAACTCTTACTCTGACCTAATAGCTAATGTCTTAACTCTTACTCTGGCCTAATAGCTAAGGTCTTAGACTCTTACTCTGGCCTAATGGTTAAGGTCTTAACTCTTACTCTGGCCTACTGGTTAAGGTCTTAACTCTTACTCTGGCCTAATAGCTAAGGTCTTAACTCTTACTCTGGCCTAATAGCTAAGGTCTTAGACTCGTTCTCTTGCCTAATGGTTAAGGTTTTAACTCTTTCTCTGGCCTAATAGCTAAGGTCTTAACTCTTACTCTGGCCTAATTGCTAACGTTTTAGACTCGTACTCTGGCCTACTGGTTAAAGTCTTAACTCTTACTCTGGCCTACTGGTTAAGGTCTTAGACTCTTACTCTGGCCTAATGGTTAAGGTCTTAACTCTTACTCTGGCCTAATAGCTAAGGTCTTAGACTCGTTCTCTGGCCTAATGGTTAAGGTCTTAACTCTTACTCTGGCCTAATAGCTTAGGTCTTAGACTCTTACTCTGGCGTAATGGTTAAGGTCTTAACTCTTACTCTGGCCTACTGGTTAAGGTCTTAACTCTTACCCTGGCCTAATAGCTAAGGTCTTAGACTCGTACTTTGGCCTAATAGCTAAGGTCTTAGACTCGTACTCTGGCCTAATGGTGAAGGTCTTAACTCTTACTCTGGCCTACTGGTTAAGGTCTTAACTCTTACTCTGACCTAATAGCTAAGGCCTTAGACTCATACTCTAGCCTAATTGTTAAGGTCTTAACTCTTACTCTGGCCTAATAGCTAAGGTCTTAACTCTTACTCTGGCCTAATAGCTAAGGTCTTAGACTCGTACTCTGGCCTAATAGCTAAGGTCATAGACTTGTACTCTGGCCTAATGGTTAAGGTCTTAACTCTTACTCTGGCCTACTGGTTAAGGTCTTAACTCTTACTCTGACCTAATATCTAAGGTCTTAGACTCGCACTATGGCCTACTGGTTAAGGTCTTAACTCTTCCTCTGGCCTAATAGCTAAGGTCTTAGACTCACACTCTGTCCTAATGGTTAAGGTCTTAACTCTTACTCTGGCCTAATATCTAAGGTCTTAACTCTTACTCTGGCCTAATAGCTAAGGTCTTAACTCTTACTCTGGCCTAATAGCTAAGGTCTTAGACTCGTACTCTGGCCTACTGGTTAAGGTCTTAAGTCTTCCTCTGGCCTAATAGCTAAGGTCTTAGACTCATACTCTGGCCTAACGGTTAAGGTCTTAACTCTTACTCTGGCCTAATATCTAAGGTCTTAAATCTTACTCTGGCCTAATAGCTAAGGTCTTAACTGTTACTCTGGCCTAATAGCTAAGGCTTAGACTCGTACTCTGGCCTAATGGTTAAGGTCTTAACTCTTACTCTGGCCTAATAGCTAAGACTCTTACTCTGCCCAATAGCTAAGGTCTTAGACTCGTACTCTGGCCTAATGGTTAAGGTATTAACTCTTACTCTGGCCTACTGGTTAAGGTCTTAACACTTACTCTGGCCTAAAAGCTAATGTCTTAGACTCGTACTCTGACCTACTGGTTAAGGTCTTAAATCTTACTCTAGCCTACTGGTTAAGGTCTTAACTCTTACTCTGGCCTAATAGCTAAGGTCTTAGACTCGTACTCTGGCCTACAGGTTAAGGTCTTAACTCTTCCTCTGGCCTAATAGCTAAGGTCTTAGACTCGTACTCTGGCCTACTGGTTAAGGTCTTAACTCTTACTCTGGCCTAATAGCTAAGGTCTTAACTCTTACTCTGGCCTAATAGCTAAGGACTTAGACTCGTTCTCTGGCCTAATGGTTAAGGTTTTAACTCTTTCTCTGGCCTAATAGCTAAGGTCTTAACTCTTACTCTGGCCTAATAGCTAACGTCTTAGACTCGTACTCTGGCCTACTGGTTAAAGTCATAACTCTTACTCTGGCCTACTGTTTAAGGTCTTAACTCTTACTCTGGCCTAATAGCTAAGGTCTTAGACTCGTACTCAGGCCTAATGGTTAAGGTCTTAACTCTTACTCTGGCCTAATAGCTAAGGTCTTAGACTTGTACTCTGTCCTACTGGTTAAGGTCTTAACTCTTACTCTGGCCTAATAGCTAAGGTCTTAACTCTTACTCTGGCCTAATAGCTAAGGTCTTAGACTCGTACTCTGGCCTAATATCTAAGGTCTTAAACTCGTACTCTGGCGTAATGGTTAAGGTCTTAACTCGTAGTCTGGCCTACTGAATAAGGTCTTAACACTTACTCTGGCCTACTGGTTAAGGTCGTAACTCTTACTCTGGCCTAATAACTAAGGTCTTTGACTCGTGCTTTGGCCTACTGGTTAAGGTCTTAACTCTTACTCTGGCTTAATAGCTAAGGTCTTAACTCTTACTCTGGCCTACAGGTTAAGGTCTTAACTCTTACTCTGGCCTACTGGTTAAGGTCGTAACTCTTACTCTGGCCTAATAGCAAAGGTCTTAACTCTTACTCTGGCCTAATAGCTAAGGTCTTAGACTCGTACATGGCCTACAGGTTAAGGTCTTAACTCTTACTCTGGCCTAATAGCTAAGGTCTTAGACTCTTACTCTGGCCTACTGGTTAAGGTCTTAACTCTTACTCTGGCCTAATAGCTAAGGTCTTAGACTCGTACTCTGGGCTACTGGTTAAGGTCTTAACACTTACTCTGGCCTACTGGTTAAGGTCTTAACTCTTACTCTGGCCTAATAGCTAAGGTCTTAGACTCGTACTCTGGCCTAATGGTTAAGGTCTTAACTCTTACTCTGGCCTAATAGCTAAGGTCTTAGACTCGTACTCTGGCCTACTGGTTAAGGTCTTAACTCTTACTCTGGCCTAATAGCTAAGGTCTTAACTCTTACTCTGGCCTAATAGCTAAGGTCTTAGACTTGTACTCTGGCCTAATGGTTAAGGTCTTAACGCGTACTCTGGCCTACTGGTTAAGGTCTTAACCCTTACTCTGGCCTACTGGTTAAGGTCTTAACTCTTACTCTGGCCTAATAGCTAAGGTCTTAGACTCGTACTATGGCCTAATAGCTAAGGTCATAGACTCGTACTCTGGCCTAATGGTTAAGGTCTTAACTCTTACACTGGCCTACTGGTTAAGGTCTTAACTCTTACTCTGGCCTAATAGCTAAGGTCTTAGACTCGTACTATGCCCTAATAGCTAAGGTCTTACACTCGTACGCTGGCCTAATGGTTAAGGTCTTAACTCTTACTCTGACCTAATAGCTAAGGCCTTAGACTCATACTCTGGCCTAATTGTTAAGGTCTTAACTCTTACTCTGGCCTAATAGCTAAGGTCTTAGACTCGTACTCTGGCCTACTGGTTAAGGTCTTAACTCTTACTCTGGCCTAATAGCTAAGGTCTTAACTCTTACTCTGGCCTAATAGCTAAGGTCTTAGACTCGTACTCTGGCCTACAGGTTAAGGTCTTAACTCTTACTCTGGCCTAATAGCTAAGGTCTTAGACTCGTACTCTGGCCTACTGGTTAAGGTCTTAACTCTTACTCTGGCCTACTGGTTAAGGTCTTAACACTTACTCTGGCCTAATAGCTAAGGTCTTAGACTCGTACTCAGGCCTAATGGTTAAGGTCTTAACTCTTACTCTGGCCTAATAGCTAAGGTCTTAACTCTTACTCTGGCCTAATAGCTAAGGTCTTAGACTCGTACTCTGGCCTAATAGCTAAGGTCTTAGACTCGTACTCTGGCGTAATGGTTAAGGTCTTAACTCATAGTCTGGCCTACTGAATAAGGTCTTAACTCTTACTCTGGCCTACTGGTTAAGGTCGTAACACTTACTCTGGCCTAATAGCTAAGGTCTTTGACTCGTACTTTGGCCTACTGGTTAAGGTCTTAACTCTTACTCTGGCTTAATAGCTAAGGTCTTAACTCTTACTCTGGCCTACAGGTTAAGGTCTTAACTCTTACTCTGGCCTACTGGTTAAGGTCTTAACTCTTACTCTGGCCTAATAGCTAAGGTCTTAGACTCGTACTCTGGCCTACAGGTTAAGGTCTTAACTCTTACTCTGGCCTAATAGCTAAGGTCTTAGACTCGTACTCTGGCCTACTGGTTAAGGTCCTAACTCTTACTCTGGCCTACTGGTTAAGGTCTTAACTCTTACTCTGGCCTAATAGCTAAGGTCTTAGACTCGGACTATGGCCTACTGGTTAAGGTCTTAACTCTTCCTCTGGCCTAATAGCTAAGGTCTTAACTCTTACTCTGGCCTAATAGCTAAGGTCTTAGACTTGTATTCTGACCTAATGGTTAAGGTCTTAACTCTTACTCTGGGCTAATAGCTAAGATCTTAACTCTTACTCTGGCCTAATAGCTAAGGTCTTAACTCTTACTCTGGCCTAATAGCTAAGGTCTTAGACTCGTACTATGGCCTAATGGTTAAGGTCTTAACTCTTACTCTGGCCTAATAGCTAAGGTCTTAACTCTTACTCTGGCCTACTGGTTAAGGTCTTAACTCTTACTCTGGCCTACTGGTTAAGGTCTTAACTCTTACTCTGACCTAATAGCTAATGTCTTAACTCTTACTCTGGCCTAATAGCTAAGGTCTTAGACTCTTACTCTGGCCTAATGGTTAAGGTCTTAACTCTTACTCTGGCCTACTGGTTAAGGTCTTAACTCTTACTCTGGCCTAATAGCTAAGGTCTTAACTCTTACTCTGGCCTAATAGCTAAGGTCTTAGACTCGTTCTCTTGCCTAATGGTTAAGGTTTTAACTCTTTCTCTGGCCTAATAGCTAAGGTCTTAACTCTTACTCTGGCCTAATTGCTAACGTTTTAGACTCGTACTTTGGCCTACTGGTTAAAGTCTTAACTCTTACTCTGGCCTACTGGTTAAGGTCTTAGACTCGTACTCTGGCCTAATGGTTAAGGTCTTAACTCTTACTCTGGCCTAATAGCTAAGGTCTTAGACTCGTTCTCTGGCCTAATGGTTAAGGTCTTAACTCTTACTCTGGCCTAATAGCTTAGGTCTTAGACTCTTACTCTGGCGTAATGGTTAAGGTCTTAACTCTTACTCTGGCCTACTGGTTAAGGTCTTAACTCTTACCCTGGCCTAATAGCTAAGGTCTTAGACTCGTACTTTGGCCTAATAGCTAAGGTCTTAGACTCGTACTCTGGCCTAATGGTGAAGGTCTTAACTCTTACTCTGGCCTACTGGTTAAGGTCTTAACTCTTACTCTGACCTAATAGCTAAGGCCTTAGACTCATACTCTAGCCTAATTGTTAAGGTCTTAACTCTTACTCTGGCCTAATAGCTAAGGTCTTAACTCTTACTCTGGCCTAATAGCTAAGGTCTTAGACTTGTACTCTGGCCTACTGGATAAGATCGTAACTCTTACTCTGGCCTACAGGTTAAGGTCTTAACTTTTACTCTGGCCTAATAGCTAAGGTCTTAGACTCGTACTCTGGCCTAATAGCTAAGGTCATAGACTTGTACTCTGGCCTAATGGTTAAGGTCTTAACTCTTACTCTGGCCTACTGGTTAAGGTCTTAACTCTTACTCTGACCTAATATCTAAGGTCTTAGACTCGCACTATGGCCTACTGGTTAAGGTCTTAACTCTTCCTCTGGCCTAATAGCTAAGGTCTTAGACTCACACTCTGTCCTAATGGTTAAGGTCTTAACTCTTACTCTGGCCTAATATCTAAGGTCTTAACTCTTACTCTGGCCTAATAGCTAAGGTCTTAACTCTTACTCTGGCCTAATAGCTAAGGTCTTAGACTCGTACTCTGGCCTACTGGTTAAGGTCTTAAGTCTTCCTCTGGCCTAATAGCTAAGGTCTTAGACTCATACTCTGGCCTAACGGTTAAGGTCTTAACTCTTACTCTGGCCTAATATCTAAGGTCTTAAATCTTACTCTGGCCTAATAGCTAAGGTCTTAACTGTTACTCTGGCCTAATAGCTAAGGCTTAGACTCGTACTCTGGCCTAATGGTTAAGGTCTTAACTCTTACTCTGGCCTAATAGCTAAGACTCTTACTCTGCCCAATAGCTAAGGTCTTAGACTCGTACTCTGGCCTAATGGTTAAGGTATTAACTCTTACTCTGGCCTACTGGTTAAGGTCTTAACACTTACTCTGGCCTAAAAGCTAATGTCTTAGACTCGTACTCTGACCTACTGGTTAAGGTCTTAAATCTTACTCTAGCCTACTGGTTAAGGTCTTAACTCTTACTCTGGCCTAATAGCTAAGGTCTTAGACTCGTACTCTGGCCTACAGGTTAAGGTCTTAACTCTTCCTCTGGCCTAATAGCTAAGGTCTTAGACTCGTACTCTGGCCTACTGGTTAAGGTCTTAACTCTTACTCTGGCCTAATAGCTAAGGTCTTAACTCTTACTCTGGCCTAATAGCTAAGGACTTAGACTCGTTCTCTGGCCTAATGGTTAAGGTTTTAACTCTTTCTCTGGCCTAATAGCTAAGGTCTTAACTCTTACTCTGGCCTAATAGCTAACGTCTTAGACTCGTACTCTGGCCTACTGGTTAAAGTCATAACTCTTACTCTGGCCTACTGTTTAAGGTCTTAACTCTTACTCTGGCCTAATAGCTAAGGTCTTAGACTCGTACTCAGGCCTAATGGTTAAGGTCTTAACTCTTACTCTGGCCTAATAGCTAAGGTCTTAGACTTGTACTCTGTCCTACTGGTTAAGGTCTTAACTCTTACTCTGGCCTAATAGCTAAGGTCTTAACTCTTACTCTGGCCTAATAGCTAAGGTCTTAGACTCGTACTCTGGCCTAATATCTAAGGTCTTAAACTCGTACTCTGGCGTAATGGTTAAGGTCTTAACTCGTAGTCTGGCCTACTGAATAAGGTCTTAACACTTACTCTGGCCTACTGGTTAAGGTCGTAACTCTTACTCTGGCCTAATAACTAAGGTCTTTGACTCGTGCTTTGGCCTACTGGTTAAGGTCTTAACTCTTACTCTGGCTTAATAGCTAAGGTCTTAACTCTTACTCTGGCCTACAGGTTAAGGTCTTAACTCTTACTCTGGCCTACTGGTTAAGGTCGTAACTCTTACTCTGGCCTAATAGCAAAGGTCTTAACTCTTACTCTGGCCTAATAGCTAAGGTCTTAGACTCGTACATGGCCTACAGGTTAAGGTCTTAACTCTTACTCTGGCCTAATAGCTAAGGTCTTAGACTCTTACTCTGGCCTACTGGTTAAGGTCTTAACTCTTACTCTGGCCTAATAGCTAAGGTCTTAGACTCGTACTCTGGGCTACTGGTTAAGGTCTTAACACTTACTCTGGCCTACTGGTTAAGGTCTTAACTCTTACTCTGGCCTAATAGCTAAGGTCTTAGACTCGTACTCTGGCCTAATGGTTAAGGTCTTAACTCTTACTCTGGCCTAATAGCTAAGGTCTTAGACTCGTACTCTGGCCTACTGGTTAAGGTCTTAACTCTTACTCTGGCCTAATAGCTAAGGTCTTAACTCTTACTCTGGCCTAATAGCTAAGGTCTTAGACTTGTACTCTGGCCTAATGGTTAAGGTCTTAACGCGTACTCTGGCCTACTGGTTAAGGTCTTAACCCTTACTCTGGCCTACTGGTTAAGGTCTTAACTCTTACTCTGGCCTAATAGCTAAGGTCTTAGACTCGTACTATGGCCTAATAGCTAAGGTCATAGACTCGTACTCTGGCCTAATGGTTAAGGTCTTAACTCTTACACTGGCCTACTGGTTAAGGTCTTAACTCTTACTCTGGCCTAATAGCTAAGGTCTTAGACTCGTACTATGCCCTAATAGCTAAGGTCTTACACTCGTACGCTGGCCTAATGGTTAAGGTCTTAACTCTTACTCTGGCCTACTGGTTAAGGTCTTAACTCTTACTCTGACCTAATAGCTAAGGCCTTAGACTCATACTCTGGCCTAATTGTTAAGGTCTTAACTCTTACTCTGGCCTAATAGCTAAGGTCTTAGACTCGTACTCTGGCCTACTGGTTAAGGTCTTAACTCTTACTCTGGCCTAATAGCTAAGGTCTTAACTCTTACTCTGGCCTAATAGCTAAGGTCTTAGACTCGTACTCTGGCCTACAGGTTAAGGTCTTAACTCTTACTCTGGCCTAATAGCTAAGGTCTTAGACTCGTACTCTGGCCTACTGGTTAAGGTCTTAACTCTTACTCTGGCCTACTGGTTAAGGTCTTAACACTTACTCTGGCCTAATAGCTAAGGTCTTAGACTCGTACTCAGGCCTAATGGTTAAGGTCTTAACTCTTACTCTGGCCTAATAGCTAAGGTCTTAACTCTTACTCTGGCCTAATAGCTAAGGTCTTAGACTCGTACTCTGGCCTAATAGCTAAGGTCTTAGACTCGTACTCTGGCGTAATGGTTAAGGTCTTAACTCATAGTCTGGCCTACTGAATAAGGTCTTAACTCTTACTCTGGCCTACTGGTTAAGGTCGTAACACTTACTCTGGCCTAATAGCTAAGGTCTTTGACTCGTACTTTGGCCTACTGGTTAAGGTCTTAACTCTTACTCTGGCTTAATAGCTAAGGTCTTAACTCTTACTCTGGCCTACAGGTTAAGGTCTTAACTCTTACTCTGGCCTACTGGTTAAGGTCTTAACTCTTACTCTGGCCTAATAGCTAAGGTCTTAGACTCGTACTCTGGCCTACAGGTTAAGGTCTTAACTCTTACTCTGGCCTAATAGCTAAGGTCTTAG
This sequence comes from Triturus cristatus, assembly GCF_964204655.1. NCBI lineage: Eukaryota > Metazoa > Chordata > Amphibia > Caudata > Salamandridae > Triturus > Triturus cristatus. The sequence continues at coordinate 1,313,179,433 of NC_140590.1, forward strand.
ACTCGTACTCTGGCCTACTGGTTAAGGTCCTAACTCTTACTCTGGCCTACTGGTTAAGGTCTTAACTCTTACTCTGGCCTAATAGCTAAGGTCTTAGACTCGGACTATGGCCTACTGGTTAAGGTCTTAACTCTTCCTCTGGCCTAATAGCTAAGGTCTTAACTCTTACTCTGGCCTAATAGCTAAGGTCTTAGACTTGTATTCTGACCTAATGGTTAAGGTCTTAACTCTTACTCTGGGCTAATAGCTAAGATCTTAACTCTTACTCTGGCCTAATAGCTAAGGTCTTAACTCTTACTCTGGCCTAATAGCTAAGGTCTTAGACTCGTACTATGGCCTAATGGTTAAGGTCTTAACTCTTACTCTGGCCTAATAGCTAAGGTCTTAACTCTTACTCTGGCCTACTGGTTAAGGTCTTAACTCTTACTCTGGCCTACTGGTTAAGGTCCTAACTCTTACTCTGGCCTACTGGTTAAGGTCTTAACTCTTACTCTGACCTAATAGCTAATGTCTTAACTCTTACTCTGGCCTAATAGCTAAGGTCTTAGACTCTTACTCTGGCCTAATGGTTAAGGTCTTAACTCTTACTCTGGCCTACTGGTTAAGGTCTTAACTCTTACTCTGGCCTAATAGCTAAGGTCTTAACTCTTACTCTGGCCTAATAGCTAAGGTCTTAGACTCGTTCTCTTGCCTAATGGTTAAGGTTTTAACTCTTTCTCTGGCCTAATAGCTAAGGTCTTAACTCTTACTCTGGCCTAATTGCTAACGTTTTAGACTCGTACTTTGGCCTACTGGTTAAAGTCTTAACTCTTACTCTGGCCTACTGGTTAAGGTCTTAGACTCGTACTCTGGCCTAATGGTTAAGGTCTTAACTCTTACTCTGGCCTAATAGCTAAGGTCTTAGACTCGTTCTCTGGCCTAATGGTTAAGGTCTTAACTCTTACTCTGGCCTAATAGCTTAGGTCTTAGACTCTTACTCTGGCGTAATGGTTAAGGTCTTAACTCTTACTCTGGCCTACTGGTTAAGGTCTTAACTCTTACCCTGGCCTAATAGCTAAGGTCTTAGACTCGTACTTTGGCCTAATAGCTAAGGTCTTAGACTCGTACTCTGGCCTAATGGTGAAGGTCTTAACTCTTACTCTGGCCTACTGGTTAAGGTCTTAACTCTTACTCTGACCTAATAGCTAAGGCCTTAGACTCATACTCTAGCCTAATTGTTAAGGTCTTAACTCTTACTCTGGCCTAATAGCTAAGGTCTTAACTCTTACTCTGGCCTAATAGCTAAGGTCTTAGACTTGTACTCTGGCCTACTGGATAAGATCGTAACTCTTACTCTGGCCTACAGGTTAAGGTCTTAACTTTTACTCTGGCCTAATAGCTAAGGTCTTAGACTCGTACTCTGGCCTAATAGCTAAGGTCATAGACTTGTACTCTGGCCTAATGGTTAAGTTCTTAACTCTTACTCTGGCCTACTGGTTAAGGTCTTAACTCTTACTCTGACCTAATATCTAAGGTCTTAGACTCGCACTATGGCCTACTGGTTAAGGTCTTAACTCTTCCTCTGGCCTAATAGCTAAGGTCTTAGACTCACACTCTGTCCTAATGGTTAAGGTCTTAACTCTTACTCTGGCCTAATATCTAAGGTCTTAACTCTTACTCTGGCCTAATAGCTAAGGTCTTAACTCTTACTCTGGCCTAATAGCTAAGGTCTTAGACTCGTACTCTGGCCTACTGGTTAAGGTCTTAAGTCTTCCTCTGGCCTAATAGCTAAGGTCTTAGACTCATACTCTGGCCTAACGGTTAAGGTCTTAACTCTTACTCTGGCCTAATATCTAAGGTCTTAAATCTTACTCTGGCCTAATAGCTAAGGTCTTAACTGTTACTCTGGCCTAATAGCTAAGGCTTAGACTCGTACTCTGGCCTAATGGTTAAGGTCTTAACTCTTACTCTGGCCTAATAGCTAAGACTCTTACTCTGCCCAATAGCTAAGGTCTTAGACTCGTACTCTGGCCTAATGGTTAAGGTATTAACTCTTACTCTGGCCTACTGGTTAAGGTCTTAACACTTACTCTGGCCTAAAAGCTAATGTCTTAGACTCGTACTCTGACCTACTGGTTAAGGTCTTAAATCTTACTCTAGCCTACTGGTTAAGGTCTTAACTCTTACTCTGGCCTAATAGCTAAGGTCTTAGACTCGTACTCTGGCCTACAGGTTAAGGTCTTAACTCTTCCTCTGGCCTAATAGCTAAGGTCTTAGACTCGTACTCTGGCCTACTGGTTAAGGTCTTAACTCTTACTCTGGCCTAATAGCTAAGGTCTTAGACTCGTACTCTGGCCTACAGGTTAAGGTCTTAACTCTTACTCTGGCCTAATAGCTAAGGTCTTAGACTTGTACTCTGGCCTACTGGTTAAGGTCCTAACTCTTACTCTGGCCTACTGGTTAAGGTCTTAACTCTTACTCTGGCCTAATAGCTAAGGTCTTAGACTCGCACTATGGCCTACTGGTTAAGGTCTTAACTCTTCCTCTGGCCTAATAGCTAAGGTCTTAACTCCTACTCTAGCCTAATAGCTAAGGTCTTAGACTCGTATTCTGACCTAATGGTTAAGGTCTTAACTCTTACTCTGGGCAAATAGCTAAGATCTTAACTCTTACTCTGGCCTAATAGCTAAGGTCTTAACTCTTACTCTGGCCTAATAGCTAAGGTCTTAGACTCGTACTATGGCCTAATGGTTAAGGTCTTAACTCTTACTCTGGCCTAATAGCTAAGGTCTTAACTCTTACTCTGGCCTACTGGTTAAGGTCTTAACTCTTACTCTGGCCTACTGGTTAAGGTCTTAACTCTTACTCTGGCCTACTGGGTAAGGTCTTAACTCTTACTCTGACCTAATAGCCAATGTCTTAACTCTTACTCTGGCCTAATAGCTAAGGTCTTAGACTCTTACTCTGGCCTAATGGTTAAGGTCTTAACTCTTACTCTGGCCTACTGGTTAAGGTCTTAACTTTTCTCTGGCCTACTGGTTAAGGTCTTAACTCTTACTCTGGCCTAATAGCTAAGGTCTTAACTCTTACTCTGGCCTAATAGCTAAGGACTTAGACTCGTTCTCTGGCCTAATGGTTAAGGTTTTAACTCTTTCTGTGGCCTAATAGCTAAGGTCTTAACTCTTACTCTGGCCTAATAGCTAACGTCTTAGACTCGTACTCTGGCCTACTGGTTAAAGTCATAACTCTTACTCTGGCCTACTGGTTAAGGTCTTAACTCTGACTCTGGCCTAATAGCTAACGTCTTAGACTCGTACTCTGGCCTACTGGTTAAAGTCATAACTCTTACTCTGGCCTACTGGTTAAGGTCTTAACTCTGACTCTGGCCTAATAGCTAAGGTCTTAGACTCGTACTCAGGCCTAATGGTTAAGGTCTTAACTCTTACTCTGGCCTAATAGCTAAGGTCTTAGACTTGTACTCTGGCCTACTGGTTAAGGTCTTAACTCTTACTCTTGCCTAATAGCTAAGGTCTTAACTCTTACTCTGGCCTAATAGCTAAGGTCTTAGACTCGTACTCTGGCCTAATAGCTAAGGTCTTAGACTCGTACTCTGGCGTAATGGTTAAGGTCTCAACTCGTAGTCTGGCCTACTGAATAAGGTCTTAACACTTACTCTGGCCTACTGGTTAAGGTCGTAACTCTTACTCTGGCCTAATAGCTAAGGTCTTTGACTCGTACTTTGGCCTACTGGTTAAGGTCTTAACTCTTACTCTGGCTTAATAGCTAAGGTCTTAACTCTTACTCTGGCCTACAGGTTAAGGTCTTAACTCTTACTCTGGCCTAATAGCTAAGGTCTTAACTCTTACTCTGGCCTAATAGCTAAGGTCTTAGACTCGTACATGGCCTACAGGTTAAGGTCTTAACTCTTACTCTGGCCTAATAGCTAAGGTCTTAGACTCTTACTCTGGCCTACTGGTTAAGGTCTTAACTCTTACTCTGGCCTAATAGCTAAGGTCTTAGACTCGTACTCTGGGCTACTGGTTAAGGTCTTAACTCTTACTCTGGCCTACTGGTTAAGGTCTTAACTCTTACTCTGGCCTAATAGCTAAGGTCTTAGACTCGTACTCTGGCCTACTGGTTAAGGTCTTAACTCTTACTCTGGCCTAATAGCTAAGGTCTTAACTCGTACTCTGGCCTAATAGCTAAGGTCTTAGACTTGTACTCTGGCCTAATGGTTAAGGTCTTAATGCGTACTCTGGCCTACTGGTTAAGGTCTTAACCCTTACTCTGGCCTACTGGTTAAGGTCTTAACTCTTACTCTGGCCTAATAGCTAAGGTCTTAGACTCGTACTATGGCCTAATAGCTAAGGTCATAGACTCGTACTCTGGCCTAATGGTTAAGGTCTTAACTCTTACGCTGGCCTACTGGTTAAGGTCTTAACTCTTACTCTGGCCTAATAGCTAAGGTCTTAGACTCGTACTATGTCCTAATAGCTAAGGTCTTACACTCGTACGCTGGCCTAATGGTTAAGGTCTTAACTCTTACTCTGGCCTACTGGTTAAGGTCTTAACTCTTACTCTGACCTAATAGCTAAGGCCTTAGACTCATACTCTGGCATGATTGTTAAGGTCTTAACTCTTACTCTGGCCTACTGGTTAAGGTCTGAACTCTTACTCTGGCCTAATAGCTAAGGTCTTAGACTCGTACTCTGGCCTACTGGTTAAGGTCTTAACTCTTACTCTGGCCTACTGGTTAAGGTCTTAACACTTACTCTGGCCTAATAGCTAAGGTCTTAGACTCGTACTCAGGCCTAATGGTTAAGGTCTTAACTCTTACTCTGGCCTAATAGCTAAGGTCTTAGACTTGTACTCTGGCATACTGGTTAAGGTCTTAACTCTTACTCTGGCCTAATAGCTAAGGTCTTAACTCTTACTCTGGCCTAATAGCTAAGGTCTTAGACTCGTACTCTGGCCTAATAGCTAAGGTCTTAGACTCGTACTCTGGCGTAATGGTTAAGGTCTTAACTCGTAGTCTGGCCTACTGAATAAGGTCTTAACTCTTACTCTGGCCTAATGGTTAAGGTCTTAACTCTTACTCTGGCCTACTGGTTAAGGTCTTAACTTTTACTCTGACCTACTGGTTAAGGTCTTAACTCTTACTCTGGCCTAATAGCTAAGGTCTTAACTCTTACTCTGGCCTAATAGCTAAGGACTTAGACTCGTTCTCTGGCCTAATGGTTAAGGTTTTAACTCTTTCTCTGGCCTAATAGCTAAGGTCTTAACTCTTACTCTGGCCTAATAGCTAACGTCTTAGACTCGTACTCTGGCCTACTGGTTAAAGTCATAACTCTTACTCTGGCCTACTGGTTAAGGTCTTAACTCTTACTCTGGCCTAATAGCTAAGGTCTTAGACTCGTACTCAGGCCTAATGGTTAAGGTCTTAACTCTTACTCTGGCCTAATAGCTAAGGTCTTAGACTCGTACTCTGGCCTAATATCTAAGGTCTTAGACTCGTACTCTGGCGTAATGGTTAAGGTCTTAACTCGTAGTCTGGCCTACTGAATAAGGTCTTAACACTTACTCTGGCCTACTGGTTAAGGTCGTAACTCTTACTCTGGCCTAATAACTAAGGTCTTTGACTCGTGCTTTGGCCTACTGGTTAAGGTCTTAACTCTTACTCTGGCTTAATAGCTAAGGTCTTAACTCTTACTCTGGCCTACAGGTTAAGGTCTTAACTCTTACTCTGGCCTACTGGTTAAGGTCTTAACTCTTACTCTGGCCTAATAGCAAAGGTCTTAACTCTTACTCTGGCCTAATAGCTAAGGTCTTAGACTCGTACATGGCCTACAGGGTAAGGTCTTAACTCTTACTCTGGCCTAATAGCTAAGGTCTTAGTCTCTTACTCTGGCCTACTGGTTAAGGTCTTAACTCTTACTCTGGCCTAATAGCTGAGGTCTTAGACTCGTACTCTGGGCTACTGGTTAAGGTCTTAACTCTTACTCTGGCCTACTGGTTAAGGTCTTAACTCTTACTCTGGCCTAATAGCTAAGGTCTTAGACTCGTACTCTGGCCTACTGGTTAAGGTCTTAACTCTTACTCTGGCCTAATAGCTAAGGTCTTAACTCGTACTCTGGCCTAATAGCTAAGGTCTTAGACTTGTACTCTGGCCTAATGGTTAAGGTCTTAACGCGTACTCTGGCCTACTGGTTAAGGTCTTAACTCTTACTCTGGCCTAATAGCTAAGGTCTTAGACTCGTACTCTGGCCTAATGGTTAAGGTCTTAACTCTTACTCTGGCCTAATAGCTAAGGTCTTAGACTCGTACTCTGGCCTACTGGTTAAGGTCTTAACTCTTACTCTGGCCTAATAGCTAAGGTCTTAACTCGTACTCTGGCCTAATAGCTAAGGTCTTAGACTTGTACTCTGGCCTAATGGTTAAGGTCTTAACGCGTACTCTGGCCTACTGGTTAAGGTCTTAACCCTTACTCTGGCCTACTGGTTAAGGTCTTAACTCTTACTCTGGCCTAATAGCTAAGGTCTTAGACTCGTACTATGGCCTAATAGCTAAGGTCATAGACTCGTACTCTGGCCTAATGGTTAAGGTCTTAACTCTTACGCTGGCCTACTGGTTAAGGTCTTAACTCTTACTCTGGCCTAATAGCTAAGGTCTTAGACTCGTACTATGCCCTAATAGCTAAGGTCTTACACTCGTACGCTGGCCTAATGGTTAAGGTCTTAACTCTTACTCTGGCCTACTGGTTAAGGTCTTAACTCTTACTCTGACCTAATAGCTAAGGCCTTAGACTCATACTCTGGCCTAATTGTTAAGGTCTTAACTCTTACTCTGGCCTAATAGCTAAGGTCTTAACTCTTACTCTGGCCTAATAGCTAAGGTCTTAACTCTTACTCTGGCCTAATAGCTAAGGTCTTAGACTCGTACTCTGGCCTACAGGTTAAGGTCTTAACTCTTACTCTGGCCTAATAGCTAAGGTCTTAGACTCGTACTCTGGCCTACTGGTTAAGGTCTTAACTCTTACTCTGGCCTAATATCTAAGGTCTTAGACTCGTACTCTGGCCTACTGGTTAAGGTCTTAACTCTTACTCTGGCCTACTGGTTAAGGTCTTAACACTTACTCTGGCCTAATAGCTAAGGTCTTAGACTCGTACTCAGGTTTAATGGTTAAGGTCTTAACTCTTACTCTGGCCTAATAGCTAAGGTCTTAACTCTTACTCTGGCCTAATAGCTAAGGTCTTAGACTCGTACTCTGGCCTAATAGCTAAGGTCTTAGACTCGTACTCTGGCGTAATGGTTAAGGTCTTAACTCATAGTCTGGCCTACTGAATAAGGTCTTAACTCTTACTCTGGCCTACTGGTTAAGGTCGTAACACTTACTCTGGCCTAATAGCTAAGGTCGTTGACTCGTACTTTGGCCTACTGGTTAAGGTCTTAACTCTTACTCTGGCTTAATAGCTAAGGTCTTAACTCTTACTCTGGCCTACAGGTTAAGGTCTTAACTCTTACTCTGGCCTACTGGTTAAGGTCTTAACTCTTACTCTGGCCTAATAGCTAAGGTCTTAGACTCGTACTCTGGCCTACAGGTTAAGGTCTTAACTCTTACTCTGGCCTAATAGCTAAGGTCTTAGACTCGTACTCTGGCCTACTGGTTAAGGTCCTAACTCTTACTCTGGCCTACTGGTTAATGTCTTAACTCTTACTCTGGCCTAATAGCTAAGGTCTTAGACTCGGACTATGGCCTACTGGTTAAGGTCTTAACTCTTCCTCTGGCCTAATAGCTAAGGTCTTAACTCTTACTCTGGCCTAATAGCTAAGGTCTTAGACTCGTATTCTGACCTAATGGTCAAGGTCTTAACTCTTACTCTGGGCTAATAGCTAAGATCTTAACTCTTACTCTGGCCTAATAGCTAAGGTCTTAACTCTTACTCTGGCCTAATAGCTAAGGTCTTAGACTCGTACTATGGCCTAATGGTTAAGGTCTTAACTCTTACTCTGGCCTAATAGCTAAGGTCTTAACTCTTACTCTGGCCTACTGGTTAAGGTCTTAACTCTTACTCTGGCCTACTGGTTAAGGTCTTAACTCTTACTCTGACCTAATAGCTAATGTCTTAACTCTTACTCTGGCCTAATAGCTAAGGTCTTAGACTCTTACTCTGGCCTAATGGTTAAGGTCTTAACTCTTACTCTGGCCTACTGGTTAAGGTCTTAACTCTTACTCTGGCCTAATAGCTAAGGTCTTAACTCTTACTCTGGCCTAATAGCTAAGGTCTTAGACTCGTTCTCTGGCCTAATGGTTAAGGTTTTAACTCTTTCTCTGGCCTAATAGCTAAGGTCTTAACTCTTACTCTGGCCTAATTGCTAACGTTTTAGACTCGTACTCTGGCCTACTGGTTAAAGTCTTAACTCTTACTCTGGCCTACTGGTTAAGGTCTTAACTCTTACTCTGGCCTAATAGCTAAGGTCTTAGACTCGTACTCTGGCCAAATGGTTAAGGTCTTAACTCTTACTCTGGCCTACTGGTTAAGGTCTTAGACTCGTACTCTGGCCTAATGGTTAAGGTCTTAACTCTTACTCTGGCCTAATAGCTAAGGTCTTAGACTCGTTCTCTGGCCTAATGGTTAAGGTCTTAACTCTTACTCTGGCCTAATAGCTTAGGTCTTAGACTCTTACTCTGGCGTAATGGTTAAGGTCTTAACTCTTACTCTGGCCTACTGGTTAAGGTCTTAACTCTTACCCTGGCCTAATAGCTAAGGTCTTAGACTCGTACTTTGGCCTAATAGCTAAGGTCTTAGACTCGTACTCTGGCCTAATGGTTAAGGTCTTAACTCTTACTCTGGCCTACTGGTTAAGGTCTTAACTCTTACTCTGACCTAATAGCTAAGGCCTTAGACTCATACTCTAGCCTAATTGTTAAGGTCTTAACTCTTACTCTGGCCTAATAGCTAAGGTCTTAACTCTTACTCTGGCCTAATAGCTAAGGTCTTAACTCTTACTCTGGCCTAATAGCTAAGGTCTTAACTCTTACTCTGGCCTAATAGCTAAGGTCTTAGACTTGTACTCTGGCCTACTGGATAAGATCGTAACTCTTACTCTGGCCTACAGGTTAAGGTCTTAACTCTTACTCTGGCCTAATAGCTAAGGTCTTAGACTCGTACTCTGGCCTACTGGTTAAGGTCTTAACTCTTACTCTGGCCTAATAGCTAAGGTCTTAGACTCGTACTCTGGCCTACTGGTTAAGGTCTTAACTCTTACTCTGGCCTACTGGTTAAGGTCTTAACTCTTACTATGTCCTAATAGCTAAGGTCTTAGACTCATACTCAGGCCTAATGGTTAAGGTCTTAACTCTTACTCTGGCCTAATAGCTAAGGTCTTAGACTTGTACTCTGGCCTACTGGTTAAGGTCTTAACTCTTACTCTGGCCTAATAGCTAAGGTCTTAACACTTACACTGGCCTAATAGCTAAGGTCTTAGACTCGTACTCTGGCCTAATAGCTAAGGTCTTTGACTCGCACACTGGCCTAATGGTTTGGTCTTAACTCTTACTCTGGCCTACTGGTTAAGGTCTTAACTCTTACTCTGGCCTATTAGCTAAGGTCTTAGACTCGCACTATGGCCAACTGGTTAAGGTCTTAACACTTCCTCTGACCTAATAGCTAAGGTATTAGACTCATACTCTGGCCTAATGGTTAAGGTCGTAACACTTACTCTGGCCTAATAGCTAAGGTCTTAACTCTTACTCTGGCCTAATAGCTAAGATCTTAGACTCGTACACTGGCCTACAGGTTAAGGTCTTAACTCTTACTCTGGCCTAATAGCTAAGGTCTTAGACTCGTACTCTGGCCTACTGGTTAAGGTCTTAACTCTTACTCTGGCCTAATAGCTAAGGTCTTAGACTTGTGGAAATATGGATTTTTATGATCAATTATGTCCCCTATCTTGGACCCCAACGGTTTCATGTATAAATCACAAGTACATGTATGTTCCCTCCAGTTCCAGTTATGAAGATGCAAACACATGTGCGTCCACCGTCAACATGTCCTCTTTCAGATCCGCCATGAATGGGCCGGATATTCTACTCCTAAGTATGAAAGGCCACCGGCTTTATATGGTTCATTTATCCCATTTTACAGTCCAGGCGAGTAGGCCCTGATTCTGCCATTAAGCCTTTTCCTGCCTTCTGCCTCTGAAAGCTCCAGTCTGAGCTCGCATCTGTATCCATGAACTTTGTCCTACTCCCTGCGCGGCTAACGGTGCCTGACTCGGCCTGTCGGCCTATCTGCCTGCCAAAAACTGTATTTCACCTTCAAGATTATCTGCTCTGCTCCGCTCCTCATCCGATGCATTCCTGTCTAGTAGTTTAGGTAAACATTCTTCCAGCTTCCGTGCAAAGGGGCCAGGCCTCGCTGCCCTCATGCAAGTAATTCATAGCCCTGTTTCCATGGAATATTCCTACCCCCTCGCATCTAGTGTAGACACTTAGACGCTTGTACACGCACTAACAGTCAGTATAGTCAGTATAGAATAAGATTCTATCCTAAGAGACCTCTCTTTTTGGATAACACAGTTCTTTAAACATAGGATATTAGATATGATTTGGGATTAGGTTGACATAACCCCAGACTTCTGTCTCCACATGTAGAGCTAAATGTCAAGTCCCCTTCACCCTCTAGTTACACGTCAATCACACGTCATGCTGCTGCGCGCGCATCTCTGCCAAGTATTTTTGCTGACATTGCGAAATTCTTTCATGGAACCACCCATTTATGACATCATATCTAATGACGTTCTTTAGTTACGCCTAGTTACACCCATTTTAGTTACGCATGTATGTTTTTATCTTTGTTATCAACTGTTACGCCTCCTGCATCTGTTTTCACTATAATGCCTCTGTATAAAAATGGTTACTTGTCAATAAAGTATTGTCCTTCACTTCCTGAACCTTTGTGGTGACGGAATATGGAGTCCTCAATTCGAATTGATTTTGGAATAAAGCCCGTTCTGAACCTCTAATACCACGGATTCTGCCTCTTATTTTACTGAGCTATTGTTATAGATTTTCCGCATCAAATTAAGTACCGGTAATTAAATTATTTACCACATAAATGGCGCCCGAATAGGGAAACTTTCTCATCTCACGCGCCGGAGGTGCGTTGCAGGCCCGGTCTCCTGCCACAGCTGGACGGACAACAACGCGTACCCACAGGATTTCCTGTATCTCCCTCCTGCCGAGCGGGGGTAACTGAGGCTGCGATCAACACCCAGACGAGGCGGTGAGAAGTGCGAAGTATCCCGACCAGAGCCTAGCTGAGAGAGCAAGATCCGAGGTATACAGAGGCCCACCAGGTTCCGAAGTTCCGAAGTTTCGAGTCGAGTCCAGTCCGGTCCGAGTCCAGTTCAGTTCAGTCCCGAGGCCTTCCGTTCCGAGCTACCCGGTGAGTACCATTGTCGGGGAGGCGTTCTGACGTGCACATAGGTTGTGCCGGTCAAGACGGGTTTGGGTACACAAATCCGGTCTGCACTGTTTCAGCAGTGTATCTGTACTGTTCAGCAGTATATCAAGTATGTCTAGTATATAATTCAGAATTACCTAGTTAGTGCCGAGTATTATGTTTAGTGACTAGTTCCCTAAATGGCCATCATTATTGTTCATTAAATGTTAAATGTTAAATGTTTTAAATACGTTCTGCATATTGTGGTGTGAATGACTGTTCATTATTGTGTTTTGTTGTATTAAACGTGTTCAGAATTAGGTATTAGATCAGTTCTCAATATGCCGCTCTTCTCGAAATTAAGACAGATCAAAACTAGAAAAGGGGTACTCGAAGAAGCTGTTCCCATTCCTCCTAGGGACACTCCAGGGTACTTCATGTATCATAAACATGGCCTAGACGCCATATTATTTCTTGATTTATGGGTAGACTACACCAAGGAATTACCAGAAAGTCAGAGGTGGCTCGCAGCTGGGACCTGGGATGCAGATTGCATCATGAAAGTAGAGGAAGAATTATGGAAAAAGAAAGCTAGACAATCACAGAAAGATGCCATTGAATTATGGCGTAAAGAATCGTATAGACGTACAGAAAAAGCACGTAGACAGGAAGAGAAGAGTAAGGAGAATTCAAATAGAGTCCGAGAAAATCTATTAATTGAAGAAGGTACCCGAGCAAAAGCAGAACAAGTAGACAGACAAAGAAATGCCCTTATGAATGGTATGTATCCTCTTCTGGCCGAAGGGCTACCTAAGGCTAATCTGGAGATACCCAAAGACTTGCCACCCCCATTGTTTCCGATAAAAGCACATCCCAAAGGGCATCCCAGAACCGCAGAAGATGTTTTTCTTTCTTCTTATTTAGACGACGCAGCTCCCGAGTATGCTAGTACCGCGCCACATAGACCGCCTGCCGAGGGGGTTCAACGCCAAGACCCTCCTCCGTCTGTACCTCCGCAACAACAAACTCCGACACAAGTTCCGGCAAGCACATCTGTTTCTACAGCTGTACCCACACCTATGGTTGCTATATCACGTTCAACGAATCCTTTCACACCCAGCACCCCAGGCGGTGCTACAGGAGGTACAACAAACATTTTTTCCACGCCACCCAGAGTAAATAAACTTTCCTTTCAAGAATTAGCCCACCAACGTACGCCCAAACTAGTAACTCCCGACACGCTTAAGGAACTTCTAGTAGATTGTAGATATGACCCTGTGCCCGGCAAAAAGGATGAAATGCTGCTGGCATCATTACGTATCCGACGAGCTGCAATATATTTAGGGAGGCTACCAGGAATGACTACACATTTAGAAAATATATATCATTTTGTCCAGTCAGGGCGAGATTCTGAAAGTATTAATAGAGCCATGGAGTACCAGAAAGTGGAGATACAGGGAGAACTGTTACGTTTCCTCATAAATTGTGTGGTCAGAAATCAAGACCGACCAGGAGTAAATCCGGAAGAAATGCAAATTCTTACCACATGGAGTCGGAATATATCAGAAGGGAGACATGATAAACGATTAAGTATAATAGCTATGTGCCGAAAAATACGCAAAGAAATAGAACGAATACACGAAGAAAGATTAGCAGTAGACCAGCCTGAACAAACCGAAGAGGAGGAAGAATTAGAACTGCCCACAGGACAGTTAGAAACAGTGGCCTATGTAGGTAGAGGAAGATCTTGCAATAATACTAGATGCTTTACTGATCCGATACGTCCGATACGTCCAGATAATAACAGAAATTTCCAAACACCTATAATAAATATAAGGTCCCCCGAACATGCGTTCCAAACCGCTGACAAATTACTCCGAGAACGAAGGGGTTATCATATACTCGATTCTATGGACGAACAAGAATTAGCCAGGTCAGCCGTTCACTGGGTTGACAGTCCCGGAAAATATAGTGATGATACACTAGCACATACGTTTTTGAACCTCAACCCAGATGAACAGCGTTTAGCTGGTATCTATATGATTCAACAACTCCTCGTATTATATAAAAGCCAACACTCTGATCCTGGTCCCTTACCTGATATATTGACTGAATTACTCACGAATAAATGGAGAGGTTCCGGTACTGAGTTAATTAGAGAAATACTAGAATCCAGAAAGCAGTACATTCTTTTTGTATGCCCCGAACATGTCTCACTGCCCATCAAGGAAAGAACGACGTATTATATGGATAGACAGAATCCCTTACGCGAAGTGCACCCGATAAAAGGTGATGACAATCGGTTTAAACATGTGTTTGTATACACACCCATATCCAAAATGGAACTATTAGAAATGAAGAAAGTGGTACCCAGTCATGACAAAGACCCAGCGGGTTTCCACCGTGAAATTAAAGACATGTTGCTCATGGGAGAGTATACCTATCCCGACATTATGAAAATATTAAAGGTATTAATGCCTGCGGGCATTTACGAAAAACTCAAGGAAAAGGATTGGGAGGTGGGAGACCAAAAGATAGATTGGACAGCATTAGAAAACGAAGAAACAGCTCGAGGTCCAGGTTTAGGGCTTGGGGAAAAGACCAAAATACTACCAGGTTTACTAGTACAGGTACTGCCACGTTTATTAACTACGAAAAAGGAAGACTGGGGTGCAATCTCAGCCTGTAAACAAAAGCAAGATGAAGACACTAGTGATTTTTATGCCCGATTCGAAAAATGTTTTGGTATAAATAGTGGAATAAAAGCAAGTAGCGAATCTTATCCACATCTGTTTGTGACCAAATTAGTTGAAAATGCCCTGCCCCAAGTTAAGAATAGAGTATTGAAATTCGAGAGTACCTGGCAAGGTAACACTCCGTCACAAATGTTACAAATGCTACAGTACCATCACAATAGAATTAGAGAGGAACAAGAACATGAACAAAGACGCATGAAAGACACGAAAATGAAAATGCTAGTTTCCCAGACAGTTCCAGCTGACGGTCATAAAAAGGGTATGACACAGTCCAGTGTTTCAGCAGGTTCTGTAAAGGGGACATGCAACTATTGTAAACAGCCAGGTCATTATGTACACGATTGTCCAGTTTTAAAACATAATATCGCCATAGGTAATACAAAAGAAAGACCACGGCCATTTAGACAGGATCAGAACCAACAAGGAGCCCCGCAGCATGCACAGGCCATGCCAGCTCCGCAACAGTCTATGCCAGCTCCACCACCGCAGCCTATTGCTGCCACACAAACAACCACACAACAGATGTACCAGACCGCACAGTATGACTATCCTGATTATCAACGATACTCATGAAACAGCCTAGAGAGGGAAGTTGGCTTACCCCTTATTGAGGTCCCTGTAGATCAAGAAGGACCTTACGTACACAGTGAACTATTAGGCCAGGATAGAAAATGTTTACTTGATACAGGGGCAAGCCGAACAACCATAAAACGTAGTGAAGTTCCAGGGGCACCCCTCTCAGGCTCACAGAATATTTCCCTTGGTTTTTCAGGAAAACCTATCATTAATGAGGTATCACAGCCTCTTCCCCTTACGATTGGTCCTTTGACACGAACTACAGATTTATTGCTTACTAAATCATGTCCAGAAAACCTGTTAGGTATAAAAACATTGAAAGCTCTAGGAGCTATAATATGTTGTTCTCCGGAAGGAGTAAGATTGTTTTTACGTGATTTCAAAGGGCACTATGTGTCCCGAGACATGGATCACCGACTGCAGACTTTACCCGCACATTTATGGGCACAAGGCCCTACAGATGTTGGTTGCATGAACATTACACCATATCGAGTCACACTAAAGACAGGAGTGGTACTACCACGTATGCGACAATACAAGTTACCACCAGATGCTGTATCGGCTTTACTGCAAATCATTGACGAGCTTATTACCCAAGGAGTGGTTGTGGAAACCGACTCCAATGTATGTAATTCCCTGATAATTCCGATTCTTAAACAAACTGATCCAAAAGCTCCGCCAGTATATCGATTGGTTATTGATCTGCGCGAATTAAATAAATGTATTGTACCACAATACCCCGTAGTTCCAGACATTTCTTCATTACTGACAGCCATTGATTCCGAAGCAACATTCTTTACTGTAATTGATCTCAAGAATGCCTTTTTCAGCGTCCCAATAGATCCGGAAAGCCAATACTTGTTCGGATTTAGTTTAAATGGACGAAGCTTTAAATTCACACGCGCACCTCAAGGATTCACAGAAAGCCCCAGCATCTATAGCCAAGCACTGAAACGAGAACTTGACAGTATACACATGCCAGTCAACACTGCCCTGCTTCAATATGTCGATGATCTGCTGATCACCGCTAGAAGCGAACCTGAATGTGAAAAAGCCTCACTGACGGTTTTACAATTTTTGGCCGAAAAGGGGCACAAGGTGTCCCCTTCTAAGCTGCAATTCTGTGTCCAGCGAGTTGTTTACCTTGGGCACTCGCTGTCCAAGGAGGGAAGGCAGCTTACACCAGATCGCATCCAGTTAATTGCTAACATGCCAATACCCAAGACACAAAAGGAGGTACGAGCTTTTATAGGCCTCACTTCATATTGTAGGCAGTGGATCCCTCAGTATGCATTTCTAGCAAAACCACTCATTCAGTTGACAACACAGGAGGCGGCCACATCGACTGTCCTCCCTTGGACTCAAGAACATACACACGCCTTTGAAAGTTTAAAGAAAGCTTTATGCCAAGCACCTGTCCTAGCAACACCATGTTACAGTAAACAGTTTACACTCTTTGTTACAGAACGCGAAGGTACTGCCTTGTCAGTACTCACACAGGAACAAGCTGGATCACACAAACCATGTGCTTATTTCTCTAGTACATTAGATCCCGTAGCTCAGGCTCTGCCTGCGTGCCTGAAATCAGTGGCAGCGACAGCTTTAGCAATCAGACAAAGCGATGCCATAGTGTTAGGACATCCATTGACAGTACAAGTACCACACGCAGTAGAGGTTCTCTTGAACCGCACGCAAACACAACACTTGACTATAGCGAGACTCACCGGTTACGAACTGACATTGTTTCAGCCACACATAGAAATCAGACGTTGTAGTACATTGAATCCTGCCACACTTTTGCCAGTAAATGGAACAGACCCACTAGCACATGATTGTATTGAAGTTATTACTATCACGACGAAACCCAGACAAGACTTGACAGACGTCCCATTGTCAGATCCAGACCTGACGTTGTATGTAGATGGTTCATGTATGAGAACAAGTACAGGAGAGCTAGTGGCCGCGTATGCAGTCACAACAGACACTGAAGTCATTGAAACAAATCGTATTAATACCTTGTCAGCTCAAGCAGCAGAGCTCATCGCTCTGACACAAGCCTGTATTCAAGCCACAAATAAGAAAGTCAACATATACACTGATTCACGTTATGCATTCGGAGTTGTACATGACTTCGGCGTGCTGTGGCGAGAGAGAGGTTATTTAACTTCTCACGGTGCCCACATTCAACACGGACCCCTCATTCATGCCTTATTAGATGCAATACATCTACCCGCTGCAATATCAATTATGAAATGTAAAGCTCATACGAAAGTTACTGATATCATTTCCCAAGGCAATGATCTAGCTGACAGAACAGCTAAACAGACTGCTCAAACTCACACATCTGACATGACAAAGACAATAGTTCCGACACCAACACATTGCATGATGGTTAAGGATCCCGCTCTTGACGTAATTGACATACAGACACATGCTACACCAGAAGAAATAAAGAAATGGACTGAATTAGGAGAGATCCAAACCGATCAGGGATGGATGACGAAGGAAAAATCTATATGGTTTCTTCCCGACTCAATGGTCCAAGTTATCATTAATACAATACATAGTCCAGCGCACCTAGGAGAAAAAGCTATGCTAGACAGCATTCAACACATTTGGTTCAACAAACATTTACGAGCAGCAGCTAAACAAAAAGTTCGTACCTGTATGATCTGTTGTCAGTTTAACCCAGGTAAAAGCATTCCCGTAGAACAGGGTGGATTTCAGCCTCCTGATCACCCTTTTGAAGTCCTCCAGATGGATTATATCCAGATGGAACGATGTCGAGGATTCAAATACGTTCTTGTAGTTGTTTGTGCTCTTTCCCGTTGGACAGAGGCATACCCGGTTTCAGATTACACTGCCCCGACTACTGCCAAACAGTTAGTTCGAGAATTCTTCCCACGGTACGGTTTACCACGTGCTGTCTACTCAGATAACGGCCAGCCGTTCTCATCCGAACTAATGAAACACGTTTCACTTTTGTTAGGCTATCAATGGAGATTTCACTGTGTCCGACACCCCGAGGCAGCAGGTCTCGTGGAACGACATAATCAAATTCTGAAAATTAGATTGTCCAAAATATGTAGACAGAAATGTGTCGATTGGGTAGTAGCCTTACCAGTTGCACTCTTTTACATGAGAATGGTAGCGCACTCTCGAACAGGGCTATCCCCGTATGAGGTGATCTTCGGTAGACCACCAAATATGTGGGGGACGCCTATACCTCGTAAAATAACTGACGTTGACTGTAATATGCTGACAGATTACTTGGCTTCCTTGATGTCTGCACTACAATCTTGTCGTTCACAGGTAGCTGCAGCCTTTCCCGACAACACCGAGGTGAAACCCCATGACGTAGTTCCGGGGGACTTGGTGTTAGTGCGGAATTTTGACCGGAAGTCTCAGCTGGATCCTAGGTGGAAATCGCCTCAACTAGTACTGCTCACCACGAGGACCGCCGTGAAGATCGAAGGTCGCAAAGGCTGGAAACATTCAAGTCATATCAAGAAATTTTATGGACTACCATCCGATATAGAGACTAAACCCTGTATTGCCTCAAAGACAGACTCAAAGCTCCCTTTGGTTGAGCAAACGAACTCAGAACTATATAGACTAAAATTGAGGTCCAATAAGTCAGACAATTTGATTGTTTAAGTCCTCTCCAAGGTGAATCGGTCGAATTTGTCTCTGACATGTATCCTCTGGACCAGAATAGAGAAAGAAATAATCAAATACAGTTGAAAAAACATGCGTACTGTAAATCACTGCGTAGTCATTGCACAGTGACGTTATTAATTTTGTTTTTCTTATGTCTTTTAATAATCGCTGCAAGTATATTGTTGCACATATATTATCCTATTTCTAAACATGTTTACAATGTTACTGCTGAACATTCTTTTAGTGAATTACCCCCGCATGAGTTGTCATACAGATTTGCGCTGCGCAACAACACTTTTATTAGTATGTTACATCATTCCCATCAGACTAGCAATGCTACAAATTGTTGGATATGTGGCCGACTCCCTCCCTATCAGAACTACAAGGGAATTCTGCCTCTCTTTCCATATCCGTTCACACACAATGGCTCCTGTGGAGCATGGTTTAGTTTAATAAATTCCTTAGATTCAAATTCCGCAGTTTATCAAGACACCTGGGTATGGGGAAACCTGAACTTAGTTTTGCTTAAAGTCTGCTACCCTAACAAGGAGGGACTTCCCAAAAGAACAGGAACTGATCTAGAAAATGAAGTATATGGATTAGGTAATTTTACACTTAACCTCATGATCCTGAACGTTGAATCTGAAGCTACACCAATTTTGCCCGCTATGTCACTATTTCCAGTTAAAGGTGAATTGTGTGTAAGAAAGAATGGCTCCATACACATGGGCCATAGTAAATGCACCACTGTAATAGAATTCAGTGATCAAGGCAAGTCTACATTTAGAGCTTCTCGTCATTCCTACTTTATATGTGGCCAGACCGCATATATACGCCTACCTCTAGATTGGGATGGTACCTGTTACATAGCATTCCTTTTGCCACCTGTTTTCCTAGCTCCTCCTGATTATCAAAGAAATACTCATTTAGTACACAATAGACAGCAGAGAGATCTCCCAATCGTCGATTACACTGAAACGGCATGGGAAAAATACACAGACTTCAATAAAGGTTTCTTTCCTTATATAGGTACAGTAACTAATAGTAAGCTGATACGTAGATTAACCAGAACCCTTGAAGCAGTAGTGAACGAAACTATTTCCGCCTTAGGCAATTTAACAGAAGAGCAGTCTGCTATGCGGATTGTTGTGCTTCAAAATCGTCTTGTCCTTGACGTCATCCTGGCCGATAGGGGCGGAGCTTGTAGGGTCATCGGATCAAGTTGTTGCATTTTCATACCAGAAAATTCACCGTCAGTATATAAAGCCATAACCCGCCTTCATAAGATTGTAAGCCAGATACACCAGAATCCAGGCACCTGGACTTGGTCCGGTTGGTTCTGGGGCGTGTTGTCAGCCTGGGGATGGAGAATGCTCTCCTTCCTAGGTATTGGCTTTCTCATACTATTCAGTTGCTGCTTATGCCTACAATGTGGACCAGCGATTTGTGGTTTGTGTGCCACCTCGTGTATCCCACATCCAAGTTTTCATTCAAGATCCCGGAAGAAGAAAGAAGAACAAATGATGTTATATGAACAGATCGATGGATTGATGAAGATTGATATCTCCTAAGGGCAAGTAGGGGACAAGGAGGGAATGTGGAAATATGGATTTTTATGATCAATTATGTCCCCTATCTTGGACCCCAACGGTTTCATGTATAAATCACAAGTACATGTATGTTCCCTCCAGTTCCAGTTATGAAGACGCAAACACATGTGCGTCCACCATCAACATGTCCTCTTTCAGATCCGCCATGAATGGGCCGGATATTCTACTCCTAAGTATGAAAGGCCACCGGCTTTATATGGTTCATTTATCCCATTTTACAGTCCAGGCGAGTAGGCCCTGATTCTGCCATTAAGCCTTTTCCTGCCTTCTGCCTCTGAAAGCTCCAGTCTGAGCTCGCATCTGTATCCATGAACTTTGTCCTACTCCCTGCGCGGCTAACGGTGCCTGACTCGGCCTGTCGGCCTATCTGCCTGCCAAAAACTGTATTTCACCTTCAAGATTATCTGCTCTGCTCCGCTCCTCATCCGATGCATTCCTGTCTAGTAGTTTAGGTAAACATTCTTCCAGCTTCCGTGCAAAGGGGCCAGGCCTCGCTGCCCTCATGCAAGTAATTCATAGCCCTGTTTCCATGGAATATTCCTACCCCCTCGCATCTAGTGTAGACACTTAGACGCTTGTACACGCACTAACAGTCAGTATAGTCAGTATAGAATAAGATTCTATCCTAAGAGACCTCTCTTTTTGGATAACACAGTTCTTTAAACATAGGATATTAGATATGATTTGGGATTAGGTTGACATAACCCCAGACTTCTGTCTCCACATGTAGAGCTAAATGTCAAGTCCCCTTCACCCTCTAGTTACACGTCAATCACACGTCATGCTGCTGCGCGCGCATCTCTGCCAAGTATTTTTGCTGACATTGCGAAATTCTTTCATGGAACCACCCATTTATGACATCATATCTAATGACGTTCTTTAGTTACGCCTAGTTACACCCATTTTAGTTACGCATGTATGTTTTTATCTTTGTTATCAACTGTTACGCCTCCTGCATCTGTTTTCACGATAATGCCTCTGTATAAAAATGGTTACTTGTCAATAAAGTATTGTCCTTCACTTCCTGAACCTTTGTGGTGACGGAATATGGAGTCCTCAATTCGAATTGATTTTGGAATAAAGCCCGTTCTGAACCTCTAATACCACGGATTCTGCCTCTTATTTTACTGAGCTATTGTTATAGATTTTCCGCATCAAATTAAGTACCGGTAATTAAATTATTTACCACAGACTCGTACTCTGGGCTACTGGTTAAGGTCTTAACTCTTACTCTGGCCTACTGGTTAAGGTCTTAACTCTTACTCTGGCCTAATAGCTAAGGTCTTAGACTCGTACTCTGGCCTAATGGTTAAGGTCTTAACTCTTACTCTGGCCTAATAGCTAAGGTCTTAGACTCGTACTCTGGCCTACTGGTTAAGGTCTTAACTCTTACTCTGGCCTAATAGCTAAGGTCTTAACTCTTACTCTGGCCTAATAGCTAAGGTCTTAGACTCGTACTCTGGCCTAATAGCTAAGGTCTTAGACTTGTACTCTGGCCTAATGGTTAAGGTCTTAACGCGTACTCTGGCCTACTGGTTAAGGTCTTAACCCTTACTCTGGCCTACTGGTTAAGGTCTTTACTCTTACTCTGGCCTAATAGCTAAGGTCTTAGACTCGTACTATGGCCTAATAACTAAGGTCATAGACTCGTACTCTGGCCTAATGGTTAAGGTCTTAACTCTTACACTGGCCTACTGGTTAAGGTCTTAACTCTTACTCTGACCTAATAGCTAAGGCCTTAGACTCATACTCTGGCCTAATTGTTAAGGTCTTAACTCTTACTCTGGCCTAATAGCTAAGGTCTTAACTCTTACTCTGGCCTAATAGCTAAGGTCGTAACTCTTACTCTGGCCTAATAGCTAAGGTCTTAGACTCGTACTATGGCCTAATAGCTAAGGTCTTAGAGTCGTACTCTGGCCTAATGGTTAAGGTCTTAACTCTTACTCTGGCCTACTGGTTAAGGTCTTAACTCTTACTCTGGCCTATTAGCTAAGGTCTTAGACTCGCACTATGGCCAACTGGTTAAGGTCTTAACTCTTCCTCTGGCCTAATAGCTAAGGTCTTAGACTCATACTCTGGCCTAATGGTTAAGGTCATAACTCTTACTCTGGCCTAATAGCTAAGGTCTTAACTCTTACTCTGGCCTAATAGCTAAGATCTTAGACTCGTACACTGGCCTACAGGTTAAGGTCTTAACTCTTATTCTGGCATAATAGCTAAGGTCTTAGACTCGTACTCTGGGCTACTGGTTAAGGTCTTAACTCTTACTCTGGCCTACTGGTTAATGTCTTAACTCTTACTCTGGCCTAATAGCTAAGGTCTTAGACTCGTACTCTGGCCTAATGGTTAACGTCTTAACTCTTACTCTGGCCTAATAGCTAAGGTCTTAGACTCGTACTCTGGCCTACTGGTTAAGGTCTTAACTCTTACTCTGGCCTAATAGCTACGGTCTTAACTCTTACTCTGGCCTAATAGCTAAGGTCTTAGACTCGTACTCTGGCCTAATAGCTAAGGTCTTAGACTTGTACTCTGGCCTAATGGTTAAGGTCTTAACACTTACTCTGGCCTACTGGTTAAGGTCTTAACTCTTACTCTGGCCTAACAGCTAAAGTCTTAGACTCGTACTCTGGCCTAATGGTTAAGGTCTTAAGTCTTACTCTGGCCTACTGGTTAAGGTCTTAACTCTTACTCTGGCCTAATAGCTATGGTCTTAGACTAGTACTCTGGCCTAATGGTTAAGGTCTTAACTCTTTCTCTGGCCTAATGGTTAAGGTCTTAACTCTTACTCTGGCCTACTGGTTAAGGTCTTAACTCTTACTCTGGCCTAATAGCTAAGGTCTTAGACTCGTACTATGCCCTAATAACTAAGGTCATAGGCTCGTACTCTGGCCTAATGCTTAAGGTCTTAACTCTTACGCTGGCCTACTGGTTAAGGTCTTAACTCTTACTCTGGCCTAATAGCTAAGGTCTTAGACTCGTACTATGCCCTAATAGCTAAGGTCTTACACTCGTACTCTGGCCTAATGGTTAAGGTCTTAACTCTTACTCTGGCCTACTGGTTAAGGTCTTAACTCTTACTCTGACCTAATAGCTAAGGCCTTAGACTCATACTCTGGCCTACTGGTTAAGGTCTTAACCCTTACTCTGGCCTACTGGTTAAGGTCTTAACTCTTACTCTGGCCTAATAGCTAAGGTCTTAGACTCGTACTATGGCCTAATAGCTAAGGTCATAGACTCGTACTCTGGCCTAATGGTTAAGGTCTTAACTCTTACGCTGGCCTACTGGTTAAGGTCTTAAGTCTTACTCTGGCCTAATAACTAAGGTCTTAGACTCGTACTATGCCCTAATAGCTAAGGTCTTACACTCGTACGCTGGCCTAATGGTTAAGGTCTTAACTCTTACTCTGGCCTACTGGTTAAGGTCTTAACTCTTACTCTGACCTAATAGCTAAGGCCTTAGACTCATACTCTGGCCTAATTGTTAAGGTCTTAACTCTTACTCTGGCCTAATAGCTAAGGTCTTAACTCTTACTCTGGCCTAATAGCTAAGGTCTTAACTCTTACTCTGGCCTAATAGCTAAGGTCTTAGACTCGTACTCTGGCCTACAGGTTAAGGTCTTAACTCTTACTCTGGCCTAATAGCTAAGGTCTTAGACTCGTACTCTGGCCTACTGGTTAAGGTCTTAACTCTTACTCTGGCCTAATAGCTAAGGTCTTAGACTCGTACTCTGGCCTACTGGTTAAGGTCTTAACTCTTACTCTGGCCTACTGGTTAAGGTCTTAACACTTACTCTGGCCTAATAGCTAAGGTCTTAGATTCGTACTCAGGCCTAATGGTTAAGGTCTTAACTCTTACTCTGGCCTAATAGCTAAGGTCTTAACTCTTACTCTGGCCTAATAGCTAAGGTCTTAGACTCGTACTCTGGCCTAATAGCTAAGGTCTTAGACTCGTACTCTGGCGTAATGGTTAAGGTCTTAACTCATAGTCTGGCCTACTGAATAAGGTCTTAACTCTTACTCTGGCCTACTGGTTAAGGTCGTAACACTTACTCTTGCCTAATAGCTAAGGTCCTTGACTCGTACTTTGGCCTACTGGTTAAGGTCTTAACTCTTACTCTGGCTTAATAGCTAAGGTCTTAACTCTTACTCTGGCCTACAGGTTAAGGTCTTAACTCTTACTCTGGCCTACTGGTTAAGGTCTTAACTCTTACTCTGGCCTAATAGCTAAGGTCTTAGACTCGTACTCTGGCCTACAGGTTAAGGTCTTAACTCTTACTCTGGCCTAATAGCTAAGGTCTTAGACTCGTACTCTGGCCTACTGGTTAAGGTCCTAACTCTTACTCTGGCCTACTGGTTAAGGTCTTAACTCTTACTCTGGCCTAATAGCTAAGGTCTTAGACTCGGACTATGGCCTACTGGTTAAGGTCTTAACTCTCCCTCTGGCCTAATAGCTAAGGTCTTAACTCTTACTCTGGCCTGATAGCTAAGGTCTTAGACTCGTATTCTGACCTAATGGTTAAGGTCTTAACTCTTACTCTGGGCTAATAGCTAAGATCTTAACTCTTACTCTGGCCTAATAGCTAAGGTCTTAACTCTTACTCTGGCCTAATAGCTAAGGTCTTAGACTCGTACTATGGCCTAATGGTTAAGGTCTTAACTCTTACTCTGGCCTAATAGCTAAGGTCTTAACTCTTACTCTGGCCTACTGGTTAAGGTCTTAACTCTTACTCTGGCCTACTGGTTAAGGTCTTAACTCTTACTCTGGCCTACTGGTTAAGGTCTTAACTCTTACTCTGACCTAATAGCTAATGTCTTAACTCTTACTCTGACCTAATAGCTAAGGTCTTAGACTCTTACTCTGGCCTAATGGTTAAGGTCTTAACTCTTACTCTGGCCTACTGGTTAAGGTCTTAACTCTTACTCTGGCCTCATAGCTAAGGTCTTAACTCTTACTCTGGCCTAATAGCTAAGGTCTTAGACTCGTTCTCTGGCCTAATGGTTAAGGTTTTAACTCTTTCTCTGGCCTAATAGCTAAGGTCTTAACTCTTACTCTGGCCTAATTGCTAACGTTTTAGACTCGTACTCTGGCATACTGGTTAAAGTCTTAACTCTTACTCTGGCCTACTGGTTAAGGTCTTAACTCTTACTCTGGCCTAATAGCTAAGGTCTTAGACTCGTACTCTGGCCAAATGGTTAAGGTCTTAACTCTTACTCTGGCCTACTGGTTAAGGTCTTAGACTCGTACTCTGGCCTAATGGTTAAGGTCTTAACTCTTACTCTGGCCTAATAGCTAAGGTCTTAGACTCGTTCTCTGGCCTAATGGTTAAGGTCTTAACTCTTACTCTGGCCTAATAGCTTAGGTCTTAGACTCTTACTCTGGCGTAATGGTTAAGGTCT
This sequence comes from Triturus cristatus, assembly GCF_964204655.1. Lineage (NCBI taxonomy): Eukaryota > Metazoa > Chordata > Amphibia > Caudata > Salamandridae > Triturus > Triturus cristatus. The sequence goes on from NC_140590.1 coordinate 1,313,204,855, forward strand.
TAACTCTTACTCTGGCCTACTGGTTAAGGTCTTAACTCTTACCCTGGCCTAATAGCTAAGGTCTTAGACTCGTACTTTGGCCTAATAGCTAAGGTCTTAGACTCGTACTCTGGCCTAATGGTTAAGGTCTTAACTCTTACTCTGGCCTACTGGTTAAGGTCTTAACTCTTACTCTGACCTAATAGCTAAGGCCTTAGACTCATACTCTAGCCTAATTGTTAAGGTCTTAACTCTTACTCTGGCCTAATAGCTAAGGTCTTAACTCTTACTCTGGCCTAATAGCTAAGGTCTTAACTCTTACTCTGGCCTAATAGCTAAGGTCTTAGACTTGTACTCTGGCCTACTGGATAAGATCGTAACTCTTACTCTGGCCTACAGGTTAAGGTCTTAACTCTTACTCTGGCCTAATAGCTAAGGTCTTAGACTCGTACTCTGGCCTACTGGTTAAGGTCTTAACTCTTACTCTGGCCTAATAGCTAAGGTCTTAGACTCGTACTCTGGCCTACTGGTTAAGGTCTTAACTCTTACTCTGGCCTACTGGTTAAGGTCTTAACTCTTACTATGTCCTAATAGCTAAGGTCTTAGACTCATACTCAGGCCTAATGGTTAAGGTCTTAACTCTTACTCTGGCCTAATAGCTAAGGTCTTAGACTTGTACTCTGGCCTACTGGTTAAGGTCTTAACTCTTACTCTGGCCTAATAGCTAAGGTCTTAACTCTTACACTGGCCTAATAGCTAAGGTCTTAGACTCGTACTCTGGCCTAATAGCTAAGGTCTTTGACTCGCACACTGGCCTAATGGTTTGGTCTTAACTCTTACTCTGGCCTACTGGTTAAGGTCTTAACTCTTACTCTGGCCTATTAGCTAAGGTCTTAGACTCGCACTATGGCCAACTGGTTAAGGTCTTAACACTTCCTCTGGCCTAATAGCTAAGGTCTTAGACTCATACTCTGGCCTAATGGTTAAGGTCGTAACACTTACTCTGGCCTAATAGCTAAGGTCTTAACTCTTACTCTGGCCTAATAGCTAAAATCTTAGACTCGTACACTGGCCTAAAGGTTAAGGTCTTAACTCTTACTCTGGCCTAATAGCTAAGGTCTTAGACTCGTACTCTGGCCTACTGGTTAAGGTCTTAACTCTTACTCTGGCCTAATAGCTAAGGTCTTAGACTCGTACTCTGGGCTACTGGTTAAGGTCTTAACTCTTACTCTGGCCTACTGGTTAAGGTCTTAACTCTTACTCTGGCCTAATAGCTAAGGTCTTAGACTCGTACTCTGGCCTAATGGTTAAGGTCTTAACTCTTACTCTGGCCTAATAGCTAAGGTCTTAGACTCGTACTCTGGCCTACTGGTTAAGGTCTTAACTCTTACTCTGGCCTAATAGCTAAGGTCTTAGACTCGTACTCTGGCCTAATAGCTAAGGTCTTAGACTTGTACTCTGGCCTAATGGTTAAGGTCTTAACGCGTACTCTGGCCTACTGGTTAAGGTCTTAACCCTTACTCTGGCCTACAGGTTAAGGTCTTAACTCTTACTCTGGCCTAATAGCTAAGGTCTTAGACTCGTACTATGGCCTAATAACTAAGGTCATAGACTCGTACTCTGGCCTAATGGTTAAGGTCTTAACTCTTACACTGGCCTACTGGTTAAGGTCTTAACTCTTACTCTGACCTAATAGCTAAGGCCTTAGACTCGTACTATGCCCTAATAGCTAAGGTCTTACACTCGTACTCTGGCCTAATGGTTAAGGTCTTAACTCTTACTCTGGCCTACTGGTTAAGGTCTTAACTCTTACTCTGACCTAATAGCTAAGGCCTTAGACTCATACTCTGGCCTAATTGTTAAGGTCTTCACTCTTCCTCTGGCCTAATAGCTAAGGTCTTAGACTCATACTCTGGCCTAATGGTTAAGGTCATAACTCTTACTCTGGCCTAATAGCTAAGGTCTTAACTCTTACTCTGGCCTAATAGCTAAGATCTTAGACTCGTACACTGGCCTACAGGTTAAGGTCTTAACTCTTATTCTGGCATAATAGCTAAGGTCTTAGACTCGTACTCTGGCCTAATAGCTAAGGTCTTAGACTTGTACTCTGGCCTAATGGTTAAGGTCTTAACGCGTACTCTGGCCTACTGGTTAAGGTCTTAACCCTTACTCTGGCCTAATGGTTAAGGTCTTAACTCTTACTCTGGCCTAATAGCTAAGGTCTTAGACTCGTACTCTGGCCTATTGGTTAAGGTCTTAACTCTTACTCTGGCCTAATAGCTAAGGTCTTAGACTCGTACTCTGGCCTAATAGCTAAGGTCTTAGACTTGTACTCTGGCCTAATGGTTAAGGTCTTAACGCGTACTCTGGCCTACTGGTTAAGGTCTTAACCCTTACTCTGGCCTACTGGTTAAGGTCTTAACTCTTACTCTGGCCTAATAGCTAAGGTCTTAGACTCGTACTATGGACTAATAACTAAGGTCATAGACTCTTACTCTGGCCTAATGGTTAAGGTCTTAACTCTTACACTGGCCTACTGGTTAAGGTCTTAACTCTTACTCTGACCTAATAGCTAAGGCCTTAGACTCATACTCTGGCCTAATTGTTAAGGTCTTAACTCTTACTCTGGCCTAATAGCTAAGGTCTTAACTCTTACTCTGGCCTAATAGCTAAGGTCGTAACTCTTACTCTGGCCTAATAGCTAAGGTCTTAGACTCGTACTATGGCCTAATAGCTAAGGTCTTAGAGTCGTACTCTGGCCTAATGGTTAAGGTCTTAACTCTTACTCTGGCCTACTGGTTAAGGTCTTAACTCTTACTCTGGCCTATTAGCTAAGGTCTTAGACTCGCACTATGGCCAACTGGTTAAGGTCTTAACTCTTCCTCTGGCCTAATAGCTAAGGTCTTAGACTCATACTCTGGCCTAATGGTTAAGGTCGTAACTCTTACTCTGGCCTAATAGCTAAGGTCTTAACTCTTACTCTGGCCTAATAGCTAATATCTTAGACTCGTACACTGGCCTACAGGTTAAGGTCTTAACTCTTATTCCGGCATAATAGCTAAGGTCTTAGACTCGTACTCTGGGCTACTGGTTAAGGTCTTAACTCTTACTCTGGCCTACTGGTTAATGTCTTAACTCTTACTCTGGCCTAATAGCTAAGGTCTTAGACTCGTACTCTGGCCTAATGGTTAACGTCTTAACTCTTACTCTGGCCTAATAGCTAAGGTCTTAGACTCGTACTCTGGCCTACTGGTTAAGGTCTTAACTCTTACTCTGGCCTAATAGCTACGGTCTTAACTCTTACTCTGGCCTAATAGCTAAGGTCTTAGACTCCTACTCTGGCCTAATAGCTAAGGTCTTAGACTTGTACTCTGGCCTAATGGTTAAGGTCTTAACACTTACTCTGGCCTACTGGTTAAGGTCTTAACTCTTACTCTGGCCTAACAGCTAAAGTCTTAGACTCGTACTCTGGCCTAATGGTTAAGGTCTTAAGTCTTACTCTGGCCTACTGGTTAAGGTCTTAACTCTTACTCTGGCCTAATAGCTATGGTCTTAGACTCGTACTCTGGCCTAATGGTTAAGGTCTTAACTCTTTCTCTGGCCTAATGGTTAAGGTCTTAACTCTTACTCTGGCCTACTGGTTAAGGTCTTAACTCTTACTCTGGCCTAATAGCTAAGGTCTTAGACTCGTACTATGGCCTAATAACTAAGGTCATAGGCTCGTACTCTGGCCTAATGGTTAAGGTCTTAACTCTTACGCTGGCCTACTGGTTAAGGTCTTAACTCTTACTCTGGCCTAATAGCTAAGGTCTTAGACTCGTACTATGCCCTAATAGCTAAGGTCTTACACTCGTACTCTGGCCTAATGGTTAAGGTCTTAACTCTTACTCTGGCCTACTGGTTAAGGTCTTAACTCTTACTCTGACCTAATAGCTAAGGCCTTAGACTCATACTCTGGCCTAATTGTTAAGGTCTTAACTCTTCCTCTTGCCTAATAGCTAAGGTCTTAACTCTTACTCTGGTCTAATAGCTAAGGTCTTAACTCTTACTCTGGCCTAATAGCTAAGGTCTTAGACTCGTATTCTGGCCTACAGGTTAAGGTCTTAACTCTTACTCTGGCCTAATAGCTAAGGTCTTAGACTCGTACTCTGGCCTACTGGTTAAGGTCTTAACTCTTACTCTGGCCTAATAGCTAAGGTCTTAGACTCGTACTCTGGCCTACTGGTTAAGGTCGTAACTCTTACTCTGGCCTACTGGTTAAGGTCTTAACTCTTACTCTGGCCTAATAGCTAAGGTCTTAGACTCGTACTCAGGCCTAATGGTTAAGGACTTAACTCTTACTCTGGCCTAATAGCTAAGGTCTTAGACTTGTACTCTGGCCTACTGGTTAAGGTCTTAACTCTTACTCTGGCCTAATAGCTAAGGTCTTAACTCTTACTTTGGCCTAATAACTAAGGTCTTAGACTCGTACTCTGGCCTAATAGCTAAGGTCTTAGACTCGTAGTCTGGCCTACTGAATAAGGTCTTAACTCTTACTCTGGCCTACTGGTTAAGGTCGTAACTCTTACTCTGGCCTAATAGCTAAGGTCTTTGACTCGTACTTTGGCCTACTGGTTAAGGTCTTAACTCTTGCTCTGGCTTAATAGATAAGGTCTTAACTCTTACTCTGGCCTACAGGTTAAGGTCTTAACTCTTACTCTGGCCTACTGGTTAAGGTCTTAACTCATACTCTGGCCTACTGGTTAAGGTCTTAGACTTGTACTCTGGCCTGCTGGTTATGGTCTTAACTCTTACTCTGGCCTACTGGTTAAGGTCTTAACTCTTACTCTGGCCTAATAGCTAAGGTCTTAGACTCGTTCTCTGGCCTAATGGTTAAGGTCTTAACTCTTACTCTGGCCTAATAGCTTAGGTCTTAGACTCATACTCTGGCGTAATGGTTAAGGTCTTAACTCTTACTCTGGCCTACTGGTTAAGGTCTTAACTATTACCCTGGCCTAATAGCTAAGGCCTTAGACTCGTACTTTTGCCTAATAGCTAAGGTCTTAGACTCGTACTCTGGACTAATGATTGAGGTCTTAACTCTTAGTCTGGCCTAATAGCTAAGGTCTTAACTCTTACTCTGGCCTACATGTTAAGGTCTTAACTCTTACTCTGGCCTACTGGTTAAGGTCTTAACTCATACTCTGGCCTACTGGTTAAGGTCTTAGACTCGTACTCTGGCCTACTGGTTAAGGTCTTAACTCTTACTCTGGCCTACTGGTTAAGGTCTTAACTCTTACTCTGGCCTAATAGCTAAGGTCTTAACTGTTACTCTGGCCTAATAGCTTAGGTCTTAGACTCATACTCTGGCCTAATGGTTAAGGTCTTAACACTTACTCTGGCCTACTGGTTAAGGACTTAACTCTTATTCTGGCCTAATAGCTAAGGTCTTAGACTCGTACTATGGCCTACAGGTTAAGGTCTTAACTCTTACTCTGGCCTAATAGCTAAGGTCTTAACTCTTACTCTGGCCTACAGGTTAATGTCTTAACTCATACTCTGGCCTAATAGCTAAGGTCTTAGACTCGTACTATGGCCTACAGGTTAAGGTCTTAACTCTTACTCTGGCCTACTGGTTAAGGTCTTAACTCTTACTCTGGCCTAATAGCTAAGGTCTTAGACTCGCACTCTGGCCTAATGGTTAAGGTCTTAACTCTTACTCTGGCCTAATAGCTAAGACTCTTACTCTGCCCAATAGCTAGGGTCTTAGACTCGTACTCTGGCCTAATGGTTAAGGTATTAACTCTTACTCTGGCCTACTGGTTAAGGTCTTAGCACTTACTCTGGCCTAAAAGCTAAGGTCTTAGACTCGTACTCTGGCCTGCTGGTTAAGGTCTTAACTCTTACTCTGGCCTAATAGCTAAGGTCTTAGACTCGTACTCTGGCCTACAGGTTAAGGTCTTAACTCTTACTCTGGCCTAATAGCTAAGGTCTTAGACTTGTACTCTGGCCTACTGGTTAAGGTCCTAACTCTTACTCTGGCCTAATAGCTAAGGTCTTAGACTCGCACTATGGCCTACTGGTTAAGGTCTTAACTCTTCCTCTGGCCTAATAGCTAAGGTCTTAACTCTTACTCTGGCCTAATAGCTAAGGTCTTAGACTCGTATTCTGACCTAATGGTTAAGGTCTTAACTCTTACTCTGGGCAAATAGCTAAGATCTTAACTCTTACTCTGGCCTAATAGCTAAGGTCTTAACTCTTACTCTGGCCTAATAGCTAAGGTCTTAGACTCGTACTATGGCCTAATGGTGAAGGTCTTAACTCTTACTCTGGCCTAATAGCTAAGGTCTTAACTCTTACTCTGGCCTACTGGTTAAGGTCTTAACTCTTACTCTGGCCTACTGGTTAAGGTCTTAACTCTTACTCTGGACTACTGGTTAAGGTCTTAACTCTTACTCTGACCTAATAGCTAATGTCTTAACTCTTACTCTGGCCTAATAGCTAAGGTCTTAGACTCTTACTCTGGCCTAATGGTTAAGGTCTTAACTCTTACTCTGGCCTACTGGTTAAGGTCTTAACTTTTACTCTGGCCTACTGGTTAAGGTCTTAACTCTTACTCTGGCCTAATAGCTAAGGACTTAGACTCGTTCTCTGGCCTAATGGTTAAGGTTTTAACTCTTTCTCTGGCCTAATAGATAAGGTCTTAACTCTTACTCTGGCCTAATAGCTAACGTCTTAGACTCGTACTCTGGCCTACTGGTTAAAGTCATAACTCTTACTCTGGCCTACTGGTTAAGGTCTTAACTCTTACTCTGGCCTAATAGCTAAGGTCTTAGACTCGTACTCAGGCCTAATGGTTAAGGTCTTAACTCTTACTCTGGCCTAATAGCTAAGGTCTTAGACTTGTACTCTGGCCTACTGGTTAAGGTCTTAACTCTTACTCTGGCCTAATAGCTAAGGTCTTAGACTCTTACTCTGGCCTACTGGTTAAGGTCTTAACTCTTACTCTGGCCTAATAGCTAAGGTCTTAGACTCGTACTCTGGCGTAATGGTTAAGGTCTTAACTCATAGTCTGGCCTACTGAATAAGGTCTTAACACTTACTCTGGCCTACTGGTTAAGGTCGTACCTCTTACTCTGGCCTAATAGCTAAGGTCTTTGACTCGTACTTTGGCCTACTGGTTAAGGTCTTAACTCTTACTCTGGCTTAATAGCTAAGGTCTTAACTCTTACTCTGGCCTACAGGTTAAGGTCTTAACTCTTACTCTGGCCTACTGGTTAAGGTCTTAACTCTTACTCTGGCCTAATAGCTAAGGTCTTAACTCTTACTCTGGCCTAATAGCTAAGGTCTTAGACTCGTACATGGCCTACAGGTTAAGGTCTTAACTCTTACTCTGGCCTAATAGCTAAGGTCTTAGACTCTTACTCTGGCCTACTGGTTAAGGTCTTAACTCTTACTCTGGCCTAATAGCTAAGGTCTTAGACTCGTACTCTGGGCTACTGGATAAGGTCTTAACTCTTACTCTGGCCTACTGGTTAAGGTCTTAACTCTTACTCTGGCCTAATAGCTAAGGTCTTAGACTCGTACTCTGGCCTAATGGTTAACGTCTTAACTCTTACTCTGGCCTAATAGCTAAGGTCTTAGACTCGTACTCTGGCCTACTGGTTAAGGTCTTAACTCTTACTCTGGCCTAATAGCTACGGTCTTAACTCTTACTCTGGCCTAATAGCTAAGGTCTTAGACTCGTACTCTGGCCTAATAGCTAAGGTCTTAGACTTGTACTCTGGCCTAATGGTTAAGGTCTTAACACTTACTCTGGCCTACTGGTTAAGGTCTTAACTCTTACTCTGGCCTAACAGCTAAAGTCTTAGACTCGTACTCTGGCCTAATGGTTAAGGTCTTAAGTCTTACTCTGGCCTACTGGTTAAGGTCTTAACTCTTACTCTGGCCTAATAGCTATGGTCTTAGACTCGTACTCTGGCCTAATGGTTAAGGTCTTAACTCTTTCTCTGGCCTAATGGTTAAGGTCTTAACTCTTACTCTGGCCTACTGGTTAAGGTCTTAACTCTTACTCTGGCCTAATAGCTAAGGTCTTAGACTCGTACTATGGCCTAATAACTAAGGTCATAGGCTCGTACTCTGGCCTAATGCTTAAGGTCTTAACTCTTACGCTGGCCTACTGGTTAAGGTCTTAACTCTTACTCTGGCCTAATAGCTAAGGTCTTAGACTCGTACTATGCCCTAATAGCTAAGGTCTTACACTCGTACTCTGGCCTAATGGTTAAGGTCTTAACTCTTACTCTGGCCTACTGGTTAAGGTCTTAACTCTTACTCTGACCTAATAGCTAAGGCCTTAGACTCATACTCTGGCCTACTGGTTAAGGTCTTAACCCTTACTCTGGCCTACTGGTTAATGTCTTAACTCTTACTCTGGCCTAATAGCTAAGGTCTTAGACTCGTACTATGGCCTAATAGCTAAGGTCATAGACTCGTACTCTGGCCTAATGGTTAAGGTCTTAACTCTTACGCTGGCCTACTGGTTAAGGTCTTAACTCTTACTCTGGCCTAATAGCTAAGGTCTTAGACTCGTACTATGCCCTAATAGCTAAGGTCTTACACTCGTACGCTGGCCTAATGGTTAAGGTCTTAACTCTTACTCTGGCCTACTGGTTAAGGTCTTAACTCTTACTCTGACCTAATAGCTAAGGCCTTAGACTCATACTCTGGCCTAATTGTTAAGGTCTTAACTCTTACTCTGGCCTAATAGCTAAGGTCTTAACTCTTACTCTGGCCTAATAGCTAAGGTCTTAACTCTTACTCTGGCCTAATAGCTAAGGTCTTAGACTCGTACTCTGGCCTACAGGTTAAGGTCTTAACTCTTACTCTGGCCTAATAGCTAAGGTCTTAGACTCGTACTCTGGCCTACTGGTTAAGGTCTTAACTCTTACTCTGGCCTAATAGCTAAGGTCTTAGACTCGTACTCTGGCCTACTGGTTAAGGTCTTAACTCTTACTCTGGCCTACTGGTTAAGGTCTTAACACTTACTCTGGCCTAATAGCTAAGGTCTTAGACTCGTACTCAGGCCTAATGGTTAAGGTCTTAACTCTTACTCTGGCCTAATAGCTAAGGTCTTAACTCTTACTCTGGCCTAATAGCTAAGGTCTTAGACTCGTACTCTGGCCTAATAGCTAAGGTCTTAGACTCGTACTCTGGCGTAATGGTTAAGGTCTTAACTCATAGTCTGGCCTACTGAATAAGGTCTTAACTCTTACTCTGGCCTACTGGTTAAGGTCGTAACACTTACTCTTGCCTAATAGCTAAGGTCTTTGACTCGTACTTTGGCCTACTGGTTAAGGTCTTAACTCTTACTCTGGCTTAATAGCTAAGGTCTTAACTCTTACTCTGGCCTACAGGTTAAGGTCTTAACTCTTACTCTGGCCTACTGGTTAAGGTCTTAACTCTTACTCTGGCCTAATAGCTAAGGTCTTAGACTCGTACTCTGGCCTACAGGTTAAGGTCTTAACTCTTACTCTGGCCTAATAGCTAAGGTCTTAGACTCGTACTCTGGCCTACTGGTTAAGGTCCTAACTCTTACTCAGGCCTACTGGTTAAGGTCTTAACTCTTACTCTGGCCTAATAGCTAAGGTCTTAGACTCGGACTATGGCCTACTGGTTAAGGTCTTAACTCTTCCTCTGGCCTAATAGCTAAGGTCTTAACTCTTACTCTGGCCTAATAGCTAAGGTCTTAGACTCGTATTCTGACCTAATGGTTAAGGTCTTAACTCTTACTCTGGGCTAATAGCTAAGATCTTAACTCTTACTCTGGCCTAATAGCTAAGGTCTTAACTCTTACTCTGGCCTAATAGCTAAGGTCTTAGACTCGTACTATGGCCTAATGGTTAAGGTCTTAACTCTTACTCTGGCCTAATAGCTAAGGTCTTAACTCTTACTCTGGCCTACTGGTTAAGGTCTTAACTCTTACTCTGGCCTACTGGTTAAGGTCTTAACTCTTACTCTGGCCTACTGGTTAAGGTCTTAACTCTTACTCTGACCTAATAGCTAATGTCTTAACTCTTACTCTGGCCTAATAGCTAAGGTCTTAGACTCTTACTCTGGCCTAATGGTTAAGGTCTTAACTCTTACTCTGGCCTACTGGTTAAGGTCTTAACTCTTACTCTGGCCTAATAGCTAAGGTCTTAACTCTTACTCTGGCCTAATAGCTAAGGTCTTAGACTCGTTCTCTGGCCTAATGGTTAAGGTTTTAACTCTTTCTCTGGCCTAATAGCTAAGGTCTTAACTCTTACTCTGGCCTAATTGCTAACGTTTTAGACTCGTACTCTGGCCTACTGGTTAAAGTCTTAACTCTTACTCTGGCCTACTGGTTAAGGTCTTAACTCTTACTCTGGCCTAATAGCTAAGGTCTTAGACTCGTACTCTGGCCAAATGGTTAAGGTCTTAACTCTTACTCTGGCCTAATAGCTAAGGTCTTAACTCGTACTCTGGCCTAATAGCTAAGGTCTTAGACTTGTACTCTGGCCTAATGGTTAAGGTCTTAACGCGTACTCTGGCCTACTGGTTAAGGTCTTAACTCTTACTCTGGCCTAATAGCTAAGGTCTTAGACTCGTACTATGGCCTAATAGCTAAGGTCATAGACTCGTACTCTGGCCTAATGGTTAAGGTCTTAACTCTTACGCTGGCCTACTGGTTAAGGTCTTAACTCTTACTCTGGCCTAATAGCTAAGGTCTTAGACTCGTACTATGCCCTAATAGCTAAGGTCTTACACTTGTACGCTGGCCTAATGGTTAAGGTCTTAACTCTTACTCTGGCCTACTGGTTAAGGTCTTAACTCTTACTCTGACCTAATAGCTAAGGCCTTAGACTCATACTCTGGCCTAATTGTTAAGGTCTTAACTCTTACTCTGGCCTAATAGCTAAGGTCTTAACTCTTACTCTGGCCTAATAGCTAAGGTCTTAGACTCGTACTCTGGCCTACAGGTTAAGGTCTTAACTCTTACTCTGGCCTAATAGCTAAGGTCTTAGACTTGTACTCTGGCCTACTGGTTAAGGTCTTAACTCTTACTCTGGCCTAATAGCTAAGGTCTTAGACTCATACTCTGGCCTACTGGTTAAGGTCTTAACTCTTACTCTGGCCTACTGGTTAAGGTCTTAACACTTACTCTGGCCTAATAGCTAAGGTCTTAGACTCGTACTCAGGCCTAATGGTTAAGGTCTTAACTCTTACTCTGGCCTAATAGCTAAGGTCTTAGACTTGTACTCTGGCCTACTGGTTAAGGTCTTAACTCTTACTCTGGCCTAATAGCTAAGGTCTTATCTCTTACTCTGGCCTAATAGCTAAGGTCTTAGACTTGTACTCTGGCCTAATAGCTAAGGTCTTAGACTCGTACTCTGGCGTAATGGTTAAGGTCTTAACTCGTAGTCTGGCCTACTGAATAAGGTCTTAACTCTTACTCTGGCCTAATGGTTAAGGTCTTAACTCTTACTCTGGCCTACTGGTTAAGGTCTTAACTTTTACTCTGGCCTACTGGTTAAGGTCTTAACTTTTACTCTGGCCTACTGGTTAAGGTCTTAACTCTTACTCTGGCCTAATAGCTAAGGTCTTAACTCTTACTCTGGCCTAATAGCTAAGGACTTAGACTCGTACTCTGGCCTAATGGTTAAGGTATTAACTCTAACTCTGGCCTAATAGCTAAGGTCTTAACTCTTACTCTGGCCTACTGGTAAGGTCTTAACTCTTACTCTGGCCTAATAGCTACGGTCTTAACTCTTACTCTGGCCTAATAGCTAGGGTCTTAGACTCATACTCTGGCCTAATTGTTAAGGTCTTAACTCTTACTCTGGCCTAATAGCTAAGGTCTTAACTCTTTCTCTGGCCTAATAGCTAAGGTCTTAACTCTTACTCTGGCCTAATAGCTAACGTCTTAGACTCGTACTCTGGCCTACTGGTTAAAGTCATAACTCTTACTCTGGCCTACTGGTTAAGGTCTTAACTCTTACTCTGGCCTAATAGCTAAGGTCTTAGACTCGTACTCTGGCCTAATGGTTAAGGTCTTAACTCTTACTCTGGCCTAATAGCTAAGGTCTTAGACTTGTACTCTGGCCTACTGGTTAAGGTCTTAACTCTTACTCTGGCCTAATAGCTAAGGTCTTAACTCTTACTCTGGCCTAATAGCTAAGGTCTTAGACTCGTACTCTGGCCTAATAGCTAAGGTCTTAGACTCGTACTCTGGCGTAATGGTTAAGGTCTTAACTCGTAGTCTGGCCTACTGAATAAGGTCTTAACACTTACTCTGGCCTACTGGTTAAGGTCGTAACTCTTACTCTGGCCTAATAGCTAAGGTCTTTGACTCGTACTTTGGCCTACTGGTTAAGGTCTTAACTCTTACTCTAGCTTAATAGCTAAGGTCTTAACTCTTACTCTGGCCTACAGGTTAAGGTCTTAACTCTTACTCTGGCCTACTGGTTAAGGTCTTAACTCTTACTCTGGCCTAATAGCTAAGGTCTTAACTCTTACTCTGGCCTAATAGCTAAGGTCTTAGACTTGTACATGGCCTACAGGTTAAGGTCTTAACTCTTACTCTGGCCTAATAGCTAAGGTCTTAGACTCTTACTCTGGCCTACTGGTTAAGGTCTTAACTCTTACTCTGGCCTAATAGCTAAGGTCTTAGACTCGTACTCTGGGCTACTGGTTAAGGTCTTAACTCTTACTCTGGCCTACTGGTTAAGGTCTTAACTCTTACTCTGGCCTAATAGCTAAGGTCTTAGACTCGTACTCTGGCCTAATGGTTAAGGTCTTAACTCTTACTCTGGCCTAATAGCTAAGGTCTTAACTCTTACTCTGGCCTAATAGCTAAGGTCTTAGACTCGTACTCTGGCCTAATAGCTAAGGTCTTAGACTCGTACTCTGGCGTAATGGTTAAGGTCTTAACTCGTAGTCTGGCCTACTGAATAAGGTCTTAACTCTTACTCTGGCCTACTGGTTAAGGTCGTAACACTTACTCTGGCCTACTGGTTAATGTCTTAACTCTTACTCTGGCCTAATAGCTAAGGTCTTAGACTCGTACTATGGCCTAATAGCTAAGGTCATAGACTCGTACTCTGGCCTAATGGTTAAGGTCTTAACTCTTACGCTGGCCTACTGGTTAAGGTCTTAACTCTTACTCTGGCCTAATAGCTAAGGTCTTAGACTCGTACTATGCCCTAATAGCTAAGGTCTTACACTCGTACGCTGGCCTAATGGTTAAGGTCTTAACTCTTACTCTGGCCTACTGGTTAAGGTCTTAACTCTTACTCTGACCTAATAGCTAAGGCCTTAGACTCATACTCTGGCCTAATTGTTAAGGTCTTAACTCTTACTCTGGCCTAATAGCTAAGGTCTTAACTCTTACTCTGGCCTAATAGCTAAGGTCTTAACTCTTACTCTGGCCTAATAGCTAAGGTCTTAGACTCGTACTCTGGCCTACAGGTTAAGGTCTTAACTCTTACTCTGGCCTAATAGCTAAGGTCTTAGACTCGTACTCTGGCCTACTGGTTAAGGTCTTAACTCTTACTCTGGCCTAATAGCTAAGGTCTTAGACTCGTACTCTGGCCTACTTGTTAAGGTCTTAACTCTTACTCTGGCCTACTGGTTAAGGTCTTAACACTTACTCTGGCCTAATAGCTAAGGTCTTAGACTCGTACTCAGGCCTAATGGTTAAGGTCTTAACTCTTACTCTGGCCTAATAGCTAAGGTCTTAACTCTTACTCTGACCTAATAGCTAAGGCCTTAGACTCATACTCTAGCCTAATTGTTAAGGTCTTAACTCTTACTCTGGCCTAATAGCTAAGGTCTTAACTCTTACTCTGGCCTAATAGCTAAGGTCTTAACTCTTACTCTGGCCTAATAGCTAAGGTCTTAGACTTGTACTCTGGCCTACTGGATAAGATCGTAACTCTTACTCTGGCCTACAGGTTAAGGTCTTAACTCTTACTCTGGCCTAATAGCTAAGGTCTTAGACTCATACTCTGGCCTACTGGTTAAGGTCTTAACTCTTACTCTGGCCTAATAGCTAAGGTCTTAGACTCGTACTCTGGCCTACTGGTTAAGGTCTTAACTCTTACTCTGGCCTACTGGTTAAGGTCTTAACTCTTACTATGTCCTAATAGCTAAGGTCTTAGACTCATACTCAGGCCTAATGGTTAAGGTCTTAACTCTTACTCTGGCCTAATAGCTAAGGTCTTAGACTTGTACTCTGGCCTACTGGTTAAGGTCTTAACTCTTACTCTGGCCTAATAGCTAAGGTCTTAACTCTTACACTGGCCTAATAGCTAAGGTCTTAGACTCGTACTCTGGCCTAATAGCTAAGGTCTTTGACTCGCACACTGGCCTAATGGTTTGGTCTTAACTCTTACTCTGGCCTACTGGTTAAGGTCTTAACTCTTACTCTGGCCTATTAGCTAAGGTCTTAGACTCGCACTATGGCCAACTGGTTAAGGTCTTAACACTTCCTCTGGCCTAATAGCTAAGGTCTTAGACTCATACTCTGGCCTAATGGTTAAGGTCGTAACACTTACTCTGGCCTAATAGCTAAGGTCTTAACTCTTACTCTGGCCTAATAGCTAAGATCTTAGACTCGTACACTGGCCTAAAGGTTAAGGTCTTAACTCTTACTCTGGCCTAATAGCTAAGGTCTTAGACTCGTACTCTGGCCTACTGGTTAAGGTCTTAACTCTTACTCTGGCCTAATAGCTAAGGTCTTAGACTCGTACGCTGGGCTACTGGTTAAGGTCTTAACTCTTACTCTGGCCTACTGGTTAAGGTCTTAACTCTTACTCTGGCCTAATAGCTAAGGTCTTAGACTCGTACTCTGGCCTAATGGTTAAGGTCTTAACTCTTACTCTGGCCTAATAGCTAAGGTCTTAGACTCGTACTCTGGCCTACTGGTTAAGGTCTTAACTCTTACTCTGGCCTAATAGCTAAGGTCTTAGACTCGTACTCTGGCCTAATAGCTAAGGTCTTAGACTTGTACTCTGGCCTAATGGTTAAGGTCTTAACGCGTACTCTGGCCTACTGGTTAAGGTCTTAACCCTTACTCTGGCCTACTGGTTAAGGTCTTAACTCTTACTCTGGCCTAATAGCTAAGGTCTTAGACTCGTACTATGGACTAATAACTAAGGTCATAGACTCGTACTCTGGCCTAATGGTTAAGGTCTTAACTCTTACACTGGCCTACTGGTTAAGGTCTTAACTCTTACTCTGACCTAATAGCTAAGGCCTTAGACTCATACTCTGGCCTAATTGTTAAGGTCTTAACTCTTACTCTGGCCTAATAGCTAAGGTCTTAACTCTTACTCTGGCCTAATAGCTAAGGTCGTAACTCTTACTCTGGCCTAATAGCTAAGGTCTTAGACTCGTACTATGGCCTAATAGCTAAGGTCTTAGAGTCGTACTCTGGCCTAATGGTTAAGGTCTTAACTCTTACTCTGGCCTACTGGTTAAGGTCTTAACTCTTACTCTGGCCTATTAGCTAAGGTCTTAGACTCGCACTATGGCCAACTGGTTAAGGTCTTAACTCTTCCTCTGGCCTAATAGCTAAGGTCTTAGACTCATACTCTGGCCTAATGGTTAAGGTCGTAACTCTTACTCTGGCTTAATAGCTAAGGTCTTAACTCTTACTCTGGCCTAATAGCTAATATCTTAGACTCGTACACTGGCCTACAGGTTAAGGTCTTAACTCTTATTCTGGCATAATAGCTAAGGTCTTAGACTCGTACTCTGGGCTACTGGTTAAGGTCTTAACTCTTACTCTGGCCTACTGGTTAATGTCTTAACTCTTACTCTGGCCTAATAGCTAAGGTCTTAGACTCGTACTCTGGCCTAATGGTTAACGTCTTAACTCTTACTCTGGCCTAATAGCTAAGGTCTTAGACTCGTACTCTGGCCTACTGGTTAAGGTCTTAACTCTTACTCTGGCCTAATAGCTACGGTCTTAACTCTTACTCTGGCCTAATAGCTAAGGTCTTAGACTCGTACTCTGGCCTAATAGCTAAGGTCTTAGACTTGTACTCTGGCCTAATGGTTAAGGTCTTAACACTTACTCTGGCCTACTGGTTAAGGTCTTAACTCTTACTCTGGCCTAACAGCTAAAGTCTTAGACTCGTACTCTGGCCTAATGGTTAAGGTCTTAAGTCTTACTCTGGCCTACTGGTTAAGGTCTTAACTCTTACTCTGGCCTAATAGCTATGGTCTTAGACTCGTACTCTGGCCTAATGGTTAAGGTCTTAACTCTTTCTCTGGCCTAATGGTTAAGGTCTTAACTCTTACTCTGGCCTACTGGTTAAGGTCTTAACTCTTACTCTGGCCTAATAGCTAAGGTCTTAGACTCGTACTATGGCCTAATAACTAAGGTCATAGGCTCGTACTCTGGCCTAATGGTTAAGGTCTTAACTCTTACGCTGGCCTACTGGTTAAGGTCTTAACTCTTACTCTGGCCTAATAGCTAAGGTCTTAGACTCGTACTATGCCCTAATAGCTAAGGTCTTACACTCGTACTCTGGCCTAATGGTTAAGGTCTTAACTCTTACTCTGGCCTACTGGTTAAGGTCTTAACTCTTACTCTGACCTAATAGCTAAGGCCTTAGACTCATACTCTGGCCTAATTGTTAAGGTCTTAACTCTTCCTCTTGCCTAATAGCTAAGGTCTTAACTCTTACTCTGGTCTAATAGCTAAGGTCTTAACTCTTACTCTGGCCTAATAGCTAAGGTCTTAGACTCGTACTCTGGCCTACAGGTTAAGGTCTTAACTCTTACTCTGGCCTAATAGCTAAGGTCTTAGACTCGTACTCTGGCCTACTGGTTAAGGTCTTAACTCTTACTCTGGCCTAATAGCTAAGGTCTTAGACTCGTACTCTGGCCTACTGGTTAAGGTCGTAACTCTTACTCTGGCCTACTGGTTAAGGTCTTAACTCTTACTCTGGCCTAATCGCTAAGGTCTTAGACTCGTACTCAGGCCTAATGGTTAAGGACTTAACTCTTACTCTGGCCTAATAGCTAAGGTCTTAGACTTGTACTCTGGCCTACTGGTTAAGGTCTTAACTCTTACTCTGGCCTAATAGCTAAGGTCTTAACTCTTACTTTGGCCTAATAACTAAGGTCTTAGACTCGTACTCTGGCCTAATAGCTAAGGTCTTAGACTCGTAGTCTGGCCTACTGAATAAGGTCTTAACTCTTACTCTGGCCTACTGGTTAAGGTCGTAACTCTTACTCTGGCCTAATAGCTAAGGTCTTTGACTCGTACTTTGGCCTACTGGTTAAGGTCTTAACTCTTGCTCTGGCTTAATAGATAAGGTCTTAACTCTTACTCTGGCCTACAGTTTAAGGTCTTAACTCTTACTCTGGCCTACTGGTTAAGGTCTTAACTCATACTCTGGCCTACTGGTTAAGGTCTTAGACTTGTACTCTGGCCTGCTGGTTATGGTCTTAACTCTTACTCTGGCCTACTGGTTAAGGTCTTAACTCTTACTCTGGCCTAATAGCTAAGGTCTTAGACTCGTTCTCTGGCCTAATGGTTAAGGTCTTAACTCTTACTCTGGCCTAATAGCTTAGGTCTTAGACTCATACTCTGGCGTAATGGTTAAGGTCTTAACTCTTACTCTGGCCTACTGGTTAAGGTCTTAACTATTACCCTGGCCTAATAGCTAAGGCCTTAGACTCGTACTTTTGCCTAATAGCTAAGGTCTTAGACTCGTACTCTGGACTAATGATTGAGGTCTTAACTCTTAGTCTGGCCTAATAGCTAAGGTCTTAACTCTTACTCTGGCCTACTGGTTAAGGTCTTAACTCATACTCTGGCCTACTGGTTAAGGTCTTAGACTCGTACTCTGGCCTACTGGTTAAGGTCTTAACTCTTACTCTGGCCTACTGGTTAAGGTCTTAACTCTTACTCTGGCCTAATAGCTAAGGTCTTAACTGTTACTCTGGCCTAATAGCTTAGGTCTTAGACTCATACTCTGGCCTAATGGTTAAGGTCTTAACACTTACTCTGGCCTACTGGTTAAGGACTTAACTCTTACTCTGGCCTAATAGCTAAGGTCTTAGACTCGTACTATGGCCTACAGGTTAAGGTCTTAACTCTTACTCTGGCCTAATAGCTAAGGTCTTAACTCTTACTCTGGCCTACAGGTTAATGTCTTAACTCATACTCTGGCCTAATAGCTAAGGTCTTAGACTCGTACTATGGCCCACAGGTTAAGGTCTTAACTCTTACTCTGGCCTACTGGTTAAGGTCTTAACTCTTACTCTGGCCTAATAGCTAAGGTCTTAGACTCGCACTCTGGCCTAATGGTTAAGGTCTTAACTCTTACTCTGGCCTAATAGCTAAGACTCTTACTCTGCCCAATAGCTAAGGTCTTAGACTCGTACTCTGGCCTAATGGTTAAGGTATTAACTCTTACTCTGGCCTACTGGTTAAGGTCTTAGCACTTACTCTGGCCTAATAGCTAAGGTCTTAGACTCGTACTCTGGCCTACTGGTTAAGGTCTTAACTCTTACTCTGGCCTAATAGCTAAGGTCTTAGACTCGTACTCTGGCCTACAGGTTAAGTTCTTAACTCTTACTCTGGCCTAATAGCTAAGGTCTTAGACTTGTACTCTGGCCTACTGGTTAAGGTCCTAACTCTTACTCTGGCCTAATAGCTAAGGTCTTAGACTCGCACTATGGCCTACTGGTTAAGGTCTTAACTCTTCCTCTGGCCTAATAGCTAAGGTCTTAACTCTTACTCTGGCCTAATAGCTAAGGTCTTAGACTCGTATTCTGACCTAATGGTTAAGGTCTTAACTCTTACTCTGGGCAAATAGCTAAGATCTTAACTCTTACTCTGGCCTAATAGCTAAGGTCTTAACTCTTACTCTGGCCTAATAGCTAAGGTCTTAGACTCGTACTATGGCCTAATGGTGAAGGTCTTAACTCTTACTCTGGCCTAATAGCTAAGGTCTTAACTCTTACTCTGGCCTACTGGTTAAGGTCTTAACTCTTACTCTGGCCTACTGGTTAAGGTCTTAACTCTTACTCTGGACTACTGGTTAAGGTCTTAACTCTTACTCTGACCTAATAGCTAATGTCTTAACTCTTACTCTGGCCTAATAGCTAAGGTCTTAGACTCTTACTCTGGCCTAATGGTTAAGGTCTTAACTTTTACTCTGGCCTACTGGTTAAGGTCTTAACTCTTACTCTGGCCTAATAGCTAAGGACTTAGACTCGTTCTCTGGCCTAATGGTTAAGGTTTTAACTCTTTCTCTGGCCTAATAGATAAGGTCTTAACTCTTACTCTGGCCTAATAGCTAACGTCTTAGACTCGTACTCTGGCCTACTGGTTAAAGTCATAACTCTTACTCTGGCCTACTGGTTAAGGTCTTAACTCTTACTCTGGCCTAATAGCTAAGGTCTTAGACTCGTACTCAGGCCTAATGGTTAAGGTCTTAACTCTTACTCTGGCCTAATAGCTAAGGTCTTAGACTTGTACTCTGGCCTACTGGATAAGGTCTTAACTCTTACTCTGGCCTAATAGCTAAGGTCTTAGACTCTTACTCTGGCCTACTGGTTAAGGTCTTAACTCTTACTCTGGCCTAATAGCTAAGGTCTTAGACTCGTACTCTGGCGTAATGGTTAAGGTCTTAACTCATAGTCTGGCCTACTGAATAAGGTCTTAACACTTACTCTGGCCTACTGGTTAAGGTCGTACCTCTTACTCTGGCCTAATAGCTAAGGTCTTTGACTCGTACTTTGGCCTACTGGTTAAGGTCTTAACTCTTACTCTGGCTTAATAGCTAAGGTCTTAACTCTTACTCTGGCCTACAGGTTAAGGTCTTAACTCTTACTCTGGCCTACTGGTTAAGGTCTTAACTCTTACTCTGGCCTAATAGCTAAGGTCTTAACTCTTACTCTGGCCTAATAGCTAAGGTCTTAGACTCGTACATGGCCTACAGGTTAAGGTCTTAACTCTTACTCTGGCCTAATAGCTAAGGTCTTAACTCTTACTCTGGCCTACTGGTTAAGGTCTTAACTCTTACTCTGGCCTAATAGCTAAGGTCTTAGACTCGTACTCTGGGCTACTGGTTAAGGTCTTAACTCTTACTCTGGCCTACTGGTTAAGGTCTTAACTCTTACTCTGGCCTAATAGCTAAGGTCTTAGACTCGTACTCTGGCCTACTGGTTAAGGTCTTAACTCTTACTCCGGCCTAATAGCTAAGGTCTTAACTCGTACTCTGGCCTAATAGCTAAGGTCTTAGACTTGTACTCTGGCCTAATGGTTAAGGTCTTAACGCGTACTCTGGCCTACTGGTTAAGGTCTTAACTCTTACTCTGGCCTAATAGCTAAGGTCTTAGACTCGTACTATGGCCTAATAGCTAAGGTCATAGACTCGTACTCTGGCCTAATGGTTAAGGTCTTAACTCTTACGCTGGCCTACTGGTTAAGGTCTTAACTCTTACTCTGGCCTAATAGCTAAGGTCTTAGACTCGTACTATGCCCTAATAGCTAAGGTCTTACACTTGTACGCTGGCCTAATGGTTAAGGTCTTAACTCTTACTCTGGCCTACTGGTTAAGGTCTTAACTCTTACTCTGACCTAATAGCTAAGGCCTTAGACTCATACTCTGGCCTAATTGTTAAGGTCTTAACTCTTACTCTGGCCTAATAGCTAAGGTCTTAACTCTTACTCTGGCCTAATAGCTAAGGTCTTAGACTCGTACTCTGGCCTACAGGTTAAGGTCTTAACTCTTACTCTGGCCTAATAGCTAAGGTCTTAGACTTGTACTCTGGCCTACTGGTTAAGGTCTTAACTCTTACTCTGGCCTAATAGCTAAGGTCTTAGACTCATACTCTGGCCTACTGGTTAAGGTCTTAACTCTTACTCTGGCCTACTGGTTAAGGTCTTAACACTTACTCTGGCCTAATAGCTAAGGTCTTAGACTCGTACTCAGGCCTAATGGTTAAGGTCTTAACTCTTACTCTGGCCTAATAGCTAAGGTCTTAGACTTGTACTCTGGCCTACTGGTTAAGGTCTTAACTCTTACTCTGGCCTAATAGCTAAGGTCTTATCTCTTACTCTGGCCTAATAGCTAAGGTCTTAGACTCGTACTCTGGCCTAATAGCTAAGGTCTTAGACTCGTACTCTGGCGTAATGGTTAAGGTCTTAACTCGTAGTCTGGCCTACTGAATAAGGTCTTAACTCTTACTCTGGCCTAATGGTTAAGGTCTTAACTCTTACTCTGGCCTACTGGTTAAGGTCTTAACTTTTACTCTGGCCTACTGGTTAAGGTCTTAACTTTTACTCTGGCCTACTGGTTAAGGTCTTAACTCTTACTCTGGCCTAATAGCTAAGGTCTTAGACTCGTACTCTGGCCTACTGGTTAAAGTCATAACTCTTACTCTGGCCTACTGGTTAAGGTCTTAACTCTTACTCTGGCCTAATAGCTAAGGTCTTAGACTCGTACTCTGGCCTAATGGTTAAGGTCTTAACTCTTACTCTGGCCTAATAGCTAAGGTCTTAGACTTGTACTCTGGCCTACTGGTTAAGGTCTTAACTCTTACTCTGGCCTAATAGCTAAGGTCTTAACTCTTACTCTGGCCTAATAGCTAAGGTCTTAGACTCGTACTCTGGCCTAATAGCTAAGGTCTTAGACTCGTACTCTGGCGTAATGGTTAAGGTCTTAACTCGTAGTCTGGCCTACTGAATAAGGTCTTAACACTTACTCTGGCCTACTGGTTAAGGTCGTAACTCTTACTCTGGCCTACTGGTTAAGGTCTTAACTTTTACTCTGGCCTACTGGTTAAGGTCTTAACTTTTACTCTGGCCTACTGGTTAAGGTCTTAACTCTTACTCTGGCCTAATAGCTAAGGTCTTAACTCTTACTCTGGCCTAATAGCTAAGGACTTAGACTCGTTCTCTGGCCTAATGGTTAAGGTCTTAACTCTTACTCTGGCCTAATAGCTAACGTCTTAGACTCGTACTCTGGCCTACTGGTTAAAGTCATAACTCTTACTCTGGCCTACTGGTTAAGGTCTTAACTCTTACTCTGGCCTAATAGCTAAGGTCTTAGACTCGTACTCTGGCCTAATGGTTAAGGTCTTAACTCTTACTCTGGCCTAATAGCTAAGGTCTTAGACTTGTACTCTGGCCTACTGGTTAAGGTCTTAACTCTTACTCTGGCCTAATAGCTAAGGTCTTAACTCTTACTCTGGCCTAATAGCTAAGGTCTTAGACTCGTACTCTGGCCTAATAGCTAAGGTCTTAGACTCGTACTCTGGCGTAATGGTTAAGGTCTTAACTCGTAGTCTGGCCTACTGAATAAGGTCTTAACACTTACTCTGGCCTACTGGTTAAGGTCGTAACTCTTACTCTGGCCTAATAGCTAAGGTCTTTGACTCGTACTTTGGCCTACTGGTTAAGGTCTTAACTCTTACTCTAGCTTAATAGCTAAGGTCTTAACTCTTACTCTGGCCTACAGGTTAAGGTCTTAACTCTTACTCTGGCCTACTGGTTAGGGTCTTAACTCTTACTCTGGCCTAATAGCTAAGGTCTTAACTCTTACTCTGGCCTAATAGCTAAGGTCTTAGACTTGTACATGGCCTACAGGTTAAGGTCTTAACTCTTACTCTGGCCTAATAGCTAAGGTCTTAGACTCTTACTCCGGCCTACTGGTTAAGGTCTTAACTCTTACTCTGGCCTAATAGCTAAGGTCTTAGACTCGTACTCTGGGCTACTGGTTAAGGTCTTAACTCTTACTCTGGCCTACTGGTTAAGGTCTTAACTCTTACTCTGGCCTAATAGCTAAGGTCTTAGACTCGTACTCTGGCCTAATGGTTAAGGTCTTAACTCTTACTCTGGCCTAATAGCTAAGGTCTTAACTCGTACTCTGGCCTAATAGCTAAGGTCTTAGACTTGTACTCTGGCCTAATGGTTAAGGTCTTAACGCGTAATCTGGCCTACTGGTTAAGGTCTTAACCCTTACTCTGGCCTACTGGTTAAGGTCTTAACTCTTACTCTGGCCTAATAGCTAAGGTCTTAGACTCGTACTATGGCCTAATAGCTAAGGTCATAGACTCGTACTCTGGCCTAATGGTTAAGGTCTTAACTCTTACGCTGGCCTACTGGTTAAGGTCTTAACTCTTAGTCTGGCCTAATAGCTAAGGGCTTAGACTCGTACTATGCCCTAATAGCTAAGGTCTTACACTCGTACGCTGGCCTAATGGTTAAGGTCTTCACTCTTACTCTGGCCTACTGGTTAAGGTCTTAACTCTTACTCTGACCTAATAGCTAAGGCCTTAGACTCATACTCTGGCCTAATTGTTAAGGTCTTAACTCTTACTCTGGCCTAATAGCTAAGGTCTTAACTCTTACTCTGTCCTAATAGCTAAGGTCTTAGACTTGTACTCTGGCCTACAGGTTAAGGTCTTATCTCTTACTCTGGCCTAATAGCTAAGGTCTTAGACTCGTACTCTGGCCTACTGGTTAAGGTCTTAACTCTTACTCTGGCCTAATAGCTAAGGTCTTAGACTCGTACTCTGGCCTACTGGTTAAGGTCTTAACTCTTACTCTGGCCTACTGGTTAAGGTCTTAACACTTACTCTGGCCTAATAGCTAAGGTCTTAGACTCGTACTCAGGCCTAATGGTTAAGGTCTTAACTCTTACTCTGGCCTAATAGCTAAGGTCTTAACTCTTACTCTGGCCTAATAGCTAAGGTCTTAGACTCGTACTCTGGCCTAATAGCTAAGGTCTTAGACTCGTACTCTGGCGTAATGGTTAAGGTCTTAACTCGTAGTCTGGCCTACTGAATAAGGTCTTAACTCTTACTCTGGCCTACTGGTTAAGGTCGTAACACTTACTCTGGCCTTTGACTCGTACTTTGGCCTACTGGTTAAGGTCTTAACTCTTACTCTGGCTTAATAGCTAAGGTCTTAACTCTTACTCTGGCCTAATGGTTAAGGTCTTAACTCTTACTCTGGCCTACTGGTTAAGGTCTTAACTCTTACTCTGGCCTAATAGCTAAGGTCTTAGACTCGTACTCTGGCCTACAGGTTAAGGTCTTAACTCTTACTCTGGCCTAATAGCTAAGGTCTTAGACTCGTACTCTGGCCTACTGGTTAAGGTCCTAACTCTTACTCTGGCCTACTGGTTAAGGTCTTAACTCTTACTCTGGCCTAATAGCTAAGGTCTTAGACTCGGACTATGACCTACTGGTTAAGGTCTTAACTCTTCCTCTGGCGTAATAGCTAAGGTCTTAACTCTTACTCTGGCCTAATAGCTAAGGTCTTAGACTCGTATTCTGACCTAATGGTTAAGGTCTTAACTCTTACTCTGGGCTAATAGCTAAGATCTTAACTCTTACTCTGGCCTAATAGCTAAGGTCTTAACTCTTACTCTGGCCTAATAGCTAAGGTCTTAGACTCGTACTATGGCCTAATGGTTAAGGTCTTAACTCTTACTCTGGCCTAATAGCTAAGGTCTTAACTCTTACTCTGGCCTACTGGTTAAGGTCTTAACTCTTACTCTGGCCTACTGGTTAAGGTCTTAACTCTTACTCTGACCTAATAGCTAATGTCTTAACTCTTACTGTGGCCTAATAGCTAAGGTCTTAGACTCTTACTCTGGCCTAATGTTTAAGGTCTTAACTCTTACTCTGGCCTACTGGTTAAGGTCTTAACTCTTACTCTGGCCTAATAGCTAAGGTCTTAACTCTTACTCTGGCCTAATAGCTAAGGTCTTAGACTCGTTCTCTGGCCTAATGGTTAAGGTTTTAACTCTTTCTCTGGCCTAATAGCTAAGGTCTTAACTCTTACTCTGGCCTAATTGCTAACGTTTTAGACTCGTACTCTGGCCTACTGGTTAAAGTCTTAACTCTTACTCTGGCCTACTGGTTAAGGTTTTAACTCTTACTCTGGCCTAATAGCTAAGGTCTTAGACTCGTACTCTGGCCAAATGGTTAAGGTCTTAACTCTTACTCTGGCCTACTGGTTAAGGTCTTAGACTCGTACTCTGGCCTAATGGTTAAGGTCTTAACTCTTACTCTGGCCTAATAGCTAAGGTCTTAGACTCGTTCTCTGGCCTAATGGTTAAGGTCTTAACTCTTACTCTGGCCTAATAGCTTAGGTCTTAGACTCATACTCTGGCGTAATGGTTAAGGTCTTAACTCTTACTCTGGCCTACTGGTTAAGGTCTTAACTCTTACCCTGGCCTAATAGCTAAGGTCTTAGACTCGTACTTTGGCCTAATAGCTAAGGTCTTAGACTCGTACTCTGGCCTAATGGTTAAGGTCTTAACTCTTACTCTGGCCTACTGGTTAGGGTCTTAACTCTTACTCTGACCTAATAGCTAAGGCCTTAGACTCATACTCTAGCCTAATTGTTAAGGTCTTAACTCTTACTCTGGCCTAATAGCTAAGGTCTTAACTCTTACTCTGGCCTAATAGCTAAGGTCTTAACTCTTACTCTGGCCTAATAGCTAAGGTCTTAGACTTGTACTCTGGCCTACTGGATAAGATTGTAACTCTTACTCTGGCCTACAGGTTAAGGTCTTAACTCTTACTCTGGCCTAATTGCTAAGGTCTTAGACTCGTACTCTGGCCTACTGGTTAAGGTCTTAACTCTTACTCTGGCCTAATAGCTAAGGTCTTAGACTTGTACTCTGGCCTACTGGTTAAGGTCTTAACTCTTACTCTGGCCTACTGGTTAAGGTCTTAACTCTTACTATGTCCTAATAGCTAAGGTCTTAGACTCGTACTCAGGCCTAATGGTTAAGGTCTTAACTCTTACTCTGGCCTAATAGCTAAGGTCTTAGACTTGTACTCTGGCCTACTGGTTAAGGTCTTAACTCTTACTCTGGCCTAATAGCTAAGGTCTTAACTCTTACACTGGCCTAATAGCTAAGGTCTTAGACTCGTACTCTGGCCTAATAGCTAAGGTCTTTGACTCGCACACTGGCCTAATGGTTTGGTCTTAACTCTTACTCTGGCCTACTGGTTAAGGTCTTAACTCTTACTCTGGCCTATTAGCTAAGGTCTTAGACTCGCACTATGGCCAACTGGTTAAGGTCTTAACACTTCCTCTGGCCTAATAGCTAAGGTCTTAGACTCATACTCTGGCCTAATGGTTAAGGTCGTAACACTTACTCTGGCCTAATAGCTAAGGTCTTAACTCTTACTCTGGCCTAATAGCTAAGATCTTAGACTCGTACTCTGGGCTACTGGTTAAGGTCTTAACTCTTACTCTGGCCTACTGGTTAAGGTCTTAACTCTTACTCTGGCCTAATAGCTAAGGTCTTAGACTCGTACTCTGGCCTAATGGTTAAGGTCTTAACTCTTACTCTGGCCTAATAGCTAAGGTCTTAGACTCGTACTCTGGCCTACTGGTTAAGGTCTTAACTCTTACTCTGGCCTAATAGCTAAGGTCTTAACTCTTACTCTGGCCTAATAGCTAAGGTCTTAGACTCGTACTCTGGCCTAATAGCTAAGGTCTTAGACTTGTACTCTGGCCTAATGGTTAAGGTCTTAACGCGTACTCTGGCCTACTGGTTAAGGTCTTAACCCTTAGTCTGGCCTACTGGTTAAGGTCTTAACTCTTACTCTGGCCTAATAGCTAAGGTCTTAGACTCGTACTATGGCCTAATAGCTAAGGTCATAGACTCGTACTCTGGCCTAATGGTTAAGGTCTTAACTCTTATGCTGGCCTACTGGTTAAGGTCTTAACTCTTACTCTGACCTAATAGCTAAGGCCTTAGACTCATACTCTGGCCTAATTGTTAAGGTCTTAACTCTTACTCTGGCCTAATAGCTAAGGTCTTAACTCTTACTCTGGCCTAATAGCTAAGGTCTTAGACTTATACTATGGCCTAATAGCTAAGGTCTTAACTCTTACTCTGGCCTAATAGCTAAGGTCTTAGACTCGTACTCTGGCCTACTGGTTAAGGTCTTAACTCTTACTCTGGCCTAATAGCTAAGGTCTTAACTCTTACTCTGGCCTAATAGCTAAGGTCTTAGACTCGTACTCTGGCCTAATAGCTAAGGTCTTAGACTTGTACTCTGGCCTAATGGTTAAGGTCTTAACGCGTACTCTGGCCTACTGGTTAAGGTCTTAACGCTTACTCTGGCCTACTGGTTAAGGTCTTAACTCTTACTCTGGCCTAATAGCTAAGGTCTTAGACTCGTACTATGGCCTAATAACTAAGGTCATAGACTCGTACTCTGGCCTAATGGTTAAGGTCTTAACACTTATGCTGGCCTACTGGTTAAGGTCTTAACTCTTACTCTGGCCTAATAGCTAAGGTCTTAGACTCGTACTATGCCCTAATAGCTAAGGTCTTACAATCGTACTCTGGCCTAATGGTTAAGGTCTTAACTCTTACTCTGGCCTACTGGTTAAGGTCTTAACTCTTACTCTGACCTAATAGCTAAGGCCTTAGACTCATACTCTGGCCTAATTGTTAAGGTCTTAACTCTTCCTCTTGCCTAATAACTAAGGTCTTAACTCTTACTCTGGCCTAATAGCTAAGGTCTTAACTCTTACTCTGGCCTAATAGCTAAGGTCTTAGACTCGTACTCTGGCCTACAGGTTAAGGTCTTAACTCTTACTCTGGCCTAATAGCTAAGGTCTTAGACTCGTACTCTGGCCTACTGGTTAAGGTCTTAACTCTTACTCTGGCCTAATAGCTAAGGTCTTAGACTCGTACTCTGGCCTACTGGTTAAGGTCGTAACTCTTACTCTGGCCTACTGGTCTTAACTCTTACTCTGGCCTAATAGCTAAGGTCTTAGACTCGTACTCAGGCCTAATGGTTAAGGTCTTAACTCTTACTCTGGCCTAATAGCTAAGGTCTTAGACTTGTACTCTGGCCTACTAGTTAAGGTCTTAACTCTTACTCTGGCCTAATAGCTAAGGTCTTAACTCTTTCTCTGGCCTAATAGCTAAGGTCTTAGACTCGTACTCTGGCCTAATAGCTAAGGTCTTAGACTCGTAGTCTGGCCTACTGAATAAGGTCTTAACTCTTACTCTGGCCTACTGGTTAAGGTCGTAACTCTTACTCTGGCCTAATAGCTAAGGTCTTTGACTCGTACTTTGGCCTACTGGTTAAGGTCTTAACTCTTACTCTGGCTTAGTAGATAAGGTCTTAACTCTTACTCTGGCCTACAGGTTAAGGTCTTAACTCTTACTCTGGCCTACTGGTTAAGGTCTTAACTCATACTCTGGCCTACTGGTTAAGGTCTTAGACTCGGACTATGACCTACTGGTTAAGGTCTTAACTCTTCCTCTGGCCTAATAGCTAAGGTCTTAACTCTTACTCTGGCCTAATAGCTAAGGTCTTAGACTCGTATTCTGACCTAATGGTTAAGGTCTTAACTCTTACTCTGGGCTAATAGCTAAGATCTTAACTCTTACTCTGGCCTAATAGCTAAGGTCTTAACTCTTACTCTGGCCTAATAGCTAAGGTCTTAGACTCGTACTATGGCCTAATGGTTAAGGTCTTAACTCTTACTCTGGCCTAATAGCTAAGGTCTTAACTCTTACTCTGGCCTACTGGTTAAGGTCTTAACTCTTACTCTGGCCTACTGGTTAAGGTCTTAACTCTTACTCTGACCTAATAGCTAATGTCTTAACTCTTACTGTGGCCTAATAGCTAAGGTCTTAGACTCTTACTCTGGCCTAATGTTTAAGGTCTTAACTCTTACTCTGGCCTACTGGTTAAGGTCTTAACTCTTACTCTGGCCTAATAGCTAAGGTCTTAACTCTTACTCTGGCCTAATAGCTAAGGTCTTAGACTCGTTCTCTGGCCTAATGGTTAAGGTTTTAACTCTTTCTCTGGCCTAATAGCTAAGGTCTTAACTCTTACTCTGGCCTAATTGCTAACGTTTTAGACTCGTACTCTGGCCTACTGGTTAAAGTCTTAACTCTTACTCTGGCCTACTGGTTAAGGTTTTAACTCTTACTCTGGCCTAATAGCTAAGGTCTTAGACTCGTACTCTGGCCAAATGGTTAAGGTCTTAACTCTTACTCTGGCCTACTGGTTAAGGTCTTAGACTCGTACTCTGGCCTAATGGTTAAGGTCTTAACTCTTACTCTGGCCTAATAGCTAAGGTCTTAGACTCGTTCTCTGGCCTAATGGTTAAGGTCTTAACTCTTACTCTGGCCTAATAGCTTAGGTCTTAGACTCATACTCTGGCGTAATGGTTAAGGTCTTAACTCTTACTCTGGCCTACTGGTTAAGGTCTTAACTCTTACCCTGGCCTAATAGCTAAGGTCTTAGACTTGTACTTTGGCCTAATAGCTAAGGTCTTAGACTCGTACTCTGGCCTAATGGTTAAGGTCTTAACTCTTACTCTGGCCTACTGGTTAGGGTCTTAACTCTTACTCTGACCTAATAGCTAAGGCCTTAGACTCATACTCTAGCCTAATTGTTAAGGTCTTAACTCTTACTCTGGCCTAATAGCTAAGGTCTTAACTCTTACTCTGGCCTAATAGCTAAGGTCTTAACTCTTACTCTGGCCTAATAGCTAAGGTCTTAGACTTGTACTCTGGCCTACTGGATAAGATTGTAACTCTTACTCTGGCCTACAGGTTAAGGTCTTAACTCTTACTCTGGCCTAATTGCTAAGGTCTTAGACTCGTACTCTGGCCTACTGGTTAAGGTCTTAACTCTTACTCTGGCCTAATAGCTAAGGTCTTAGACTTGTACTCTGGCCTACTGGATAAGGTCTTAACTCTTACTCTGGCCTACTGGTTAAGGTCTTAACTCTTACTATGTCCTAATAGCTAAGGTCTTAGACTCGTACTCAGGCCTAATGGTTAAGGTCTTAACTCTTACTCTGGCCTAATAGCTAAGGTCTTAGACTTGTACTCTGGCCTACTAGTTAAGGTCTTAACTCTTACTCTGGCCTAATAGCTAAGGTCTTAACTCTTACACTGGCCTAATAGCTAAGGTCTTAGACTCGTACTCTGGCCTAATAGCTAAGGTCTTTGACTCGCACACTGGCCTAATGGTTTGGTCTTAACTCTTACTCTGGCCTACTGGTTAAGGTCTTAACTCTTACTCTGGCCTATTAGCTAAGGTCTTAGACTCGCACTATGGCCAACTGGTTAAGGTCTTAACACTTCCTCTGGCCTAATAGCTAAGGTCTTAGACTCATACTCTGGCCTAATGGTTAAGGTCGTAACACTTACTCTGGCCTAATAGCTAAGGTCTTAACTCTTACTCTGGCCTAATAGCTAAGATCTTAGACTCGTACTCTGGGCTACTGGTTAAGGTCTTAACTCTTACTCTGGCCTACTGGTTAAGGTCTTAACTCTTACTCTGGCCTAATAGCTAAGGTCTTAGACTCGTACTCTGGCCTAATGGTTAAGGTCTTAACTCTTACTCTGGCCTAATAGCTAAGGTCTTAGACTCGTACTCTGGCCTACTGGTTAAGGTCTTAACTCTTACTCTGGCCTAATAGCTAAGGTCTTAACTCTTACTCTGGCCTAATAGCTAAGGTCTTAGACTCGTACTCTGGCCTAATAGCTAAGGTCTTAGACTTGTACTCTGGCCTAATGGTTAAGGTCTTAACGCGTACTCTGGCCTACTGGTTAAGGTCTTAACCCTTAGTCTGGCCTACTGGTTAAGGTCTTAACTCTTACTCTGGCCTAATAGCTAAGGTCTTAGACTCGTACTATGGCCTAATAGCTAAGGTCATAGACTCGTACTCTGGCCTAATGGTTAAGGTCTTAACTCTTATGCTGGCCTACTGGTTAAGGTCTTAACTCTTACTCTGACCTAATAGCTAAGGCCTTAGACTCATACTCTGGCCTAATTGTTAAGGTCTTAACTCTTACTCTGGCCTAATAGCTAAGGTCTTAACTCTTACTCTGGCCTAATAGCTAAGGTCTTAGACTCATACTATGGCCTAATAGCTAAGGTCTTAACTCTTACTCTGGCCTAATAGCTAAGGTCTTAGACTCGTACTCTGGCCTACTGGTTAAGGTCTTAACTCTTACTCTGGCCTAATAGCTAAGGTCTTAACTCTTACTCTGGCCTAATAGCTAAGGTCTTAGACTCGTACTCTGGCCTAATAGCTAAGGTCTTAGACTTGTACTCTGGCCTAATGGTTAAGGTCTTAACGCGTACTCTGGCCTACTGGTTAAGGTCTTAACGCTTACTCTGGCCTACTGGTTAAGGTCTTAACTCTTACTCTGGCCTAATAGCTAAGGTCTTAGACTCGTACTATGGCCTAATAACTAAGGTCATAGACTCGTACTCTGGCCTAATGGTTAAGGTCTTAACACTTATGCTGGCCTACTGGTTAAGGTCTTAACTCTTACTCTGGCCTAATAGCTAAGGTCTTAGACTCGTACTATGCCCTAATAGCTAAGGTCTTACAATCGTACTCTGGCCTAATGGTTAAGGTCTTAACTCTTACTCTGGCCTACTGGTTAAGGTCTTAACTCTTACTCTGACCTAATAGCTAAGGCCTTAGACTCATACTCTGGCCTAATTGTTAAGGTCTTAACTCTTCCTCTTGCCTAATAACTAAGGTCTTAACTCTTACTCTGGCCTAATAGCTAAGGTCTTAACTCTTACTCTGGCCTAATAGCTAAGGTCTTAGACTCGTACTCTGGCCTACAGGTTAAGGTCTAAACTCTTACTCTGGCCTAATAGCTAAGGTCTTAGACTCGTACTCTGGCCTACTGGTTAAGGTCTTAACTCTTACTCTGGCCTAATAGCTAAGGTCTTAGACTCGTACTCTGGCCTACTGGTTAAGGTCGTAACTCTTACTCTGGCCTACTGGTCTTAACTCTTACTCTGGCCTAATAGCTAAGGTCTTAGACTCGTACTCAGGCCTAATGGTTAAGGTCTTAACTCTTACTCTGGCCTAATAGCTAAGGTCTTAGACTTGTACTCTGGCCTACTAGTTAAGGTCTTAACTCTTACTCTGGCCTAATAGCTAAGGTCTTAACTCTTTCTCTGGCCTAATAGCTAAGGTCTTAGACTCGTACTCTGGCCTAATAGCTAAGGTCTTAGACTCGTAGTCTGGCCTACTGAATAAGGTCTTAACTCTTACTCTGGCCTACTGGTTAAGGTCGTAACTCTTACTCTGGCCTAATAGCTAAGGTCTTTGACTCGTACTTTGGCCTACTGGTTAAGGTCTTAACTCTTACTCTGGCTTAGTAGATAAGGTCTTAACTCTTACTCTGGCCTACAGGTTAAGGTCTTAACTCTTACTCTGGCCTACTGGTTAAGGTCTTAACTCATACTCTGGCCTACTGGTTAAGGTCTTAGACTTGTACTCTGGCCTACTGGTTAAGGTCTTAACTCTTACTCTGGCCTACTGGTTAAGGTCTTAACTCTTACTCTGGCCTAATAGCTAAGGTCTTAGACTCGTTCTCTGGCCTAATGGTTAAGGTCTTAACTCTTACTCTGGCCTAATAGCTTAGGTCTTAGACTCATACTCTGGCGTAATGGTTAAGGTCTTAACTCTTACTCTGGCCTACTGGTAAGGTCTTAACTCTTACCCTGGCCTAATAGCTAAGGTCTTAGACTCGTACTTTTGCCTAATAGCTAAGGTCTTTGACTCGTACTCTGGACTAATGGTTAAGGTCTTAACTCTTAGTCTGGCCTAATAGCTAAGGTCTTAACTCTTACTCTGGCCTACATGTTAAGGTCTTAACTCTTACTCTGGCCTACTGGTTAAGGTCTTAACTCATACTCTGGCCTACTGGTTAAGGTCTTAGACTCGTACTCTGGCCTACTGGTTAAGGTCTTAACTCTTACTCTGGCCTACTGGTTAAGGTCTTAACTCTTACTCTGGCCTAATAGCTAAGGTCTTAACTCTTACTCTGGCCTAATAGCTTAAGTCTTAGACTCATACTCTGGCCTAATGGTTAAGGTCTTAACACTTACTCTGGCCTACTGGTTAAGGACTTAACTCTTACTCTGGCCTAATAGCTAAGGTCTTAGACTCGTACTATGGCCTACAGGTTAAGGTATTAACTCTTACTCTGGCCTAATAGCTAAGGTCTTAACTCTTACTCTGGCCTACAGGTTAATGTCTTAACTCATACTCTGGCCTAATAGCTAAGGTCTTAGACTCGTACTATGGCCTACAGGTTAAGGTCTTAACTCTTACTCTGGCCTACTGGTTAAGGTCTTAACTCTTACTCTGGCCTAATAGCTAAGGTCTTAGACTCGTACTATGGCCTAATAGCTAAGGTCATAGACTCGTACTCTGGCCTAATAGTTAAGGTCTTAACTCTTACTCTGGCCTAATGGTTAAGGTCTTAACTCTTACTTTGGCCTAATAGCTAAGGTCTTAGACTCGTACTATGGCCTAAAAGCTAAGATCTTAGACTCGTACTCTGGCCTAATGGTTGAGGTGTTAACTCTTACTCTGGCCTACTGGTTAAGGTCTTAACTCTTACTCTGACCTAATATCTAAGGTATTAATCTCGCACTATGGCCTACTGGTTAAGGTCTTAACTCTTCCTCTGGCCTAATAGCTAAGGTCTTAGACTCATACTCTGGCCTAATGGTTAAGGTCTTAACTCTTACTCTGGCCTAATATCTAAGGTCTTAACTCTTACTCTGGCCTAATAGCTAAGGTCTTAGACTCTTACTCTGGCCTAATAGCTAAGGTCTTAGACTCGTACTCTGGCCTACAGGTTAAGGTCTTAACTCTTACTCTGGCCTAATAGCTAAGGCTTAGACTCGTACTCTGGCCTAATGGTTAAGGTCTTAACTATTACTCTGGCCTAATAGCTAAGGTCTTAAATATTACTCTGGCCTAATAGCTAAGGTCTTAGACTCATACTCTGGCCTAATGATTAAGGTCTTACCTCTTACTCTGGCCTAATAGCTAAGACTCTTACTCTGCCCAATAGCTAAGGTCTTAGACTCGTACTCTGGACTAATGGTTAAAATATTAACTCTTACTCTGGCCTACTGGTTAATGTCTTAACACTTACTCTGGCCTAAAAGTTAATGTCTTAGACGCGTACTCTGACCTACTGGTTAAGGTCTTAAATCTTACTCTAGCCTACTGGTTAAGGTCTTCACTCTTACTCTGGCCTAATAGCTAATGTCTTAACTCTTACTCTGGCCTACAGGTTAATGTCTTAACTCGTACTCTGGCCTAATAGCTAAGGTCTTAGACTCGTACTTTGGCCTAATAGCTAAGGTCTTAGACTCGTTCTCTGGCCTAATGGTTAAGGTCTTAACTCCTAGTCTGGCCTAATAGCTAAGGTCTTAACTCTTACTCTGGCCTACAGGTTAAGGTCTTACCTCTTACTCTGGCCTACTGGTTAAGGTCTTAACTCATACTCTGGCCTACTGGTTAAGGTCTTAGACTCGTACTCTGGCCTACTGGTTAATGTCTTAACTCTTACTCTGGCCTACTGGTTAAGGTCTTAACTCTTACTCTGGCCTAATAGCTAAGGTCTTAACTGTTACTCTGGCCTAATAGCTTAGGTCTTAGACTCATACCCTGGCCTAATGGTTAAGGTCTTAACACTTACTCTGGCCTACTGGTTAAGGTCTTAACTCTTACTCTGGCCTAATAGCTAAGGTCTTAGACTCGTACTATGTCCTACAGGTTAAGGTCTTAACTCTTACTCTGGCCTAATAGCTAAGGTCGTAACTCTTACTCTGGCCTACAGGTTAATGTCTTAACTCGTACTCTGACCTAATAGCTAAGGTCTTAGACTCGTACTATGGCCTACAGGTTAAGGTCTTAACTCTTACTCTGGCCTACTGGTTAAGGTCTTAACTCTTACTCTGGCCTAATAGCTAAGGTCTTAGACTCATACTATGGCCTAATAGCTAAGGTCATAGACTTGTACTCTGGCCTAATGGTTAAGGTCTTAACTCTTACTCTGGCCTACTGGTTAAGGTCCTAACTCTTACTCTGACCTGATATCTAAGGTCTTAGACTCGCACTATGGCCTACTGGTTAAGGTCTTAACTCTTCCTCTGGCCTAATAGCTAAGGTCTTAGACTCATACTCTGGCCTAATGGTTAAGGTCTTAACTCTTACTCTGGCCTAATATCTAAGGTCTTAACTCTTACTCTGGCCTAATAGCTAAGGTCTTAACTCTTACTCTGGCCTAATAGCTAAGGTCTTAGACTCGTACTCTGGCCTACAGGTTAAGGTCTTAATTCTTACTCTGGCCTAATAGCTAAGGCTTAGACTCGTACTCTGGCCTAATGGTTAAGGTCTTAACTCTTACTCTGGCCTAATAGCTAAGGTCTTAGACTCGTACTCTGGCCTAGTGGTTAAGGTCTTAACTCTTACTCTGGCCTACTGGTTAAGGTCTTAACACTTACTCTGGCCTAAAAGCTAATGTCTTAGACTCGTACTCTGACCTACTGGTTAAGGTCTTAAATCTTACTCTAGCCTACTGGTTAAGGTCTTAACTCTTACTCTGGCCTAATAGCTAAGGTCTTAGACTCGTACTCTGGCCTACAGGTTAAGGTCTTAACTCTTACTCTGGCCTAATAGCTAAGGTCTTAGACTCGTACTCTGGCCTACTGGTTATGGTCTTAACTCTTACTCTGGCCTAATATCTAAGGTCTTAGACTCGTACTCTGGCCTACAGGTTAAGGTCTTAACTCTTACTCTGGCCTAATAGCTAATGTCTTAGACTCGTACTCTGGCCTACTGGTTAAGGTCCTAACTCTTACTCTGGTCTACTGGTTAAGGTCTTAACTCTTACTCTGGCCTAATAGCTAAGGTCTTAGACTCGCACTAGGGCCTACTGGTTAAGGTCTTAACTCTTCCTCTGGCCTAATAGCTAAGGTCTTAACTCTTACTCTGGCCTAATAGCTAAGGTCTTAGACTCGTATTCTGACCTAATGGATAAGGTCTTAACTCTTACTCTGGGCTAATAGCTAAGATCTTAACTCTTACTCTGGCCTAATAGCTAAGGTCTTAACTCTTACTCTGGCCTAATAGCTAAGGTCTTAGACTCGTACTATGGCCTAATGGTTAAGGTCTTAACTCTTACTCTGGCCTAATAGCTAAGGTCTTAACTCTTACTCTGGCCTACTGGTTAAGGTCTTAACTCTTACTCTGGCCTACTGGTTAAGGTCTTAACTCTTACTCTGGCCTACTGGTTAAGGTCTTAAATCTTACTCTGACCTAATAGCTAATGTCTTAACTCTTACTCTGGCCTAATAGCTAAGGTCTTAGACTCTTACTCTGGCCTAACGGTTAAGGTCTTAACTCTTACTCTGGCCTACTGGTTAAGGTCTTAACTCTTACTCTGGCCTACTGGTTAAGGTCTTAACTCTTACTCTGGCCTAATAGCTAAGGTCTTAACTCTTACTCTGGCCTAATAGCTAAGGTCTTAGACTCGTACTCAGGCCTAATGGTTAAGGTCTTAACTCTTACTCTGGCCTAATAGCTATGGTCTTAGACTTGTACTCTGGCCTACTGGTTAAGGTCTTAACTCTTACTCTGGCCTAATAGCTAAGGTCTTAGACTCGTACTCTGGCCTAATAGCTAAGGTCTTAGACACGTACTCTGGCGTAATGGTTAAGGTCTTAACTCGTAGTCTGGCCTACTGAATAAGGTCTTAACTCTTACTCTGGCCTACTGGTTAAGGTCGTAACTCTTACTCTGGCCTAATAGCTAAGGTCTTTGACTCGTACTTTGGCCTACTGGTTAAGGTCTTAACTCTTACTCTGGCTTAATAGCTAAGGTCTTAACTCTTACTCTGGCCTACAGGTTAAGGTCTTAACTCTTACTCTGGCCTACTGGTTAAGGTCTTAACTCTTACTCTGGCCTAATAGCTAAGGTCTTAGGCTCGTACTCTGGCCTACAGGTTAAGGTCTTAACTCTTACTCTGGCCTAATAGCTAAGGTCTTAGACTCGTACTCTGGCCTACTGGTTAAGGTCCTAACTCTTACTCTGGCCTACTAGTTAAGGTCTTAACTCTTACTCTGGCCTAATAGCTAAGGTCTTAGACTCGCCCTATGGCCTACTGGTTAAGGTCTTAACTCTTCCTCTGGCCTAATAGCTAAGGTCTTAACTATTACTCTGGCCTACTGGTTAAGGTCTTAACTCTTACTCTGGCCTACTGGTTAAGGTCTTAACTCTTATTCTGGCCTAATAGCTAAGGTCTTAACTCTTACTCTGGCCTAATGGTTAAGGTCTTAACTCTTACTCTGGCCTAATAGCTAGGGTCTTAGACTCGTACTATGGCCTACAGGTTAAGGTCTTAACTCTTACTCTGGCCTAATAGCTAAGGTCTTAATTCTTACTCTGGCCTACTGGTTAAGGTCTTAACTCTTACTCTGGCCTAATAGCTAAGCTCTTAACTCGTACTCTGGTCTAATGGTTAAGGTCTTAACTCTTACTCTGGCCTAATAGCTAACGTCTTAGACTCTTACTCTGGCCTAATAGCTAAGGTCATAGACTCGTACTCTGGCCTAATGGTTAAGGTCTTAACTCTTACTCTGGCCTAATAGCTAAGGTCTTAGACTCGTACTCTGGCCTAATAGCTAAGGTCTTAGACTCGTACTCTGGCCTAATGGTTAAGGTCTTAATTCTTACTCTGGCCTAATAGCTAAGGTCTTAGACTCGTACTCTGGCCTAATAGCTAAGGTCTTAGACTCGTACTCTGGCATAATGGTTAAGGTCTTAACTCTTACTCTGGCCTAATAGCTAAGGTCTTAACTCTTACTCTGGCCTACTGGTTAAGGTCTTAACTTTTACTCTGGCCTAATAGCTAAGGTCTTAACTCGTACTCTGGCCTAATAGCTAAGGTCTTAGACTTGTACTCTGGCCTAATGGTTAAGGTCTTAACGCGTACTCTGGCCTACTGGTTAAGGTCTTAACCCTTACTCTGGCCTACTGGTTAAGGTCTTAACTCTTACTCTGGCCTAATAGCTAAGGTCTTAGACTCGTACTATGGCCTAATATCTAGGGTCATAGACTCGTACTCTGGCCTAATTGTTAAGGTCTTAACTCTTACGCTGGCCTACTGGTTAAGGTCTTAACTCTTACTCTGGCCTAATAGCTAAGCTCTTAGACTCGTACTATGCCCTAATAGCTAAGGTCTTACACTCGTACTCTGGCCTAATGGTTAAGGTCTTAACTCTTACTCTGGCCTACTGGTTAAGGTCTTAACTCTTACTCTGACCTAATAGCTAAGGCCTTAGACTCATACTCTGGCCTAATAGCTAAGGTCTTAGACTCGTACTCTGGCCTACTGGTTATGGTCTTAACTCTTACTCTGGCCTAATATCTAAGATCTTAGACTCGTACTCTGGCCTACAGGTTAAGGTCTTAACTCTTACTCTGGCCTAATAGCTAATGTCTTAGACTCGTACTCTGGCCTACTGGTTAAGGTCCTAACTCTTACTCTGGTCTACTGGTTAAGGTCTTAACTCTTACTCTGGCCTAATAGCTAAGGTCTTAGACTCGCACTAGGGCCTACTGGTTAAGGTCTTAACTCTTCCTCTGGCCTAATAGCTAAGGTCTTAACTCTTACTCTGGCCTAATAGCTAAGGTCTTAGACTCGTATTCTGACCTAATGGTTAAGGTCTTAACTCTTACTCTGGGCTAATAGCTAAGATCTTAACTCTTACTCTGGCCTAATAGCTAAGGTCTTAACTCTTACTCTGGCCTAATAGCTAAGGTCTTAGACTCGTACTATGGCCTAATGGTTAAGGTCTTAACTCTTACTCTGGCCTAATAGCTAAGGTCTTAACTCTTACTCTGGCCTACTGGTTAAGGTCTTAACTCTTACTCTGGCCTACTGGTTAAGGTCTTAACTCTTACTCTGGCCTACTGGTTAAGGTCTTAAATCTTACTCTGACCTAATAGCTAATGTCTTAACTCTTACTCTGGCCTAATAGCTAAGGTCTTAGACTCTTACTCTGGCCTAATGGTTAAGGTCTTAACTCTTACTCTGGCCTACTGGTTAAGGTCTTAACTCTTACTCTGGCCTACTGGTTAAGGTCTTAACTCTTACTCTGGCCTAATAGCTAAGGTCTTAACTCTTACTCTGGCCTAATAGCTAAGGTCTTAGACTCGTACTCAGGCCTAATGGTTAAGGTCTTAACTCTTACTCTGGCCTAATAGCTATGGTCTTAGACTTGTACTCTGGCCTACTGGTTAAGGTCTTAACTCTTACTCTGGCCTAATAGCTAAGGTCTTAGACTCGTACTCTGGCCTAATAGCTAAGGTCTTAGACACGTACTCTGGCGTAATGGTTAAGGTCTTAACTCGTAGTCTGGCCTACTGAATAAGGTCTTAACTCTTACTCTGGCCTACTGGTTAAGGTCGTAACTCTTACTCTGGCCTAATAGCTAAGGTCTTTGACTCGTACTTTGGCCTACTGGTTAAGGTCTTAACTCTTACTCTGGCTTAATAGCTAAGGTCTTAACTCTTACTCTGGCCTACAGGTTAAGGTCTTAACTCTTACTCTGGCCTACTGGTTAAGGTCTTAACTCTTACTCTGGTCTAATGGTTAAGGTCTTAACTCTTACTCTGGCCTAATAGCTAACGTCTTAGACTCTTACTCTGGCCTAATAGCTAAGGTCATAGACTCGTACTCTGGCCTAATGGTTAAGGTCTTAACTCTTACTCTGGCCTAATAGCTAAGGTCTTAGACTCGTACTCTGGCCTAATGGTTAAGGTCTTAATTCTTACTCTGGCCTAATAGCTAAGGTCTTAGACTCGTACTCTGGCCTAATAGCTAAGGTCTTAGACTCGTACTCTGGCATAATGGTTAAGGTCTTAACTCTTACTCTGGCCTAATAGCTAAGGTCTTAACTCTTACTCTGGCCTACTGGTTAAGGTCTTAACTTTTACTCTGGCCTAATAGCTAAGGTCTTAACTCGTACTCTGGCCTAATAGCTAAGGTCTTAGACTTGTACTCTGGCCTAATGGTTAAGGTCTTAACGCGTACTCTGGCCTACTGGTTAAGGTCTTAACCCTTACTCTGGCCTACTGGTTAAGGTCTTAACTCTTACTCTGGCCTAATAGCTAAGGTCTTAGACTCGTACTATGCCCTAATAGCTAAGGTCTTACACTCGTACTCTGGCCTAATGGTTAAGGTCTTAACTCTTACTCTGGCCTACTGGTTAAGGTCTTAACTCTTACTCTGACCTAATAGCTAAGGCCTTAGACTCATACTCTGGCCTAATTGTTAAGGTCTTAACTCTTCCTCTTGCCTAATAGCTAAGGTCTTAACTCTTACTCTGGCCTAATAGCTAAGGTCTTAACTCTTACTCTGGCCTAATAGCTAAGGTCTTAGACTCGTACTCTGGCCTACAGGTTAAGGTCTTAACTCTTACTCTGGCCTAATAGCTAAGGTCTTAGACTCGTACTCTGGCCTACTGGTTAAGGTCTTAACTCTTACTCTGGCCTAATAGCTAAGGTCTTAGACTCGTACTCTGGCCTACTGGTTAAGGTCGTAACTCTTACTCTGGCCTACTGGTTAAGGTCTTAACTCTTACTCTGGCCTAATAGCTAAGGTCTTAGACTCGTACTCAGGCCTAATGGTTAAGGTCTTAACTCTTACTCTGGCCTAATAGCTAAGGTCTTAACTCTTAATCTGGCCTAATAGCTAAGGTCTTAGACTCGTACTCTGGCCTAATAGCTAAGGTCTTAGACTCGTAGTCTGGCCTACTGAATAAGGTCTTAACTCTTACTCTGGCCTACTGGTTAAGGTCGTAACTCTTACTCTGGCCTAATAGCTAAGGTCTTTGACTCGTACTTTGGCCTACTGGTTAAGGTCTTAACTCTTACTCTGGCTTAATAGATAAGGTCTTAACTCTTACTCTGGCCTACAGGTTAAGGTCTTAACTCATACGCTGGCCTACTGGTTAAGGTCTTAACTCTTACTCTGGCCTACTGGTTAAGGTCTTAACTCTTACTCTGGCCTAATAGCTAAGGTCTTAGACTCGTTCTCTGGCCTAATGGTTAAGGTCTAAACTCTTACTCTGGCCTAATAGCTAAGGTCTTAGACTCGTACTCTGGCCTAATGGTTAAGGTCTTACCTCTTACTCTGGCCTAATAGCTAAGACTCTTACTCTGCCCAATAGCTATGGTCTTAGACTCGTACTCTGGCCTAATGGTTAAAATATTAACTCTTACTCTGGCCTACTGGTTAAGGTCTTAACACTTACTCTGGCCTAAAAGCTAATGTCTTAGACTCGTACTCTGACCTACTGGTTAAGGTCTTAAATCTTACTCTAGCCTACTGGTTAAGGTCTTAACTCTTACTCTGGCCTAATAGCTAATGTCTTAACTCTTACTCTGGCCTACAGGTTAATGTCTTAACTCGTACTACGGCCTAATAGCTAAGGTCTTAGACTCGTACTTTGGCCTAATAGCTAAGGTCTTAGACTCGTACTCTGGCCTAATGGTTAAGGTCTTAACTCTTAGTCTGGCCTAATAGCTAAGGTCTTAACTCTTACTCTGGCCTACAGGTTAAGGTCTTAACTCTTACTCTGGCCTACTGGTTAAGGTCTTAACTCATACTCTGGCCTACTGGTTAAGGTCTTAGACTCGTACTCTGGCCTACTGGTTAATGTCTTAACTCTTACTCTGGCCTACTGGTTAAGGTCTTAACTCTTACTCTGGCCTAATAGCTAAGGTCTTAACTGTTACTCTGGCCTACTAGCTTAGGTCTTAGACTCATACTCTGGCCTAATGGTTAAGGTCTTAACACTTACTCTGGCCTACTGGTTAAGGTCTTAACTCTTACTCTGACCTAATATCTAAGGTCTTAATCTCGCACTATGGCCTACTGGTTAAGGTCTTAACTCTTCCTCTGGCCTAATAGCTAAGGTCTTAGACTCATACTCTGGCCTAATGGCTAAGGTCTTAACTCTTACTCTGGCCTAATATCTAAGGTCTTAACTCTTACTCTGGCCTAATAGCTAAGGTCTTAGACTCTTACTCTGGCCTAATAGCTAAGGTCTTAGACTCGTACTCTGGCCTACAGGTTAAGGTCTTAACTCTTACTCTGGCCTAATAGCTAAGGCTTAGACTCGTACTCTGGCCTAATGGTTAAGGTCTTAACTATTACTCTGGCCTAATAGCTAAGGTCTTAAATATTACTCTGGCCTAATAGCTAAGGTCTTAGACTCATACTCTGGCCTAATGATTAAGGTCTTACCTCTTACTCTGGCCTAATAGCTAAGACTCTTACTCTGCCCAATAGCTAAGGTCTTAGACTCGTACTCTGGCCTAATGGTTAAAATATTAACTCTTACTCTGGCCTACTGGTTAAGGTCTTAACACTTACTCTGGCCTAAAAGTTAATGTCTTAGACTCGTACTCTGACCTACTGGTTAAGGTCTTAAATCTTACTCTAGCCTACTGGTTAAGGTCTTCACTCTTACTCTGGCCTAATAGCTAATGTCTTAACTCTTACTCTGGCCTACAGGTTAATGTCTTAACTCGTACTCTGGCCTAATAGCTAAGGTCTTAGACTCGTACTTTGGCCTAATAGCTAAGGTCTTAGACTCGTACTCTGGCCTAATGGTTAAGGTCTTAACTCTTAGTCTGGCCTAATAGCTAAGGTCTTAACTCTTACTCTGGCCTACAGGTTAAGGTCTTAACTCTTACTCTGGCCTACTGGTTAAGGTCTTAACTCTTACTCTGGCCTAATAGCTAAGGTCTTAACTGTTACTCTGGCCTAATAGCTTAGGTCTTAGACTCATACTCTGGCCTAATGGTTAAGGTCTTAACACTTACTCTGGCCTACTGGTTAAGGTCTTAACTCGTACTCTGGCCTAATAGCTAAGGTCTTAGACTCGTACTATGTCCTACAGGTTAAGGTCTTAACTCTTACTCTGGCCTAATAGCTAAGGTCTTAACTCTTACTCTGGCCTACAGGTTAATGTCTTAACTAGTACTCTGACCTAATAGCTAAGGTCTTAGACTCGTACTATGGCCTACAGGTTAAGGTCTTAACTCTTACTCTGGCCTACTGGTTAAGGTCTTAACTCTTACTCTGGCCTAATAGCTAAGGTCTTAGACTCATACTATGGCCTAATAGCTAAGGTCATAGACTTGTACTCTGGCCTAATGGTTAAGGTCTTAACTCTTACTCTGGCCTACTGGTTAAGGTCCTAACTCTTACTCTGACCTGATATCTAAGGTCTTAGACTCGCACTATGGCCTACTGGTTAAGGTCTTAACTCTTCCTCTGGCCTAATAGCTAAGGTCTTAGACTCATACTCTGGCCTAATGGTTAAGGTCTTAACTCTTACTCTGGCCTAATATCTAAGGTCTTAACTCTTACTCTGGCCTAATAGCTAAGGTCTTAACTCTTACTCTGGCCTAATAGCTAAGGTCTTAGACTCGTACTCTGGCCTACAGGTTAAGGTCTTAAATCTTACTCTGACCTAATAGCTAATGTCTTAACTCTTACTCTGGCCTAATAGCTAAGGTCTTAGACTCTTACTCTGGCCTAATGGTTAAGGTCTTAACTCTTACTCTGGCCTACTGGTTAAGGTCTTAACTCTTACTCTGGCCTACTGGTTAAGGTCTTAACTCTTACTCTGGCCTAATAGCTAAGGTCTTAACTCTTACTCTGGCCTAATAGCTAAGGTCTTAGACTCGTACTCAGGCCTAATGGTTAAGGTCTTAACTCTTACTCTGGCCTAATAGCTATGGTCTTAGACTTGTACTCTGGCCTACTGGTTAAGGTCTTAACTCTTACTCTGGCCTAATAGCTAAGGTCTTAGACTCGTACTCTGGCCTAATAGCTAAGGTCTTAGACTCGTACTCTGGCGTAATGGTTAAGGTCTTAATTCGTAGTCTGGCCTACTGAATAAGGTCTTAACTCTTACTCTGGCCTACTGGTTAAGGTCGTAACTCTTACTCTGGCCTAATAGCTAAGGTCTTTGACTCGTACTTTGGCCTACTGGTTAAGGTCTTAACTCTTACTCTGGCTTAATAGCTAAGGTCTTAACTCTTACTCTGGCCTACAGGTTAAGGTCTTAACTCTTACTCTGGCCTACTGGTTAAGGTCTTAACTCTTACTCTGGCCTAATAGC
This sequence comes from Triturus cristatus, assembly GCF_964204655.1. Taxonomy (NCBI): domain Eukaryota; kingdom Metazoa; phylum Chordata; class Amphibia; order Caudata; family Salamandridae; genus Triturus; species Triturus cristatus. The sequence goes on from NC_140590.1 coordinate 1,313,248,847, forward strand.
TAAGGTCTTAGACTCGTACTCTGGCCTACAGGTTAAGGTCTTAACTCTTACTCTGGCCTAATAGCTAAGGTCTTAGACTCGTACTCTGGCCTACTGGTTAAGGTCCTAACTCTTACTCTGGCCTACTGGTTAAGGTCTTAACTCTTACTCTGGCCTAATAGCTAAGGTCTTAGACTCGCCCTATGGCCTACTGGGTAAGGTCTTAACTCTTCCTCTGGCCTAATAGCTAAGGTCTTAACTATTACTCTGGCCTACTGGTTAAGGTCTTAACTCTTACTCTGGCCTACTGGTTAAGGTCTTAACTCTTACTCTGGCCTAATAGCTAAGGTCTTAACTCTTACTCTGGCCTAATGGTTAAGGTCTTAACACTTACTCTGGCCTAATAGCTAGGGTCTTATACTCGTACTATGGCCTACAGGTTAAGGTCTTAACTCTTACTCTGGCCTAATAGCTAAGGTCTCAACTCTTACTCTGGCCTACTAGTTAAGGTCTTAACTCTTACTCTGGCCTAATAGCTAAGCTCTTAACTCATACTCTGGTCTAATGGTTAAGGTCTTAACTCTTACTCTGGCCTAATAGCTAACGTCTTAGACTCGTACTCTGGCCTAATAGCTAAGGTCATAGACTCGTACTCTGGCCTAATGGTTAAGGTCTTAACTCTTACTCTGGCCTAATAGCTAAGGTCTTAGACTCGTACTCTGGCCTAATAGCTAAGGTCTTAGACTCGTACTCTGGCCTAATGGTTAAGGTCTTAATTCTTACTCTGGCCTAATAGCTAAGGTCTTAGACTCGTACTCTGGCCTAATAGCTAAGGTCTAAGACTCGTACTCTGGCATAATGGTTAAGGTCTTAACTCTTACTCTGGCCTAATAGCTAAGGTCTTAACTCTTACTCTGGCCTACTGGTTAAGGTCTTAACTTTTACTCTGGCCTAATAGCTAAGGTCTTAACTCGTACTCTGGCCTAATAGCTAAGGTCTTAGACTTGTACTCTGGCCTAATGGTTAAGGTCTTAACGCGTACTCTGGCCTACTGGTTAAGGTCTTAACCCTTACTCTGGCCTACTGGTTAAGGTCTTAACTCTTACTCTGGCCTAATAGCTAAGGTCTTAGACTCGTACTATGGCCTAATAACTAAGGTCATAGACTCGTACTCTGGCCTAATTGTTAAGGTCTTAACTCTTACGCTGGCCTACTGGTTAAGGTCTTAACTCTTACTCTGGCCTAATAGCTAAGGTCTTAGACTCGTACTATGCCCTAATAGCTAAGGTCTTACACTCGTACTCTGGCCTAATGGTTAAGGTCTTAACTCTTACTCTGGCCTACTGGTTAAGGTCTTAACTCTTACTCTGACCTAATAGCTAAGGCCTTAGACTCATACTCTGGCCCAATTGTTAAGGTCTTAACTCTTCCTCTTGCCTAATAGCTAAGGTCTTAACTCTTACTCTGGCCTAATAGCTAAGGTCTTAGACTCGTACTCTGGCCTACAGGTTAAGGTCTTAACTCTTACTCTGGCCTAATAGCTAAGGTCTTAGACTCGTACTCTGGCCTACTGGTTAAGGTCTTAACTCGTACTCTGGCCTAATAGCTAAGGTCTTAGACTCATACTTTGGCCTAATAGCTAAGGTCTTAGACTCGTACTCTGGCCTAATGGTTAAGGTCTTAACTCTTAGTCTGGCCTAATAGCTAAGGTCTTAACTCTTACTCTGGCCTACAGGTTAAGGTCTTAACTCTTACTCTGGCCTACTGGTTAAGGTCTTAACTCTTACTCTGGTCTAATAGCTAAGGTCTTAACTGTTACTCTGGCCTAATAGCTTAGGTCTTAGACTCATACTCTGGCCTAATGGTTAAGGTCTTAACACTTACTCTGGCCTACTGGTTAAGGTCTTAACTCTTACTCTGGCCTAATAGCTAAGGTCTTAACTCTTACTCTGGCCTACAGGTTAATGTCTTAACTAGTACTCTGACCTAATAGCTAAGGTCTTAGACTCGTACTATGGCCTCAGGTTACGGTCTTAACTCTTACTCTGGCCTACTGGTTAAGGTCTTAACTCTTACTCTGGCCTAATAGCTAAGGTCTTAGACTCATACTATGGCCTAATAGCTAAGGTCATAGACTTGTACTCTGGCCTAATGGTTAAGGTCTTAACTCTTACTCTGGCCTACTGGTTAAGGTCCTAACTCTTACTCTGACCTGATATCTAAGGTCTTAGACTCGCACTATGGCCTACTGGTTAAGGTCTTAACTCTTCCTCTGGCCTAATAGCTAAGGTCTTAGACTCATACTCTGGCCTAATGGTTAAGGTCTTAACTCTTACTCTGGCCTAATATCTAAGGTCTTAACTCTTACTCTGGCCTAATAGCTAAGGTCTTAACTCTTACTCTGGCCTAATAGCTAAGGTCTTAGACTCGTACTCTGGCCTACAGGTTAAGGTCTTAAATCTTACTCTGACCTAATAGCTAATGTCTTAACTCTTACTCTGGCCTAATAGCTAAGGTCTTAGACTCTTACTCTGGCCTAATGGTTAAGGTCTTAACTCTTACTCTGGCCTACTGGTTAAGGTCTTAACTCTTACTCTGGCCTAATAGCTAAGGTCTTAACTCTTACTCTGGCCTAATAGCTAAGGTCTTAGACTCGTACTCAGGCCTAATGGTTAAGGTCTTAACTCTTACTCTGGCCTAATAGCTATGGTCTTAGACTTGTACTCTGGCCTACTGGTTAAGGTCTTAACTCTTACTCTGGCCTAATAGCTAAGGTCTTAGACTCGTACTCTGGCCTAATAGCTAAGGTCTTAGACTCGTACTCTGGCGTAATGGTTAAGGTCTTAATTCGTAGTCTGGCCTACTGAATAAGGTCTTAACTCTTACTCTGGCCTACTGGTTAAGGTCGTAACTCTTACTCTGGCCTAATAGCTAAGGTCTTTGACTCGTACTTTGGCCTACTGGTTAAGGTCTTAACTCTTACTCTGGCTTAATAGCTAAGGTCTTAACTCTTACTCTGGCCTACAGGTTAAGGTCTTAACTCTTACTCTGGCCTACTGGTTAAGGTCTTAACTCTTACTCTGGCCTAATAGCTAAGGTCTTAGACTCGTACTCTGGCCTACAGGTTAAGGTCTTAACTCTTACTCTGGCCTAATAGCTAAGGTCTTAGACTCGTACTCTGGCCTACTGGTTAAGGTCCTAACTCTTACTCTGGCCTACTGGTTAAGGTCTTAACTCTTACTCTGGCCTAATAGCTAAGGTCTTAGACTCGCCCTATGGCCTACTGGTTAAGGTCTTAACTCTTCCTCTGGCCTAATAGCTAAGGTCTTAACTATTACTCTGGCCTACTGGTTAAGGTCTTAACTCTTACTCTGGCCTACTGGTTAAGGTCTTAACTCTTACTCTGGCCTAATAGCTAAGGTCTTAACTCTTACTCTGGCCTAATGGTTAAGGTCTTAACACTTACTCTGGCCTAATAGCTAGGGTCTTATACTCGTACTATGGCCTACAGGTTAAGGTCTTAACTCTTACTCTGGCTTAATAGCTAAGGTCTCAACTCTTACTCTGGCCTACTAGTTAAGGTCTTAACTCTTACTCTGGCCTAATAGCTAAGCTCTTAACTCATACTCTGGTCTAATGGTTAAGGTCTTAACTCTTACTCTGGCCTAATAGCTAACGTCTTAGACTCGTACTCTGGCCTAATAGCTAAGGTCATAGACTCGTACTCTGGCCTAATGGTTAAGGTCTTAACTCTTACTCTGGCCTAATAGCTAAGGTCTTAGACTCGTACTCTGGCCTAATAGCTAAGGTCTTAGACTCGTACTCTGGCCTAATGGTTAAGGTCTTAATTCTTACTCTGGCCTAATAGCTAAGGTCTTAGACTCGTACTCTGGCCTAATAGCTAAGGTCTAAGACTCGTACTCTGGCATAATGGTTAAGGTCTTAACTCTTACTCTGGCCTAATAGCTAAGGTCTTAACTCTTACTCTGGCCTACTGGTTAAGGTCTTAGACTTGTACTCTGGCCTAATGGTTAAGGTCTTAACGCGTACTCTGGCCTACTGGTTAAGGTCTTAACCCTTACTCTGGCCTACTGGTTAAGGTCTTAACTCTTACTCTGGCCTGATAGCTAAGGTCTTAGACTCGTACTATGGCCTAATAACTAAGGTCATAGACTCGTACTCTGGCCTAATTGTTAAGGTCTTAACTCTTACGCTGGCCTACTGGTTAAGGTCTTAACTCTTACTCTGGCCTAATAGCTAAGGTCTTAGACTCGTAGTATGCCCTAATAGCTAAGGTCTTACACTCGTACTCTGGCCTAATGGTTAAGGTCTTAACTCTTACTCTGGCCTACTGGTTAAGGTCTTAACTCTTACTCTGACCTAATAGCTAAGGCCTTAGACTCATACTCTGGCCTAATTGTTAAGGTCTTAACTCTTCCTCTTGCCTAATAGCTAAGGTCTTAACTCTTACTCTGGCCTAATAGCTAAGGTCTTAGACTCGTACTCTGGCCTACAGGTTAAGGTCTTAACTCTTACTCTGGCCTAATAGCTAAGGTCTTAGACTCGTACTCTGGCCTACTGGTTAAGGTCTTAACTCTTACTCTGGCCTAATAGCTAAGGTCTTAGACTCGTACTCTGGCCTACTGGTTAAGGTCGTAACTCTTACTCTGGCCTACTGGTTAAGGTCTTAACTCTTACTCTGGCCTAATAGCTAAGGTCTTAGACTCGTACTCAGGCCTAATGGTTAAGGTCTTAACTCTTACTCTGGCCTAATAGCTAAGGTCTTAGACTTGTACTCTGGCCTACTGGTTAAGGTATTAACTCTTACTCTGGCCTAATAGCTAAGGTCTTAACTCTTACTCTGGCCTAATAGCTAAGGTCTTAGACTCGTACTCTGGCCTAATAGCTAAGGTCTTAGACTCGTAGTCTGGCCTACTGAATAAGGTCTTAACTCTTACTCTGGCCTACTGGTTAAGGTCGTAACTCTTACTCTGGCCTAATAGCTAAGGTCTTTGACTCGTACTTTGGCCTACTGGTTAAGGTCTTAACTCTTACTCTGGCTTAATAGATAAGGTCTTAGACTCGTACTCTGGCCTACAGGTTAAGGTCTTAATTCTTACTCTGGCCTAATAGCTAAGGCTTAGACCCGTACTCTGGCCTAATGGTTAAGGTCTTAACTCTTACTCTGACCTGATATCTAAGGTCTTAGACTCGCACCATGGCCTACTGGTTAAGGTCTTAACTCTTACTCTGGCCTAATATCTAAGGTCTTAACTCTTACTCTGGCCTAATAGCTAAGGTCTTAACTCTTACTCTGGCCTAATAGCTAAGGTCTTAGACTCGTACTCAGGCCTAATGGTTAAGGTCTTAACTCTTACTCTGGCCTAATAGCTATGGTCTTAGACTTGTACTCTGGCCTACTGGTTAAGGTCTTAACTCTTACTCTGGCCTAATAGCTAAGGTCTTAGACTCGTACTCTGGCCTAATAGCTAAGGTCTTAGACTCGTACTCTGGCGTAATGGTTAAGGTCTTAATTCGTAGTCTGGCCTACTGAATAAGGTCTTAACTCTTACTCTGGCCTACTGGTTAAGGTCGTAACTCTTACTCTGGCCTAATAGCTAAGGTCTTTGACTCGTACTTTGGCCTACTGGTTAAGGTCTTAACTCTTACTCTGGCTTAATAGCTAAGGTCTTAACTCTTACTCTGGCCTACAGGTTAAGGTCTTAACTCTTACTCTGGCCTACTGGTTAAGGTCTTAACTCTTACTCTGGCCTAATAGCTAAGGTCTTAGACTCGTACTCTGGCCTACAGGTTAAGGTCTTAACTCTTACTCTGGCCTAATAGCTAAGGTCTTAGACTCGTACTCTGGCCTACTGGTTAAGGTCCTAACTCTTACTCTGGCCTACTGGTTAAGGTCTTAACTCTTACTCTGGCCTAATAGCTAAGGTCTTAGACTCGCCCTATGGCCTACTGGTTAAGGTCTTAACTCTTCCTCTGGCCTAATAGCTAAGGTCTTAACTATTACTCTGGCCTACTGGTTAAGGTCTTAACTCTTACTCTGGCCTACTGGTTAAGGTCTTAACTCTTACTCTGGCCTAATAGCTAAGGTCTTAACTCTTACTCTGGCCTAATGGTTAAGGTCTTAACACTTACTCTGGCCTAATAGCTAGGGTCTTATACTCGTACTATGGCCTACAGGTTAAGGTCTTAACTCTTACTCTGGCTTAATAGCTAAGGTCTCAACTCTTACTCTGGCCTACTAGTTAAGGTCTTAACTCTTACTCTGGCCTAATAGCTAAGCTCTTAACTCATACTCTGGTCTAATGGTTAAGGTCTTAACTCTTACTCTGGCCTAATAGCTAACGTCTTAGACTCGTACTCTGGCCTAATAGCTAAGGTCATAGACTCGTACTCTGGCCTAATGGTTAAGGTCTTAACTCTTACTCTGGCCTAATAGCTAAGGTCTTAGACTCGTACTCTGGCCTAATAGCTAAGGTCTTAGACTCGTACTCTGGCCTAATGGTTAAGGTCTTAATTCTTACTCTGGCCTAATAGCTAAGGTCTTAGACTCGTACTCTGGCCTAATAGCTAAGGTCTAAGACTCGTACTCTGGCATAATGGTTAAGGTCTTAACTCTTACTCTGGCCTAATAGCTAAGGTCTTAACTCTTACTCTGGCCTACTGGTTAAGGTCTTAGACTTGTACTCTGGCCTAATGGTTAAGGTCTTAACGCGTACTCTGGCCTACTGGTTAAGGTCTTAACCCTTACTCTGGCCTACTGGTTAAGGTCTTAACTCTTACTCTGGCCTGATAGCTAAGGTCTTAGACTCGTACTATGGCCTAATAACTAAGGTCATAGACTCGTACTCTGGCCTAATTGTTAAGGTCTTAACTCTTACGCTGGCCTACTGGTTAAGGTCTTAACTCTTACTCTGGCCTAATAGCTAAGGTCTTAGACTCGTACTATGCCCTAATAGCTAAGGTCTTACACTCGTACTCTGGCCTAATGGTTAAGGTCTTAACTCTTACTCTGGCCTACTGGTTAAGGTCTTAACTCTTACTCTGACCTAATAGCTAAGGCCTTAGACTCATACTCTGGCCTAATTGTTAAGGTCTTAACTCTTCCTCTTGCCTAATAGCTAAGGTCTTAACTCTTACTCTGGCCTAATAGCTAAGGTCTTAGACTCGTACTCTGGCCTACAGGTTAAGGTCTTAACTCTTACTCTGGCCTAATAGCTAAGGTCTTAGACTCGTACTCTGGCCTACTGGTTAAGGTCTTAACTCTTACTCTGGCCTAATAGCTAAGGTCTTAGACTCGTACTCTGGCCTACTGGTTAAGGTCGTAACTCTTACTCTGGCCTACTGGTTAAGGTCTTAACTCTTACTCTGGCCTAATAGCTAAGGTCTTAGACTCGTACTCAGGCCTAATGGTTAAGGTCTTAACTCTTACTCTGGCCTAATAGCTAAGGTCTTAGACTTGTACTCTGGCCTACTGGTTAAGGTATTAACTCTTACTCTGGCCTAATAGCTAAGGTCTTAACTCTTACTCTGGCCTAATAGCTAAGGTCTTAGACTCGTACTCTGGCCTAATAGCTAAGGTCTTAGACTCGTAGTCTGGCCTACTGAATAAGGTCTTAACTCTTACTCTGGCCTACTGGTTAAGGTCGTAACTCTTACTCTGGCCTAATAGCTAAGGTCTTTGACTCGTACTTTGGCCTACTGGTTAAGGTCTTAACTCTTACTCTGGCTTAATAGATAAGGTCTTAACTCTTACTCTGGCCTACAGGTTAAGGTCTTAACTCATACGCTGGCCTACTGGTTAAGGTCTTAACTCTTACTCTGGCCTACTGGTTAAGGTCTTAACTCTTACTCTGGCCTAATAGCTAAGGTCTTAGACTCGTTCTCTGGCCTAATGGTTAAGGTCTTAACTCTTACTCTGGCCTAATAGCTAAGGTCTTATACTCGTACTCTGGCCTAATGGTTAAGGTCTTACCTCTTACTCTGGCCTAATAGCTAAGACTCTTACTCTGCCCAATAGCTAAGGTCTTAGACTCGTACTCTGGCCTAATGGTTAAAATATTAACTCTTACTCTGGCCTACTGGTTAAGGTCTTAACACTTACTCTGGCCTAAAAGCTAATGTCTTAGACTCGTACTCTGACCTACTGGTTAAGGTCTTAAATCTTACTCTAGCCTACTGGTTAAGGTCTTAACTCTTACTCTGGCCTAATAGCTAATGTCTTAACTCTTACTCTGGCCTACAGGTTAATGTCTTAACTCGTACTCTGGCCTAATAGCTAAGGTCTTAGACTCGTACTTTGGCCTAATAGCTAAGGTCTTAGACTCGTACTCTGGCCTAATGGTTAAGGTCTTAACTCTTAGTCTGGCCTAATAGCTAAGGTCTTAACTCTTACTCTGGCCTACAGGTTAAGGTCTTAACTCTTACTCTGGCCTACTGGTTAAGGTCTTAGACTCGTACTCTGGCCTACTGGTTAATGTCTTAACTCTTACTCTGGCCTACTGGTTAAGGTCTTAACTCTTACTCTGGCCTAATAGCTAAGGTCTTAACTGTTACTCTGGCCTACTAGCTTAGGTCTTAGACTCATACTCTGGCCTAATGGTTAAGGTCTTAACACTTACTCTGGCCTACTGGTTAAGGTCTTAACTCTTACTCTGGCCTAATAGCTAAGGTCTTAGACTCGTACTATGGCCTACAGGTTAAGGTCTTAACTCTTACTCTGGCCTAATAGCTAAGGTCTTAACTCTTACTCTGGCCTACAGGTTAATGTCTTAACTCGTACTCTGACCTAATAGCTAAGGTCTTAGACTCGTACTATGGCCTACAGGTTAAGGTCTTAACTCTTACTCTGGCCTACTGGTTAAGGTCTTAACTCTTACTCTGACCTGATATCTAAGGTCTTAGACTCGCACCATGGCCTACTGGTTAAGGTCTTAACTCTTACTCTGGCCTAATATCTAAGGTCTTAACTCTTACTCTGGCCTAATAGCTAAGGTCTTAACTCTTACTCTGGCCTAATAGCTAAGGTCTTAGACTCGTACTCTGGCCTACAGGTTAAGGTCTTAATTCTTACTCTGGCCTAATAGCTAAGGCTTAGACCCGTACTCTGGCCTAATGGTTAAGGTCTTAACTCTTACTCTGGCCTAATAGCTAAGACTCTTACTCTGCCCAATAGCTAAGGTCTTAGACTCGTACTCTGGCCTAATGGTTAAGGTATTAACTCTTACTCTGGCCTACTGGTTAAGGTCTTAACACTTACTCTGGCCTAAAAGCTAATGTCTTAGACTCGTACTCTGACCTACTGGTTAAGGTCTTAAATCTTACTCTAGCCTACTGGTTAAGGTCTTAACTCTTACTCTGGCCTAATAGCTAAGGTCTTAGACTCGTACTCTGGCCTACAGGTTAAGGTCTTAACTCTTACTCTGGCCTAATAGCTAAGGTCTTAGACTCGTACTCTGGCCTACTGGTTAAGGTCTTAACTCTTACTCTGGCCTAATATATAAGGTCTTAGACTCGTACTCTGGCCTACAGGTTAAGGTCTTAACTCTTACTCTGGCCTAATAGCTAAGGTCTTAGACTCGTACTCTGGCCTACTGGTTAAGGTCCTAACTCTTACTCTGGTCTACTGGTTAAGGTCTTAACTCTTACTCTGGCCTAATAGCTAAGGTCTTAGACTCGCACTATGGCCTACTGGTTAAGGTCTTAACTTTTCCTCTGGCCTAATAGCTAAGGTCTTAACTCTTACTCTGGCCTAATAGCTAAGGTCTTAGACTCGTATTCTGACCTAATGGTTAAGGTCTTAGACTTGTACTATGGCCTAATGGTTAAGGTCTTAACTCTTACTCTGGCCTAATAGCTAAGGTCTTAACTCTTACTCTGGCCTACTGGTTAAGGTCTTAACTCTTACTCTGGCCTACTGGTTAAGGTCTTAACTCTTACTCTGACCTAATAGCTAATGTCTTAACTCTTACTCTGGCCTAATAGCTAAAGTCTTAGACTCTTACTCTGGCCTAATGGTTAAGGTCTTAACTCTTACTCTGGCCTACTGGTTAAGGTCTTAACTCTTACTTTGGCCTACTGGTTAAGGTCTTAACTCTTACTCTGGCCTAATAGCTAAGGTCTTAACTCTTACTCTGGCCTAATAGCTAAGGTCTTAGACTCGTACTCAGGCCTAATGGTTAAGGTCTTAACTCTTACTCTGGCCTAATAGCTATGGTCTTAGACTTGTACTCTGGCCTACTGGTTAAGGTCTTAACTCTTACTCTGGCCTAATAGCTAAGGTCTTAGACTCGTACTCTGGCCTAATAGCTAAGGTCTTAGACTCGTACTCTGGCGTAATGGTTAAGGTCTTAACTCGTAGTCTGGCCTACTGAATAAGGTCTTAACTCTTACTCTGGCCTACTGGTTAAGGTCGTAACTCTTACTCTGGCCTAATAGCTAAGGTCTTTGACTCGTACTTTGGCCTACTGGTTAAGGTCTTAACTCTTACTCTGGCTTAATAGCTAAGGTCTTAACTCTTACTCTGGCCTACAGGTTAAGGTCTTAACTCTTACTCTGGCCTACTGGTTAAGGTCTTAACTCTTACTCTGGCCTAATAGCTAAGGTCTTAGACTCGTACTCTGGCCTAATAGCTAAGGTCTTAGACTCGCACTATGGCCTACTGGTTAAGGTCTTAACTCTTCCTCTGGCCTAATAGCTAAGGTCTTAACTCTTACTCTGGCCTACAGGTTAATGTCTTAACTCGTACTCTGACCTAATAGCTATGGTCTTAGACTTGTACTCTGGCCTACTGGTTAAGGTCTTAACTCTTACTCTGGCCTAATAGCTAAGGTCTTAGACTCGTACTCTGGCCTAATAGCTAAGGTCTTAGACTCGTACTCTGGCGTAATGGTTAAGGTCTTAACTCGTAGTCTGGCCTACTGAATAAGGTCTTAACTCTTACTCTGGCCTACTGGTTAAGGTCGTAACTCTTACTCTGGCTTAATAGCTAAGGTCTTAACTCTTACTCTGGCCTACAGGTTAAGGTCTTAACTCTTACTCTGGCCTACTGGTTAAGGTCTTAACTCTTACTCTGGCCTAATAGCTAAGGTCTTTGACTCGTACTCTGGCCTACAGGTTAAGGTCTTAACTCTTACTCTGGCCTAATAGCTAAGGTCTTAGACTCGTACTCTGGCCTACTGGTTAAGGTCCTAACTCTTACTCTGGCCTACTGGTTAAGGTCTTAACTCTTACTCTGGCCTAATAGCTAAGGTCTTAGACTCGCACTATGGCCTACTGGTTAAGGTCTTAACTCTTCCTCTGGCCTAATAGCTAAGGTCTTAACTCTTACTCTGGCCTACAGGTTAATGTCTTAACTCTTACTCTGGCCTAATAGCTAAGGTCTTAGACTCATACTATGGCCTAATAGCTAAGGTCATAGACTTGTACTCTGGCCTAATGGTTAAGGTCTTAACTCTTACTCTGGCCTACTGGTTAAGGTCTTAACTCTTACTCTGACCTGATATCTAAGGTCTTAGACTCGCACCATGGCCTACTGGTTAAGGTCTTAACTCTGACTCTGGCCTAATATCTAAGGTCTTAACTCTTACTCTGGCCTAATAGCTAAGGTCTTAACTCTTACTCTGGCCTAATAGCTAAGGTCTTAGACTCGTACTCTGGCCTACAGGTTAAGGTCTTAATTCTTACTCTGGCCTAATAGCTAAGGCTTAGACCAGTACTCTGGCCTAATGGTTAAGGTCTTAACTCTTACTCTGGCCTAATAGCTAAGACTCTTACTCTGCCCAATAGCTAAGGTCTTAGACTCGTACTCTGGCCTAATGGTTAAGGTATTAACTCTTACTCTGGCCTTCTGGTTAAGGTCTTAACACTTACTCTGGCCTAAAAGCTAATGTCTTAGACTCGTACTCTGACCTACTGGTTAAGGTCTTAAATCTTACTCTAGCCTACTGGTTAAGGTCTTAACTCTTACTCTGGCCTAATAGCTAAGGTCTTAGACTCGTACTCTGGCCTACAGGTTAAGGTCTTAACTCTTACTCTGGCCTAATAGCTAAGGTCTTAGACTCGTACTCTGGCCTACTGGTTAAGGTCTTAACTCTTACTCTGGCCTAATATATAAGGTCTTAGACTCGTACTCTGGCCTACAGGTTAAGGTCTTAACTCTTACTCTGGCCTAATAGCTAAGGTCTTAGACTCGTACTCTGGCCTACTGGTTAAGGTCCTAACTCTTACTCTGGTCTACTGGTTAAGGTCTTAACTCTTACTCTGGCCTAATAGCTAAGGTCTTATACTCGCACTATGGCCTACTGGTTAAGGTCTTAACTCTTCCTCTGGCCTAATAGCTAAGGTCTTAACTCTTACTCTGGCCTAATAGCTAAGGTCTTAGACTCGTATTCTGACCTAATGGTTAAGGTCTTAACTCTTACTCTGGGCTAATAGCTAAGATCATAACTCTTACTCTGGCCTAATAGCTAAGGTATTAACTCTTACTCTGGCCTAATAGCTAAGGTCTTAGACTTGTACTATGGCCTAATGGTTAAGGTCTTAACTCTTACTCTGGCCTAATAGCTAAGGTCTTAACTCTTACTCTGGCCTACTGGTTAAGGTCTTAACTCTTACTCTGGCCTACTGGTTAAGGTCTTAACTCTTACTCTGACCTAATAGCTAATGTCTTAACTCTTACTCTGGCCTAATAGCTAAACTCTTAGACTCTTACTCTGGCCTAATGGTTAAGGTCTTAACTCTTACTCTGGCCTACTGGTTAAGGTCTTAACTCTTACTCTGGCCTACTGGTTAAGGTCTTAACTCTTACTCTGGCCTAATAGCTAAGGTCTTAACTCTTACTCTGGCCTAATAGCTAAGGTCTTAGACTCGCACTATGGCCTACTGGTTAAGGTCTTAACTCTTCCTCTGGCCTAATAGCTAAGGTCTTAACTCTTACTCTGGCCTAATAGCTAAGGTCTTAGACTCGTATTCTGACCTAATGGTTAAGGTCTTAGACTTGTACTATGGCCTAATGGTTAAGGTCTTAACTCTTACTCTGGCCTAATAGCTAAGGTCTTAACTCTTACTCTGGCCTACTGGTTAAGGTCTTAACTCTTACTCTGGCCTACTGGTTAAGGTCTTAACTCTTACTCTGACCTAATAGCTAATGTCTTAACTCTTACTCTGGCCTAATAGCTAAAGTCTTAGACTCTTACTCTGGCCTAATGGTTAAGGTCTTAACTCTTACTCTGGCCTACTGGTTAAGGTCTTAACTCTTACTTTGGCCTACTGGTTAAGGTCTTAACTCTTACTCTGGCCTAATAGCTAAGGTCTTAACTCTTACTCTGGCCTAATAGCTAAGGTCTTAGACTCGTACTCAGGCCTAATGGTTAAGGTCTTAACTCTTACTCTGGCCTAATAGCTATGGTCTTAGACTTGTACTCTGGCCTACTGGTTAAGGTCTTAACTCTTACTCTGGCCTAATAGCTAAGGTCTTAGACTCGTACTCTGGCCTAATAGCTAAGGTCTTAGACTCGTACTCTGGCGTAATGGTTAAGGTCTTAACTCGTAGTCTGGCCTACTGAATAAGGTCTTAACTCTTACTCTGGCCTACTGGTTAAGGTCGTAACTCTTACTCTGGCCTAATAGCTAAGGTCTTTGACTCGTACTTTGGCCTACTGGTTAAGGTCTTAACTCTTACTCTGGCTTAATAGCTAAGGTCTTAACTCTTACTCTGGCCTACCGGTTAAGGTCTTAACTCTTACTATGGCCTACTGGTTAAGGTCTTAACTCTTACTCTGGCCTAATAGCTAAGGTCTTTGACTCGTACTCTGGCCTACAGGTTAAGGTCTTAACTCTTACTCTGGCCTAATAGCTAAGGTCTTAGACTCGTACTCTGGCCTACTGGTTAAGGTCCTAACTCTTACTCTGGCCTACTGGTTAAGGTCTTAACTCTTACTCTGGCCTAATAGCTAAGGTCTTAGACTCGCACTATGGCCTACTGGTTAAGGTCTTAACTCTTCCTCTGGCCTAATAGCTAAGGTCTTAACTCTTACTCTGGCCTACTGGTTAAGGTCTTAACTCTTACTCTGGCCTACTGGTTAAGGTCTTAACTCTTACTCTGGCCTAATAGCTAAGGTCTTAACTCTTACTCTGGCCTAATGGTTAAGGTCTTAACTCTTACTCTGGCCTAATAGCTAGGGTCTTAGACTCGTACTATGGCCTACAGGTTAAGGTCTTAACTCTTACTCTGGCCTAATAGCTAAGGTCTTAACTCTTACTCTGGCCTACTGGTTAAGGTCTTAACTCTTACTCTGGCCTAATAGCTAAGGTCTTAACTCGTACTCTGGTCTAATGGTTAAGGTCTTAACTCTTACTCTGGCCTAATAGCTAAGGTCTTAGACTCGTACTCTGGCCTAATAGCTAAGGTCTTAGACTCGTACTCTGGCCTAATGGTTAAGGTCTTAACTCTTACTCTGGCCTAATAGCTAAGGTCTTAGACTCGTACTCTGGCCTAATAGCTAAGGTCTTAGACTTGTACTCTGGCCTACTGGTTAAGGTCTTAACTCTTACTCTGGCCTAATAGCTAAGGTCTTAACTCTTACTCTGGCCTAATAGCTAAGGTCTTAGACTCGTACTCTGGCCTAATAGCTAAGGTCTTAGACTCTTAGTCTGGCCTACTGAATAAGGTCTTAACTCTTACTCTGGCCTACTGGTTAAGGTCGTAACTCTTACTCTGGCCTAATAGCTAAGGTCTTTGACTCGTACTTTGGCCTACTGGTTAAGGTCTTAACTCTTACTCTGGCTTAATATATAAGGTCTTAACTCTTACTCTTGCCTACAGGTTAAGGTCTTAACTCTTACTCTGGCCTACTGGTTAAGGTCTTAACTCATACTCTGGCCTACTGGTTAAGGTCTTAGAATTGTACTCTGGCCTACTGGTTAAGGTCTTAACTCTTACTCTGGCCTACTGGTTAAGGTCTTAACTCTTACTCTGGCCTAATAGCTAAGGTCTTAGACTCGTTCTCTGGCCTAATGGTTAAGGTCTTAACTCTTACTCTGGCCTAATAGCTTAGGTCTTAGACTCATACTCTGGCGTAATGGTTAAGGTCTTAACTCTTACTCTGGCCTACTGGTTAAGGTCTTAACTCTTACCCTGGCCTAATAGCTAAGGTCTTAGACTCGTACTTTTGCCTAATAGCTAAGGTCTTAGACTCGTACTCTGGACTAATGGTTAAGGTCTTAACTCTTAGTCTGGCCTAATAGCTAAGGTCTTAGACTCGTACTCTGGCCTACAGGTTAAGGTCTTAATTCTTACTCTGGCCTAATAGCTAAGGCTTAGACTCGTACTCTGGCCTAATGGTTAAGGTCTTAACTCTTACTCTGGCCTAATAGCTAAGACTCTTACTCTGCCCAATAGCTAAGGTCTTAGACTCGTACTCTGGCCTAATGGTTAAGGTATTAACTCTTACTCTGGCCTAATAGCTAAGGTCTTAACGGTTACTCTGGCCTAATAGCTTAGGTCTTAGACTCATACTCTGGCCTAATGGTTAAGGTCTTAACACTTACTCTGGCCTACTGGTTAAGGACTTAACTCTTACTCTGGCCTAATAGCTAAGGTCTTAGACTCGTACTATGGCCTACAGGTTAAGGTCTTAACTCTTACTCTGGCCTAATAGCTAAGGTCTTATCTCTTACTCTGGCCTACAGGTTAATGTCTTAACTCATACTCTGGCCTAATAGCTAGGGTCTTAGACTCGTACTATGGCCTACAGGTTAAGGTCTTAACTCTTACTCTGGCCTACTGGTTAAGGTCTTAACTCTTACTCTGGCCTAGTAGCTAAGGTCTTAGTCTCGTACTATGGCCTAATAGCTAAGGTCATAGACTCGTACTCTGGCCTAATGGTTAAGGTCTTAACTCTTACTCTGGCCTAATGGTTAAGGTCTTAACTCTTACTTTGGCCTAATAGCTAAGGTCTTAGACTCGTACTATGGCCTAAAAGCTAAGATCTTAGACTCGTACTCTGGCCTAATGGTTGAGGTCTTAACTCTTACTCTGGCCTACTGGTTAAGGTCTTAACTCTTACTCTGACCTAATATCTAAGGTCTTAAACTCACACTATGGCCTACTGGTTAAGGTCTTAACTCTTCCTCTGGCCTAATAGCTAAGGTCTTAGACTGATACTCTGGCCTACTGGTTAAGGTCTTAACTCTTCCTCTGGCCTAATAGCTAAGGTCTTAACTATTACTCTGGCCTACTGGTTAAGGTCTTAACTCTTACTCTGGCCTACTGGTTAAGGTCTTAACTCTTACTCTGGCCTAATAGCTAAGGTCTTAACTCTTACTCTGGCCTAATGGTTAAGGTCTTAACACTTACTCTGGCCTAATAGCTAGGGTCTTATACTCGTACTATGGCCTACAGGTTAAGGTCTTAACTCTTACTCTGGCTTAATAGCTAAGGTCTCAACTCTTACTCTGGCCTACTAGTTAAGGTCTTAACTCTTACTCTGGCCTAATAGCTAAGCTCTTAACTCATACTCTGGTCTAATGGTTAAGGTCTTAACTCTTACTCTGGCCTAATAGCTAACGTCTTAGACTCGTACTCTGGCCTAATAGCTAAGGTCATAGACTCGTACTCTGGCCTAATGGTTAAGGTCTTAACTCTTACTCTGGCCTAATAGCTAAGGTCTTAGACTCGTACTCTGGCCTAATAGCTAAGGTCTTAGACTCGTACTCTGGCCTAATGGTTAAGGTCTTAATTCTTACTCTGGCCTAATAGCTAAGGTCTTAGACTCGTACTCTGGCCTAATAGCTAAGGTCTAAGACTCGTACTCTGGCATAATGGTTAAGGTCTTAACTCTTACTCTGGCCTAATAGCTAAGGTCTTAACTCTTACTCTGGCCTACTGGTTAAGGTCTTAGACTTGTACTCTGGCCTAATGGTTAAGGTCTTAACGCGTACTCTGGCCTACTGGTTAAGGTCTTAACCCTTACTCTGGCCTACTGGTTAAGGTCTTAACTCTTACTCTGGCCTGATAGCTAAGGTCTTAGACTCGTACTATGGCCTAATAACTAAGGTCATAGACTCGTACTCTGGCCTAATTGTTAAGGTCTTAACTCTTACGCTGGCCTACTGGTTAAGGTCTTAACTCTTACTCTGGCCTAATAGCTAAGGTCTTAGACTCGTACTATGCCCTAATAGCTAAGGTCTTACACTCGTACTCTGGCCTAATGGTTAAGGTCTTAACTCTTACTCTGGCCTACTGGTTAAGGTCTTAACTCTTACTCTGACCTAATAGCTAAGGCCTTAGACTCATACTCTGGCCTAATTGTTAAGGTCTTAACTCTTCCTCTTGCCTAATAGCTAAGGTCTTAACTCTTACTCTGGCCTAATAGCTAAGGTCTTAGACTCGTACTCTGGCCTACAGGTTAAGGTCTTAACTCTTACTCTGGCCTAATAGCTAAGGTCTTAGACTCGTACTCTGGCCTACTGGTTAAGGTCTTAACTCTTACTCTGGCCTAATAGCTAAGGTCTTAGACTCGTACTCTGGCCTACTGGTTAAGGTCGTAACTCTTACTCTGGCCTACTGGTTAAGGTCTTAACTCTTACTCTGGCCTAATAGCTAAGGTCTTAGACTCGTACTCAGGCCTAATGGTTAAGGTCTTAACTCTTACTCTGGCCTAATAGCTAAGGTCTTAGACTTGTACTCTGGCCTACTGGTTAAGGTATTAACTCTTACTCTGGCCTAATAGCTAAGGTCTTAACTCTTACTCTGGCCTAATAGCTAAGGTCTTAGACTCGTACTCTGGCCTAATAGCTAAGGTCTTAGACTCGTAGTCTGGCCTACTGAATAAGGTCTTAACTCTTACTCTGGCCTACTGGTTAAGGTCGTAACTCTTACTCTGGCCTAATAGCTAAGGTCTTTGACTCGTACTTTGGCCTACTGGTTAAGGTCTTAACTCTTACTCTGGCTTAATAGATAAGGTCTTAGACTCGTACTCTGGCCTACAGGTTAAGGTCTTAATTCTTACTCTGGCCTAATAGCTAAGGCTTAGACCCGTACTCTGGCCTAATGGTTAAGGTCTTAACTCTTACTCTGACCTGATATCTAAGGTCTTAGACTCGCACCATGGCCTACTGGTTAAGGTCTTAACTCTTACTCTGGCCTAATATCTAAGGTCTTAACTCTTACTCTGGCCTAATAGCTAAGGTCTTAACTCTTACTCTGGCCTAATAGCTAAGGTCTTAGACTCGTACTCAGGCCTAATGGTTAAGGTCTTAACTCTTACTCTGGCCTAATAGCTATGGTCTTAGACTTGTACTCTGGCCTACTGGTTAAGGTCTTAACTCTTACTCTGGCCTAATAGCTAAGGTCTTAGACTCGTACTCTGGCCTAATAGCTAAGGTCTTAGACTCGTACTCTGGCGTAATGGTTAAGGTCTTAATTCGTAGTCTGGCCTACTGAATAAGGTCTTAACTCTTACTCTGGCCTACTGGTTAAGGTCGTAACTCTTACTCTGGCCTAATAGCTAAGGTCTTTGACTCGTACTTTGGCCTACTGGTTAAGGTCTTAACTCTTACTCTGGCTTAATAGCTAAGGTCTTAACTCTTACTCTGGCCTACAGGTTAAGGTCTTAACTCTTACTCTGGCCTACTGGTTAAGGTCTTAACTCTTACTCTGGCCTAATAGCTAAGGTCTTAGACTCGTACTCTGGCCTACAGGTTAAGGTCTTAACTCTTACTCTGGCCTAATAGCTAAGGTCTTAGACTCGTACTCTGGCCTACTGGTTAAGGTCCTAACTCTTACTCTGGCCTACTGGTTAAGGTCTTAACTCTTACTCTGGCCTAATAGCTAAGGTCTTAGACTCGCCCTATGGCCTACTGGTTAAGGTCTTAACTCTTCCTCTGGCCTAATAGCTAAGGTCTTAACTATTACTCTGGCCTACTGGTTAAGGTCTTAACTCTTACTCTGGCCTACTGGTTAAGGTCTTAACTCTTACTCTGGCCTAATAGCTAAGGTCTTAACTCTTACTCTGGCCTAATGGTTAAGGTCTTAACACTTACTCTGGCCTAATAGCTAGGGTCTTATACTCGTACTATGGCCTACAGGTTAAGGTCTTAACTCTTACTCTGGCTTAATAGCTAAGGTCTCAACTCTTACTCTGGCCTACTAGTTAAGGTCTTAACTCTTACTCTGGCCTAATAGCTAAGCTCTTAACTCATACTCTGGTCTAATGGTTAAGGTCTTAACTCTTACTCTGGCCTAATAGCTAACGTCTTAGACTCGTACTCTGGCCTAATAGCTAAGGTCATAGACTCGTACTCTGGCCTAATGGTTAAGGTCTTAACTCTTACTCTGGCCTAATAGCTAAGGTCTTAGACTCGTACTCTGGCCTAATAGCTAAGGTCTTAGACTCGTACTCTGGCCTAATGGTTAAGGTCTTAATTCTTACTCTGGCCTAATAGCTAAGGTCTTAGACTCGTACTCTGGCCTAATAGCTAAGGTCTAAGACTCGTACTCTGGCATAATGGTTAAGGTCTTAACTCTTACTCTGGCCTAATAGCTAAGGTCTTAACTCTTACTCTGGCCTACTGGTTAAGGTCTTAGACTTGTACTCTGGCCTAATGGTTAAGGTCTTAACGCGTACTCTGGCCTACTGGTTAAGGTCTTAACCCTTACTCTGGCCTACTGGTTAAGGTCTTAACTCTTACTCTGGCCCGATAGCTAAGGTCTTAGACTCGTACTATGGCCTAATAACTAAGGTCATAGACTCGTACTCTGGCCTAATTGTTAAGGTCTTAACTCTTACGCTGGCCTACTGGTTAAGGTCTTAACTCTTACTCTGGCCTAATAGCTAAGGTCTTAGACTCGTACTATGCCCTAATAGCTAAGGTCTTACACTCGTACTCTGGCCTAATGGTTAAGGTCTTAACTCTTACTCTGGCCTACTGGTTAAGGTCTTAACTCTTACTCTGACCTAATAGCTAAGGCCTTAGACTCATACTCTGGCCTAATTGTTAAGGTCTTAACTCTTCCTCTTGCCTAATAGCTAAGGTCTTAACTCTTACTCTGGCCTAATAGCTAAGGTCTTAGACTCGTACTCTGGCCTACAGGTTAAGGTCTTAACTCTTACTCTGGCCTAATAGCTAAGGTCTTAGACTCGTACTCTGGCCTACTGGTTAAGGTCTTAACTCTTACTCTGGCCTAATAGCTAAGGTCTTAGACTCGTACTCTGGCCTACTGGTTAAGGTCGTAACTCTTACTCTGGCCTACTGGTTAAGGTCTTAACTCTTACTCTGGCCTAATAGCTAAGGTCTTAGACTCGTACTCAGGCCTAATGGTTAAGGTCTTAACTCTTACTCTGGCCTAATAGCTAAGGTCTTAGACTTGTACTCTGGCCTACTGGTTAAGGTATTAACTCTTACTCTGGCCTAATAGCTAAGGTCTTAACTCTTACTCTGGCCTAATAGCTAAGGTCTTAGACTCGTACTCTGGCCTAATAGCTAAGGTCTTAGACTCGTAGTCTGGCCTACTGAATAAGGTCTTAACTCTTACTCTGGCCTACTGGTTAAGGTCGTAACTCTTACTCTGGCCTAATAGCTAAGGTCTTTGACTCGTACTTTGGCCTACTGGTTAAGGTCTTAACTCTTACTCTGGCTTAATAGATAAGGTCTTAACTCTTACTCTGGCCTACAGGTTAAGGTCTTAACTCATACGCTGGCCTACTGGTTAAGGTCTTAACTCTTACTCTGGCCTACTGGTTAAGGTCTTAACTCTTACTCTGGCCTAATAGCTAAGGTCTTAGACTCGTTCTCTGGCCTAATGGTTAAGGTCTTAACTCTTACTCTGGCCTAATAGCTAAGGTCTTATACTCGTACTCTGGCCTAATGGTTAAGGTCTTACCTCTTACTCTGGCCTAATAGCTAAGACTCTTACTCTGCCCAATAGCTAAGGTCTTAGACTCGTACTCTGGCCTAATGGTTAAAATATTAACTCTTACTCTGGCCTACTGGTTAAGGTCTTAACACTTACTCTGGCCTAAAAGCTAATGTCTTAGACTCGTACTCTGACCTACTGGTTAAGGTCTTAAATCTTACTCTAGCCTACTGGTTAAGGTCTTAACTCTTACTCTGGCCTAATAGCTAATGTCTTAACTCTTACTCTGGCCTACAGGTTAATGTCTTAACTCGTACTCTGGCCTAATAGCTAAGGTCTTAGACTCGTACTTTGGCCTAATAGCTAAGGTCTTAGACTCGTACTCTGGCCTAATGGTTAAGGTCTTAACTCTTAGTCTGGCCTAATAGCTAAGGTCTTAACTCTTACTCTGGCCTACAGGTTAAGGTCTTAACTCTTACTCTGGCCTACTGGTTAAGGTCTTAGACTCGTACTCTGGCCTACTGGTTAATGTCTTAACTCTTACTCTGGCCTACTGGTTAAGGTCTTAACTCTTACTCTGGCCTAATAGCTAAGGTCTTAACTGTTACTCTGGCCTACTAGCTTAGGTCTTAGACTCATACTCTGGCCTAATGGTTAAGGTCTTAACACTTACTCTGGCCTACTGGTTAAGGTCTTAACTCTTACTCTGGCCTAATAGCTAAGGTCTTAGACTCGTACTATGGCCTACAGGTTAAGGTCTTAACTCTTACTCTGGCCTAATAGCTAAGGTCTTAACTCTTACTCTGGCCTACAGGTTAATGTCTTAACTCGTACTCTGACCTAATAGCTAAGGTCTTAGACTCGTACTATGGCCTACAGGTTAAGGTCTTAACTCTTACTCTGGCCTACTGGTTAAGGTCTTAACTCTTACTCTGACCTGATATCTAAGGTCTTAGACTCGCACCATGGCCTACTGGTTAAGGTCTTAACTCTTACTCTGGCCTAATATCTAAGGTCTTAACTCTTACTCTGGCCTAATAGCTAAGGTCTTAACTCTTACTCTGGCCTAATAGCTAAGGTCTTAGACTCGTACTCTGGCCTACAGGTTAAGGTCTTAATTCTTACTCTGGCCTAATAGCTAAGGCTTAGACCCGTACTCTGGCCTAATGGTTAAGGTCTTAACTCTTACTCTGGCCTAATAGCTAAGACTCTTACTCTGCCCAATAGCTAAGGTCTTAGACTCGTACTCTGGCCTAATGGTTAAGGTATTAACTCTTACTCTGGCCTACTGGTTAAGGTCTTAACACTTACTCTGGCCTAAAAGCTAATGTCTTAGACTCGTACTCTGACCTACTGGTTAAGGTCTTAAATCTTACTCTAGCCTACTGGTTAAGGTCTTAACTCTTACTCTGGCCTAATAGCTAAGGTCTTAGACTCGTACTCTGGCCTACAGGTTAAGGTCTTAACTCTTACTCTGGCCTAATAGCTAAGGTCTTAGACTCGTACTCTGGCCTACTGGTTAAGGTCTTAACTCTTACTCTGGCCTAATATATAAGGTCTTAGACTCGTACTCTGGCCTACAGGTTAAGGTCTTAACTCTTACTCTGGCCTAATAGCTAAGGTCTTAGACTCGTACTCTGGCCTACTGGTTAAGGTCCTAACTCTTACTCTGGTCTACTGGTTAAGGTCTTAACTCTTACTCTGGCCTAATAGCTAAGGTCTTAGACTCGCACTATGGCCTACTGGTTAAGGTCTTAACTCTTCCTCTGGCCTAATAGCTAAGGTCTTAACTCTTACTCTGGCCTAATAGCTAAGGTCTTAGACTCGTATTCTGACCTAATGGTTAAGGTCTTAGACTTGTACTATGGCCTAATGGTTAAGGTCTTAACTCTTACTCTGGCCTAATAGCTAAGGTCTTAACTCTTACTCTGGCCTACTGGTTAAGGTCTTAACTCTTACTCTGGCCTACTGGTTAAGGTCTTAACTCTTACTCTGACCTAATAGCTAATGTCTTAACTCTTACTCTGGCCTAATAGCTAAAGTCTTAGACTCTTACTCTGGCCTAATGGTTAAGGTCTTAACTCTTACTCTGGCCTACTGGTTAAGGTCTTAACTCTTACTTTGGCCTACTGGTTAAGGTCTTAACTCTTACTCTGGCCTAATAGCTAAGGTTTTAACTCTTACTCTGGCCTAATAGCTAAGGTCTTAGACTCGTACTCAGGCCTAATGGTTAAGGTCTTAACTCTTACTCTGGCCTAATAGCTATGGTCTTAGACTTGTACTCTGGCCTACTGGTTAAGGTCTTAACTCTTACTCTGGCCTAATAGCTAAGGTCTTAGACTCGTACTCTGGCCTAATAGCTAAGGTCTTAGACTCGTACTCTGGCGTAATGGTTAAGGTCTTAACTCGTAGTCTGGCCTACTGAATAAGGTCTTAACTCTTACTCTGGCCTACTGGTTAAGGTCGTAACTCTTACTCTGGCCTAATAGCTAAGGTCTTTGACTCGTACTTTGGCCTACTGGTTAAGGTCTTAACTCTTACTCTGGCTTAATAGCTAAGGTCTTAACTCTTACTCTGGCCTACAGGTTAAGGTCTTAACTCTTACTCTGGCCTACTGGTTAAGGTCTTAACTCTTACTCTGGCCTAATAGCTAAGGTCTTAGACTCGTACTCTGGCCTAATAGCTAAGGTCTTAGACTCGCACTATGGCCTACTGGTTAAGGTCTTAACTCTTCCTCTGGCCTAATAGCTAAGGTCTTAACTCTTACTCTGGCCTACAGGTTAATGTCTTAACTCGTACTCTGACCTAATAGCTATGGTCTTAGACTTGTACTCTGGCCTACTGGTTAAGGTCTTAACTCTTACTCTGGCCTAATAGCTAAGGTCTTAGACTCGTACTCTGGCCTAATAGCTAAGGTCTTAGACTCGTACTCTGGCGTAATGGTTAAGGTCTTAACTCGTAGTCTGGCCTACTGAATAAGGTCTTAACTCTTACTCTGGCCTACTGGTTAAGGTCGTAACTCTTACTCTGGCTTAATAGCTAAGGTCTTAACTCTTACTCTGGCCTACAGGTTAAGGTCTTAACTCTTACTCTGGCCTACTGGTTAAGGTCTTAACTCTTACTCTGGCCTAATAGCTAAGGTCTTTGACTCGTACTCTGGCCTACAGGTTAAGGTCTTAACTCTTACTCTGGCCTAATAGCTAAGGTCTTAGACTCGTACTCTGGCCTACTGGTTAAGGTCCTAACTCTTACTCTGGCCTACTGGTTAAGGTCTTAACTCTTACTCTGGCCTAATAGCTAAGGTCTTAGACTCGCACTATGGCCTACTGGTTAAGGTCTTAACTCTTCCTCTGGCCTAATAGCTAAGGTCTTAACTCTTACTCTGGCCTACAGGTTAATGTCTTAACTCTTACTCTGGCCTAATAGCTAAGGTCTTAGACTCATACTATGGCCTAATAGCTAAGGTCATAGACTTGTACTCTGGCCTAATGGTTAAGGTCTTAACTCTTACTCTGGCCTACTGGTTAAGGTCTTAACTCTTACTCTGACCTGATATCTAAGGTCTTAGACTCGCACCATGGCCTACTGGTTAAGGTCTTAACTCTGACTCTGGCCTAATATCTAAGGTCTTAACTCTTACTCTGGCCTAATAGCTAAGGTCTTAACTCTTACTCTGGCCTAATAGCTAAGGTCTTAGACTCGTACTCTGGCCTACAGGTTAAGGTCTTAATTCTTACTCTGGCCTAATAGCTAAGGCTTAGACCCGTACTCTGGCCTAATGGTTAAGGTCTTAACTCTTACTCTGGCCTAATAGCTAAGACTCTTACTCTGCCCAATAGCTAAGGTCTTAGACTCGTACTCTGGCCTAATGGTTAAGGTATTAACTCTTACTCTGGCCTTCTGGTTAAGGTCTTAACACTTACTCTGGCCTAAAAGCTAATGTCTTAGACTCGTACTCTGACCTACTGGTTAAGGTCTTAAATCTTACTCTAGCCTACTGGTTAAGGTCTTAACTCTTACTCTGGCCTAATAGCTAAGGTCTTAGACTCGTACTCTGGCCTACAGGTTAAGGTCTTAACTCTTACTCTGGCCTAATAGCTAAGGTCTTAGACTCGTACTCTGGCCTACTGGTTAAGGTCTTAACTCTTACTCTGGCCTAATATATAAGGTCTTAGACTCGTACTCTGGCCTACAGGTTAAGGTCTTAACTCTTACTCTGGCCTAATAGCTAAGGTCTTAGACTCGTACTCTGGCCTACTGGTTAAGGTCCTAACTCTTACTCTGGTCTACTGGTTAAGGTCTTAACTCTTACTCTGGCCTAATAGCTAAGGTCTTATACTCGCACTATGGCCTACTGGTTAAGGTCTTAACTCTTCCTCTGGCCTAATAGCTAAGGTCTTAACTCTTACTCTGGCCTAATAGCTAAGGTCTTAGACTCGTATTCTGACCTAATGGTTAAGGTCTTAACTCTTACTCTGGGCTAATAGCTAAGATCATAACTCTTACTCTGGCCTAATAGCTAAGGTATTAACTCTTACTCTGGCCTAATAGCTAAGGTCTTAGACTTGTACTATGGCCTAATGGTTAAGGTCTTAACTCTTACTCTGGCCTAATAGCTAAGGTCTTAACTCTTACTCTGGCCTACTGGTTAAGGTCTTAACTCTTACTCTGGCCTACTGGTTAAGGTCTTAACTCTTACTCTGACCTAATAGCTAATGTCTTAACTCTTACTCTGGCCTAATAGCTAAACTCTTAGACTCTTACTCTGGCCTAATGGTTAAGGTCTTAACTCTTACTCTGGCCTACTGGTTAAGGTCTTAACTCTTACTCTGGCCTACTGGTTAAGGTCTTAACTCTTACTCTGGCCTAATAGCTAAGGTCTTAACTCTTACTCTGGCCTAATAGCTAAGGTCTTAGACTCGTACTCAGGCCTAATGGTTAAGGTCTTAACTCTTACTCTGGCCTAATAGCTATGGTCTTAGACTTGTACTCTGGCCTACTGGTTAAGGTCTTAACTCTTACTCTGGCCTAATAGCTAAGGTCTTAGACTCGTACTCTGGCCTAATAGCTAAGGTCTTAGACTCGTACTCTGGCGTAATGGTTAAGGTCTTAACTCGTAGTCTGGCCTACTGAATAAGGTCTTAACTCTTACTCTGGCCTACTGGTTAAGGTCGTAACTCTTACTCTGGCCTAATAGCTAAGGTCTTTGACTCGTACTTTGGCCTACTGGTTAAGGTCTTAACTCTTACTCTGGCTTAATAGCTAAGGTCTTAACTCTTACTCTGGCCTACCGGTTAAGGTCTTAACTCTTACTATGGCCTACTGGTTAAGGTCTTAACTCTTACTCTGGCCTAATAGCTAAGGTCTTTGACTCGTACTCTGGCCTACAGGTTAAGGTCTTAACTCTTACTCTGGCCTAATAGCTAAGGTCTTAGACTCGTACTCTGGCCTACTGGTTAAGGTCCTAACTCTTACTCTGGCCTACTGGTTAAGGTCTTAACTCTTACTCTGGCCTAATAGCTAAGGTCTTAGACTCGCACTATGGCCTACTGGTTAAGGTCTTAACTCTTCCTCTGGCCTAATAGCTAAGGTCTTAACTCTTACTCTGGCCTACTGGTTAAGGTCTTAACTCTTACTCTGGCCTACTGGTTAAGGTCTTAACTCTTACTCTGGCCTAATAGCTAAGGTCTTAACTCTTACTCTGGCCTAATGGTTAAGGTCTTAACTCTTACTCTGGCCTAATAGCTAGGGTCTTAGACTCGTACTATGGCCTACAGGTTAAGGTCTTAACTCTTACTCTGGCCTAATAGCTAAGGTCTTAACTCTTACTCTGGCCTACTGGTTAAGGTCTTAACTCTTACTCTGGCCTAATAGCTAAGGTCTTAACTCGTACTCTGGTCTAATGGTTAAGGTCTTAACTCTTACTCTGGCCTAATAGCTAAGGTCTTAGACTCGTACTCTGGCCTAATAGCTAAGGTCTTAGACTCGTACTCTGGCCTAATGGTTAAGGTCTTAACTCTTACTCTGGCCTAATAGCTAAGGTCTTAGACTCGTACTCTGGCCTAATAGCTAAGGTCTTAGACTTGTACTCTGGCCTACTGGTTAAGGTCTTAACTCTTACTCTGGCCTAATAGCTAAGGTCTTAACTCTTACTCTGGCCTAATAGCTAAGGTCTTAGACTCGTACTCTGGCCTAATAGCTAAGGTCTTAGACTCTTAGTCTGGCCTACTGAATAAGGTCTTAACTCTTACTCTGGCCTACTGGTTAAGGTCGTAACTCTTACTCTGGCCTAATAGCTAAGGTCTTTGACTCGTACTTTGGCCTACTGGTTAAGGTCTTAACTCTTACTCTGGCTTAATATATAAGGTCTTAACTCTTACTCTTGCCTACAGGTTAAGGTCTTAACTCTTACTCTGGCCTACTGGTTAAGGTCTTAACTCATACTCTGGCCTACTGGTTAAGGTCTTAGAATTGTACTCTGGCCTACTGGTTAAGGTCTTAACTCTTACTCTGGCCTACTGGTTAAGGTCTTAACTCTTACTCTGGCCTAATAGCTAAGGTCTTAGACTCGTTCTCTGGCCTAATGGTTAAGGTCTTAACTCTTACTCTGGCCTAATAGCTTAGGTCTTAGACTCATACTCTGGCGTAATGGTTAAGGTCTTAACTCTTACTCTGGCCTACTGGTTAAGGTCTTAACTCTTACCCTGGCCTAATAGCTAAGGTCTTAGACTCGTACTTTTGCCTAATAGCTAAGGTCTTAGACTCGTACTCTGGACTAATGGTTAAGGTCTTAACTCTTAGTCTGGCCTAATAGCTAAGGTCTTAGACTCGTACTCTGGCCTACAGGTTAAGGTCTTAATTCTTACTCTGGCCTAATAGCTAAGGCTTAGACTCGTACTCTGGCCTAATGGTTAAGGTCTTAACTCTTACTCTGGCCTAATAGCTAAGACTCTTACTCTGCCCAATAGCTAAGGTCTTAGACTCGTACTCTGGCCTAATGGTTAAGGTATTAACTCTTACTCTGGCCTAATAGCTAAGGTCTTAACGGTTACTCTGGCCTAATAGCTTAGGTCTTAGACTCATACTCTGGCCTAATGGTTAAGGTCTTAACACTTACTCTGGCCTACTGGTTAAGGACTTAACTCTTACTCTGGCCTAATAGCTAAGGTCTTAGACTCGTACTATGGCCTACAGGTTAAGGTCTTAACTCTTACTCTGGCCTAATAGCTAAGGTCTTATCTCTTACTCTGGCCTACAGGTTAATGTCTTAACTCATACTCTGGCCTAATAGCTAGGGTCTTAGACTCGTACTATGGCCTACAGGTTAAGGTCTTAACTCTTACTCTGGCCTACTGGTTAAGGTCTTAACTCTTACTCTGGCCTAGTAGCTAAGGTCTTAGTCTCGTACTATGGCCTAATAGCTAAGGTCATAGACTCGTACTCTGGCCTAATGGTTAAGGTCTTAACTCTTACTCTGGCCTAATGGTTAAGGTCTTAACTCTTACTTTGGCCTAATAGCTAAGGTCTTAGACTCGTACTATGGCCTAAAAGCTAAGATCTTAGACTCGTACTCTGGCCTAATGGTTGAGGTCTTAACTCTTACTCTGGCCTACTGGTTAAGGTCTTAACTCTTACTCTGACCTAATATCTAAGGTCTTAAACTCACACTATGGCCTACTGGTTAAGGTCTTAACTCTTCCTCTGGCCTAATAGCTAAGGTCTTAGACTGATACTCTGGCCTAATGGTTAAGGTCTTAACTCTTACTCTGGCCTAATATCTAAGGTCTTAACTCTTACTCTGGCCTAATAGCTAAGGTCTTAGACTCTTACTCTGGCCTAATAGCTAAGGTCTTAGACTCGTACTCTGGCCTAATGGTTAAGGTCTTAACTCTTACTCTGGCCTAATATCTAAGGTCTTAACTCTTACTCTGGCCTAATAGCTAAGGTCTTAACTCTTACTCTGGCCTAATAGCTAAGGTCTTAGACTCGTACTCTGTTCTACAGGTTAAGGTCTTAATTCTTACTCTGGCCTAATAGCTAAGGCTTAGACCCGTACTCTAGCCTAATGGTTAAGGTCTTAACTCTTACTCTGGCCTAATAGCTAAGACTCTTACTCTGCCCAATAGCTAAGGTCTTAGACTCGTACTCTGGCCTAATGGTTAAGGTATTAACTCTTACTCTGGCCTACTGGTTAAGGTCTTAACACTTACTCTGGCCTAAAAGCTAATGTCTTAGACTCGTACTCTGACCTACTGGTTAAGGTCTTAAATCTTACTCTAGCCTACTGGTTAAGGTCTTAACTCTTACTCTGGCCTAATAGCTGAGGTCTTAGACTCGTACTCTGGCCTACAGGTTAAGGTCTTAACTCTTACTCTGGCCTAATAGCTAAGGTCTTAGACTCGTACTCTGGCCTACTGGTTAAGGTCTTAACTCTTACTCTGGCCTAATATCTAAGGTCTTAGACTCGTACTCTGGCCTACAGGTTAAGGTCTTAACTCTTACTCTGGCCTAATAGCTAAGGTCTTAGACTCGTACTCTGGCCTACTGGTTAAGGTCCTAACTCTTACTCTGGTCTACTGGTTAAGGTCTTAACTCTTACTCTGGCCTAATAGCTAAGGTCTTAGACTCGCACTATGGCCTACTGGTTAAGGTCTTAACTCTTCCTCTGGCCTAATAGCTAAGGTCTTAACTCTTACTCTGGCCTAATAGCTAAGGTCTTAGACTCGTATTCTGACCTAATGGTTAAGGTCTTAACTCTTACTCTGGGCTAATAGCTAAGATCTTAACTCTTACTCTGGCCTAATAGCTAAGGTCTTAACTCTTACTCTGGCCTAATAGCTAAGGTCTTAGACTCGTACTATGGCCTAATGGTTAAGGTCTTAACTCTTACTCTGGCCTAATAGCTAAGGTCTTAACTCTTACTCTG
This sequence comes from Triturus cristatus, assembly GCF_964204655.1. Lineage (NCBI taxonomy): Eukaryota > Metazoa > Chordata > Amphibia > Caudata > Salamandridae > Triturus > Triturus cristatus. Next base: position 1,313,278,627 of record NC_140590.1, read on the forward strand.
GCCTACTGGTTAAGGTCTTAACTCTTACTCTGGCCTACTGGTTAAGGTCTTAACTCTTACTCTGACCTAATAGCTAATGTCTTAACTCTTACTCTGGCCTAATAGCTAAGGTCTTAGACTCTTACTCTGGCCTAATGGTTAAGGTCTTAACTCTTACTCTGGCCTACTGGTTAAGGTCTTAACTCTTACTCTGGCCTAATAGCTAAGGTCTTAACTCTTACTCTGGCCTAATAGCTAAGGTCTTAGACTCGTACTCAGGCCTAATGGTTAAGGTCTTAACTCTTACTCTGGCCTAATAGCTATGGTCTTAGACTTGTACTCTGGCCTTCTGGTTAAGGTCTTAACTCTTACTCTGGCCTAATAGCTAAGGTCTTAGACTCGTACTCTGGCCTAATAGCTAAGGTCTTAGACTCGTACTCTGGCGTAATGGTTAAGGTCTTAACTCGTAGTCTGGCCTACTGAATAAGGTCTTAACTCTTACTCTGGCCTACTGGTTAAGTTCGTAACTCTTACTCTGGCCTAATAGCTAAGGTCTTTGACTCGTACTTTGGCCTACTGGTTAAGGTCTTAACTCTTACTCTGGCTTAATAGCTAAGGTCTTAACTCTTACTCTGGCCTACAGGTTAAGGTCTTAACTCTTACTCTGGCCTAATAGCTAAGGTCTTTGACTCGTACTCTGGCCTACAGGTTAAGGTCTTAACTCTTACTCTTGCCTAATAGCTAAGGTCTTAGACTCGTACTCTGGCCTACTGGTTAAGGTCCTAACTCTTACTCTGGCCTACTGGTTAAGGTCTTAACTCTTACTCTGGCCTAATAGCTAAGGTCTTTGACTCGTACTCTGGCCTACAGGTTAAGGTCTTAACTCTTACTCTGGCCTAATAGCTAAGGTCTTAGACTCGTACTCTGGCCTACTGGTTAAGGTCCTAACTCTTACTCTGGCCTACTGGTTAAGGTCTTAACTCTTACTCTGGCCTAATAGCTAAGGTCTTAGACTCGCACTATGGCCTACTGGTTAAGGTCTTAACTCTTCCTCTGGCCTAATAGCTAAGGTCTTAACTCTTACTCTGGCCTACTGGTTAAGGTCTTAACTCTTACTCTGGCCTACTGGTTAAGGTCTTAACTCTTACTCTGGCCTAATAGCTAAGGTCTTAACTCTTACTCTGGCCTAATGGTTAAGGTCTTAACTCTTACTCTGGCCTAATAGCTAGGGTCTTAGACTCGTACTATGGCCTACAGGTTAAGGTCTTAACTCTTACTCTGGCCTAATAGCTAAGGTCTTAACTCTTACTCTGGCCTACTGGTTAAGGTCTTAACTCTTACTCTGGACTAATAGCTAAGGTCTTAACTCGTACTCTGGTCTAATGGTTAAGGTCTTAACTCTTACTCTGGCCTAATAGCTAAGGTCTTAGACTCGTACTCTGGCCTAATAGCTAAGGTCTTAGACTCGTACTCTGGCCTAATGGTTAAGGTCTTAACTCTTACTCTGGCCTAATAGCTAAGGTCTTAGACTCGTACTCTGGCCTAATAGCTAAGGTCTTAGACTTGTACTCTGGCCTACTAGTTAAGGTCTTAACTCTTACTCTGGCCTAATAGCTAAGGTCTTAACTCTTACTCTGGCCTAATAGCTAAGGTCTTAGACTCATACTCTGGCCTAATAGCTAAGGTCTTAGACTCTTAGTCTGGCCTACTGAATAAGGTCTTAACTCTTACTCTGGCCTACTGGTTAAGGTCGTAACTCTTACTCTGGCCTAATAGCTAAGGTCTTTGACTCGTACTTTGGCCTACTGGTTAAGGTCTTAACTCTTACTCTGGCTTAATAGATAAGGTCTTAACTCTTACTCTGGCCTACAGGTTAAGGTCTTAACTCTTACTCTGGCCTACTGGTTAAGGTCTTAACTCATACTCTGGCCTACTGGTTAAGGTCTTAGACTTGTACTCTGGCCTACTGGTTAAGGTCTTAACTCTTACTCTGGCCTACTGGTTAAGGTCTTAACTCTTACTCTGGCCTAATAGCTAAGGTCTTAGACTCGTTCTCTGGCCTAATGGTTAAGGTCTTAACTCTTACTCTGGCCTAATAGCTTAGGTCTTAGACTCATACTCTGGCGTAATGGTTAAGGTCTTAACTCTTACTCTGGCCTACTGGTTAAGGTCTTAACTCTTACCATGGCCTAATAGCTAAGGTCTTAGACTCGTACTTTTGCCTAATAGCTAAGGTCTTAGACTCGTACTCTGGACTAATGGTTAAGGTCTTAACTCTTAGTCTGGCCTAATAGCTAAGGTCTTAACTCTTACTCTGGCCTACATGTTAAGGTCTTAACTCTTACTCTGGCCTACTGGTTAAGGTCTTAACTCATACTCTGGCCTACTGGTTAAGGTCTTAGACTCGTACTCTGGCCTACTGGTTAAGGTCTTAACTCTTACTCTGGCCTACTGGTTAAGGTCTTAACTCTTACTCTGGCCTAATAGCTAAGGTCTTAACTGTTACTCTGGCCTAATAGCTTAGGTCTTAGACTCATACTCTGGCCTAATGGTTAAGGTCTGAACACTTACTCTGGCCTACTGGATAAGGACTTAACTCTTACTCTGGCCTAATAGCTAAGGTCTTAGACTCGTACTATGGCCTACAGGTTAAGGTCTTAACTCTTACTCTGGCCTAATAGTTAAGGTCTTAACTCTTACTCTGGCCTACAGGTTAATGTCTTAACTCATACTCTGGCCTAATAGCTAAGGTCTTAGACTCGTACTATGGCCTACAGGTTAAGGTCTTAACTCTTACTCTGGCCTACTGGTTAAGGTCTTAACTCTTACTCTGGCCTAATAGCTAAGGTCTTAGACTCGTACTATGGCCTAATAGCTAAGGTCATAGACTCGTACTCTGGATTAATGGTTAAGGTCTTAACTCTTACTCTGGCCTAATGGTTAAGGTGTTAACTCTTACTTTGGCCTAATAGCTAAGGTCTTAGACTTGTACTATGGCCGAAAAGCTAAGATCTTAGACTCGTACTCTGGCCTAATGGTTGAGGTCTTAACTCTTACTCTGGCCTACTGGTTAAGGTCTTAACTCTTACTCTGACCTAATATCTAAGGTCTTAAACTCGCACTATGGCCTACTGGTTAACGTCTTAACTCTTCCTCTGGCCTAATAGCTAAGGTCTTAGACTGATACTCTGGCCTAATGGTTAAGGTCTTAACTCTTACTCTGGCCTAATATCTAAGGTCTTAACTCTTACTCTGGCCTAATAGCTAAGGTCTTAGACTCTTACTCTGGCCTAATAGCTAAGGTCTTAGACTCGTACTCTGGCCTACAGGTTAAGGTCTTAACTCTTACTCTGGCCTAATAGCTAAGGCTTAGACTCGTACTCTGGCCTAATGGTTAAGGTCTTAACTATTACTCTGGCCTAATAGCTAAGGTCTTAACTTTTACTCTGGCCTAATAGCTAAGGTCTTAGACTCGTACTCTGGCCTAATGGTTAAGGTCTTACCTCTTACTCTGGCCTAATAGCTAAGACTCTTACTCTGCCCAATAGCTAAGGTCTTAGACTCGTACTCTGGCCTAATGGTTAAAATATTAACTATTACTCTGGCCTACTGGTTAAGGTCTTAACACTTACTCTGGCCTAAAAGCTAATGTCTTAGACTCGTACTCTGACCTACTGGTTAAGGTCTTAAATCTTACTCTAGCCTACTGGTTAAGGTCTTAACTCTTACTCTGGCCTAATAGCTAATGTCTTAACTCTTACTCTGGCCTACAGGTTAATGTCTTAACTCGTACTCTGGCCTAATAGCTAAGGTCTTAGACTCGTACTTTGGCCTAATAGCTAAGGTCTTAGACTAGTACTCTGGCCTAATGGTTAAATTCTTAACTCTTAGTCTGGCCTAATAGCTAAGGTCTTAACTCTTACTCTGGCCTACAGGTTAAGGTCTTAACTCTTACTCTGGCCTACTGGTTAAGGTCTTAACTCATACTCTGGCCTACTGGTTAAGGTCTTAGACTCGTACTCTGGCCTACTGGTTAATGTCTTAACTGTTACTCTGGCCTACTGGTTAAGGTCTTAACTCTTACTCTGGCCTAATAGCTAAGGTCTTAACGGTTACTCTGGCCTAATAGCTTAGGTCTTAGACTCATACTCTGGCCTAATGGTTAAGGGCTTAACACTTACTCTGGCCTACTGGTTAAGGTCTTAACTCTTACTCTGGCCTAATAGCTAAGGTCTTAGACTCGTACTATGGCCTACAGGTTAAGGTCTTAACTCTTACTCTGGCCTACAGGTTAATGTCTTAACTCGTACTCTGGCCTAATAGCTAAGGTCTTAGACTAGTACTATGGCCTACAGGTTAAGGTCTTAACTCCTACTCTGGCCTACTGGTTAAGGTCTTAACTCTTACTCTGGCCTAATAGCTAAGGTCTTAGACTCATACTATGGCCTAATAGCTAAGGTCATAGACTTGTACTCTGGCCTAATGGTTAAGGTCTTAACTCTTACTCTGGCCTACTGGTTAAGGTCTTAACTCTTACTCTGACCTGATATCTAAGGTCTTAGACTCGCACTATGGCCTACTGGTTAAGGTCTTAACTCTTCCTCTGGCCTAATAGCTAAGGTCTTAGACTCATACTCTGGCCTAATGGTTAAGGTCTTAACTCTTACTCTGGCCTAATATCTAAGGTCTTAACTCTTACTCTGGCCTAATAGCTAAGGTCTTAACTCTTACTCTGGCCTAATAGCTAAGGTCTTAGACTCGTACTCTGGCCTACAGGTTAAGGTCTTAATTCTTACTCTGGCCTAATAGCTAAGGCTTAGACTCGTACTCTGGCCTAATGGTTAAGGTCTTAACTCTTACTCTGGCCTAATAGCTAAGACTCTTACTCTGCCCAATAGCTAAGGTCTTAGACTCGTACTCTGGCCTAATGGTTAAGGTATTAACTCTTACTCTGGCCTACTGGTTAAGGTCTTAACACTTACTCTGGCCTAAAAGCTAATGTCTTAGACTCGTACTCTGACCTACTGGTTAAGGTCTTAAATCTTACTCTAGCCTACTGGTTAAGGTCTTAACTCTTACTCTGGCCTAATAGCTAAGGTCTTAGACTCGTACTCTGGCCTACAGGTTAAGGTCTTAACTCTTACTCTGGCCTAATAGCTAAGGTCTTAGACTCGTACTCTGGCCTACTGGTTAAGGTCTTAACTCTTACTCTGGCCTAATATCTAAGGTCTTAGACTCGTACTCTGGCCTACAGGTTAAGGTCTAAACTCTTACTCTGGCCTAATAGCTAAGGTCTTAGACTCGTACTCTGGCCTACTGGTTAAGGTCCTAACTCTTACTCTGGTCTACTGGTTAAGGTCTTAACTCATACTCTGGCCTACTGGTTAAGGTCTTAGACTCGTACTCTGGCCTACTGGTTAATGTCTTAACTGTTACTCTGGCCTACTGGTTAAGGTCTTAACTCTTACTCTGGCCTAATAGCTAAGGTCTTAACTGTTACTCTGGCCTAATAGCTTAGGTCTTAGACTCATACTCTGGCCTAATGGTTAAGGTCTTAACACTTACTCTGGCCTACTGGTTAAGGTTTTAACTCTTACTCTGGCCTAATAGCTAAGGTCTTAGACTCGTACTATGGCCTACAGGTTAAGGTCTTAACTCTTACTCTGGCCTAATAGCTAAGGTCTTAACTCTTACTCTGGCCTACAGGTTAATGTCTTAACTCGTACTCTGGCCTAATAGCTAAGGTATTAGACTCGTACTATGGCCTACAGGTTAAGGTCTTAACTCCTACTCTGGCCTACTGGTTAAGGTCTTAACTCTTACTCTGGCCTAATAGCTAAGGTCTTAGACTCATACTATGGCCTAATAGCTAAGGTCATAGACTTGTACTCTGGCCTAATGGTTAAGGTCTTAACTCTTACTCTGGCCTACTGGTTAAGGTCTTAACACTTACTCTGACCTGATATCTAAGGTCTTAGACTCGCACTATGGCCTACTGGTTAAGGTCCTAACTCTTCCTCTGGCCTAATAGCTAAGGTCTTAGACTCATACTCTGGCCTAATGGTTAAGGTCTTAACTCTTACTCTGTCCTAATATCTAAGGTCTTAACTCTTACTCTGGCCTAATAGCTAAGGTCTTAACTCTTACTCTGGCCTAATAGCTAAGGTCTTAGACTCGTACTCTGGCCTACAGGTCAAGGTCTTAATTCTTACTCTGGCCTAATAGCTAAGGCTTAGACTCGTACTCTGGCCTAATGGTTAAGGTCTTAACTCTTACTCTGGCCTAATAGCTAAGACTCTTACTCTGCCCAATAGCTAAGGTCTTAGACTCGTACTCTGGCCTAATGGTTAAGGTATTACCTCTTACTCTGGCCTACTGGTTAAGGTCTTAACACTTACTCTGGCCTAAAAGCTAATGTCTTAGACTCGTACTCTGACCTACTGGTTAAGGTCTTAAATCTTACTCTAGCCTACTGGTTAAGGTCTTAACTCTTACTCTGGCCTAATAGCTAAGGTCTTAGACTCGTACTCTGGCCTACAGGTTAAGGTCTTAACTCTTACTCTGGCCTAATAGCTAAGGTCTTAGACTCGTACTCTGGCCTACTGGTTAAGGTCTTAACTCTTACTCTGGCCTAATATCTAAGGTCTTAGACTCGTACTCTGGCCTACTGGTTAAGGTCCTAACTCTTACTCTGGTCTACTGGTTAAGGTCTTAACTCTTACTCTGGCCTAATAGCTAAGGTCTTAGACTCGCACTTTGGCCTACTGGTTAAGGTCTTAACTCTTCCTCTGGCCTAATAGCTAAGGTCTTAACTCTTACTCTGGCCTAATAGCTAAGGTCTTAGACTCGTATTCTGACCTAATGGTTAAGGTCTTAACTCTTACTCTGGGCTAATAGCTAAGATCTTAACTCTTACTCTGGCCTAATAGCTAAGGTCTTAACTCTTACTCTGACCTAATAGCTAAGGTCTTAGACTCGTACTATGGCCTAATGGTTACGGTCTTAACTCTTACTCTGGCCTAATAGCTAAGGTCTTAACTCTTACTCTGGCCTACTGGTTAAGGTCTTAACTCTTACTCTGGCCTACTGGTTAAGGTCTTAACTCTTAGTCTGGCCTACTGGTTAAGGTCTTAACTCTTACTCTGACCTAATAGCTAATGTCTTAACTCTTACTCTGGCCTAATAGCTAAGGTCTTAGACTCTTACTCTGGCCTAATGGTTAAGGTCTTAACTCTTACTCTGGCCTACTGGTTAAGGTCTTAACTCTTACTCTGGCCTACTGGTTAAGGTCTTAACTCTTACTCTGGCCTAATAGCTAAGGTCTTAACTCTTACTCTGGCCTAATAGCTAAGGTCTTAGACTCGTTCTCTGGCCTAATGGTTAAGGTTTTAACTCTTTCTCTGGCCTAATAGCCAAGGTCTTAACTCTTACTCTGGCCTAATAGCTAACGTCTTAGACTCGTACTCTGGCCTACTGGTTAAAGTCATAACTCTTACTCTGGCCTACTGGTTAAGGTCTTAACTCTTACTCTGGCCTAATAGCTAAGGTCTTAGACTCGTACTCAGGCCTAATGGTTAAGGTATTAACTCTTACTCTGGCCTAATAGCTATGGTCTTAGACTTGTACTCTGGCCTACTGGTTAAGGTCTTAACTCTTACTCTGGCCTAATAGCTAAGGTCTTAGACTCGTACTCTGGCCTAATAGCTAAGGTCTTAGACTCGTACTCTGGCGTAATGGTTAAGGTCTTAACTCGTAGTCTGGCCTACTGAATAAGGTCTTAACTCTTACTCTGGCCTACTGGTTAAGGTCGTAACTCTTACTCTGGCCTAATAGCTAAGGTCTTTGACTCGTACTTTGGCCTACTGGTTAAGGTCTTAACTCTTACTCTGGCTTAATAGCTAAGGTCTTAACTCTTACTCTGGCCTACAGGTTAAGGTCTTAACTCTTACTCTGGCCTACTGGTTAAGGTCTTAACTCTTACTCTGGCCTAATAGCTAAGGTCTTAGACTCGTACTCTGGCCTACAGGTTAAGGTCTTAACTCTTACTCTGGCCTAATAGCTAAGGTCTTAGACTCGTACTCTGGCCTACTGGTTAAGGTCCTAACTCTTACTCTGGCCTACTGGTTAAGGTCTTAACTCTTACTCTGGCCTAATAGCTAAGGTCTTAGACTCGCACTATGGCCTACTGGTTAAGGTCTTAACTCTTCCTCTGGCCTAATAGCTAAGGTCTTAACTCTTAATCTGGCCTAATAGCTAAGGTCTTAGACTCGTATTCTGACCTAATGGTTAAGGTCTTAACTCTTACTCTGGGCTAATAGCTAAGATCTTAACTCTTACTCTGGCCTAATAGCTAAGGTCTTAACTCTTACTCTGGCCTAATAGCTAAGGTCTTAGACTCGTACTATGGCCTAATGGTTCAGGTCTTAACTCTTACTCTGGCCTAATAGCTAAGGTCTTAACTCTTACTCTGGCCTACTGGTTAAGGTCTTAACTCTTACTCTGGCCTACTGGTTAAGTTCTTAACTCTTCCTCTGACCTAATAGCTAATGTCTTAACTCTTACTCTGGCCTAATAGCTAAGGTCTTAGACTCTTACTCTGGCCTAATGGTTAAGGTCTTAACTCTTACTCTGGCCTACTGGTTAAGGTCTTAACTCTTAATCGGGCCTACTGGTTAAGGTCTTAACTCTTACTCTGGCCTAATAGCTAAGGTCTTAACTCTTACTCTGTCCTAATAGCTAAGGTCTTAGACTCGTTCTCTGGCCTAATGGTTAAGGTTTTAACTCTTTCTCTGGCCTAATAGCTAAGGTCTTAACTCTTACTCTGGCCTAATAGCTAACGTTTTAGACTCGTACTCTGGCCTACTGGTTAAAGTCTTAACTCTTACTCTGGCCTACTGGTTAAGGTCTTAACTCTTACTCTGGCCTAATAGCTAAGGTCTTAACTCTTACTCTGGCCTAATAGCTAAGGTCTTAGACTCGTACTCAGGCCTAATGGTTAAGGTCTTAACTCTTACTCTGGCCTAATAGCTATGGTCTTAGACTTGTACTCTGGCCTACTGGTTAAGGTCTTAACTCTTACTCTGGCCTAATAGCTAAGGTCTTAGACTCGTACTCTGGTCTAATAGCTAAGGTCTTAGACTCGTACTCTGGCGTAATCCTTAAGGTCTTAACTCGTAGTCTGGCCTACTGAATAAGGTCTTAACTCTTACTCTGGCCTACTGGTTAAGGTCGTAACTCTTACTCTGGCCTAATAGCTAAGGTCTTTGACTCGTACTTTGGCCTACTGGTTAAGGTCTTAACTCTTACTCTGGCCTAATAGCTGAGGTCTTAACTCTTACTCTGGCCTAATAGCTAAGGTCTTAGACTCGTACTCTGGCCTAATGGTTAAGGTCTTAACTCTTACTCTGGCCTACTGGTTAAGGTATTGACTCTTACTCTGGCCTAATGGTTAATGTCTTAGACTCTTACTCAGGCCTAATGGTTAAGATCTTAACTCTTACTCTTGCCTAATGGTTAAGGACTTAGACTCTTACTCTAGCCTAATGGTTAAGGTCTTAGATTCTTACTCTGGCCTAATGGTTAAGGTCTAGACTCTTACTCTAGCCTAATGGTTAAGGTATTTACTCTTACTCTGGCCTAATGGTTAATGTCTTAGACTCTTACTCTGGTCTAATGGTTAAGGTCTTAGACTCTTACTCTGGCCTAATGGTTAAGGTCTTAACTCTTACTCTGGCCTAATGGTAAGATCTAGACCCTTACTCCGGCCTAATGGTTAAGGTCTTAACTCTTACTCTGGCCTAATGGTTAAGGTCTTGACTCTTACTCTGGCCTAATGGTTAAGGTCTTAGACTCTTACTCTCGCCTAATGGTTAAGGTCTTGACTCTTACTCTGGCCTAATGGTTAAGGTCTTAGACTCTTACTCTGGCCTAATCTGTTAAGGTCTTAACTCTTACTCTTGCTTAATGGTTAAGGTCTTAACTCTTACTCTGACCTAATGGTTAATGTCTTAGACTCTGACTCTGGCCTAATGGGTAAGGTCTTAGACTCTTACTCTGGCCTAATGGTTAAGGTCTTAGACTCTTACTCTGGTCTAATGGTTAAGGTCTTAGACTCTTACTCTGGCCTACTGTTTAAGGTATTAACTCTTACTCTTGCCTAATGGTTAAGGTCTTAGACTCTTATTCTGGCCGATTGGTTAAGGTCTTAACTCTTACTCTGACCTAATGGTTAAGGTCTTAGACTCTTACTCTGGCCTAATGGTTAAGGTCTTAACTCTTACTATCGCCTACTGATTAAGGTCTTTACTCTTACACTGGCCCCAATGGTTAAGGTTTTAACTCTTACTCTGGCCTAATGGTTAAGGTCTTAGACTCTTACTCTGGCCTAATGGTTAAGGTATTAGCTCTTACTCTGGCCTACTGGTTAAGGTCTTAGACTCTTACTCTGGCCTAATGGTTAAGGTCCTAACTCTTACTCTGGCCAAATGGTTAAGGTCTTAACTCTTACTCTGGCCTAATGGTTAAGGTCTTGACTTTTACTTTGGCCTAATGGTTAAGGTCTTAGACTCTTACTCTGGCCTAATGGTTAAGGTCTAGACTCTTACTCTAGCCTAATGGTTAAGGTCTTAGACTCTTACTCTAGCCTAATGGTTAAGGTATTGACTCTTACTCTGGCCTAATGGTTAAGGTCTTAGACTCTTACTCTGGCCTAATCTGTTAAGGTCTTAACTCTTACTCTTGCCTAATGGTTAAGGTCTTAGACTCTTACTCTAGCCTAATGGTTAAGGTCTTAGACTCTAACTCTGGCCTAATGGTTAAGGTCTAGACTCTTACACTGGCCTAATGGTTAAGGTATTGACTCTTACTCTGGCCTAATGGTTAAGGTCTTAGACTCTTACTCTGGCCTAATGGTTAAGGTGAATAGTTAAGGTCTTAGACTCTTACTCTAGCCTAATGGTTAAGGTCTTAGACTCTAACTCTGGCCTAAAGGCTAAGGTCTTAGACTCTAACTCTGGCCTAATGGTTAAGGTCTAGACTCTTACACTGGCCTAGTGGTTAAGGTATTGACTCTTACTCTGGCCTAATGGTTAAGGTCTTAGACTCTTACTCTGGCCTAATGGTTAAGGTCTTAACTCTTACTCTTGCCTAATGGTTAAGGTCTTAGACTCTTACTCTAGCCTAATAGTTAAGGTCTTAACTCTTACTCTGGCCTAATAGATACGGTCTTAACTCTTACTCTGGCCTAATGGTTAATGTCTTAACTCTTACGCTGGCCTAATAGTTAAGGTCTTAGACACTTACTCTGGTCTACTGGTTAAGGTCTTAGCTCTTACTCTGGCCTACTGGTTAAGGTCTTAGAGTCTTACTCTGGCCTAATGGTTAAGGTCTTAACTCATACTCTGGCCTAATGGTTAAGATCTTAGACTCTTACTCTGTCCTAATGGTTAAGGTCTTAACTCTTACTCTGGCCTACTAATTAAGGTCTTTACTCTTACACTGGCCTAATGGTTAAGGTCTTAACTCTTACTCTGGCCTAATGGTAAGGTCTAGACTCTTACTCCGGCCTAATGTTTAAGGTCCTAACTCTTACTCTGGCCTAATGCTTAAGGTCTTAGACCCTTACTCTGGCCTAATGGTTAAGGTCTTAACTCTGGGTCTTAACTCTTACTCTGACCTAATGGTTAAGGTCTTAGACTCTTAAACTGGCCTACTGGTTAAGGTATTGACTCTTACTCTGGCCTAATGGTTAAGGTCTTAGGCTCTTACTCTGGCCTAATGGTTAAGGTCTTAGACACTTACTCTGGCCTACTGGTTAAGGTCTTTGTTCTTACTCTGGCCTATTGGTTAAGGTGTTTGACTCTTACTGTGGCCTAATGGTTAAGGTTTTAGACTCTTGCTCTGGCCCAATGGTTGAGGTCTTAACTCTTATTTTGGCCTAATGGTTAAGGTCTTAAACTCTTACTCTTGCCTAATGGTTAAGGTCTTAACTCTTACTCTGGCCTAATGGTTAAGGTTTTAGACTCTTACTCTAGCCTAATGGCTAAGGTCTTAACTCTTACTCTGGCCTAATGGTTAAGGTCTTAGACTCTTACTCTGGCCTACTGGTTAAGGTCTTAGACTCTTACTCTAGCCTAATGGTTAAGGTCTTAGACTCTTACTCTGGCCTAATGGTTAAGGTCTTAACCCCTTCAGTGCCCGCCCCTTTCCCCGCCCAGTGCCGGCCGTTGCATTAGCGGGCGGGGTCTATGACGAGCTGGACTCGTCATGGGCACAGCGCCACCGCGGCCCATGACGAGTCCAGCTCGTCATGGGCACTGAAGGGGTTAAACTCTTACTCTGGCCTAATGGTTAAGGTCTCAAACTCTTACTCTGGCCTACTGGATAAGGTCTTAAGTCTTACTTTGACCTAATGGTTAAGGTCTTAGACTCTTACTCTGACCTAATGGTTAAGTTCTTAGACTCTTACTCTGGCCTAATGGTTAAGGTCTTGACTCTTACTCTGGCCTAATGGTTAATGTCTTAGACTCTTACTCTGGCCTAAAGGTTAAGGTCTTAACTCTTACTCTGGCCTAATGGTTAAGGTCTTAGACTCTTACTCTGGCCCAATGGTTAAGGTCTTAACTCTTACTCTGGCCCAATGGTTAAGGTCTTAACTCTTACTCTGGCCTAATGGTTAAGACTCTTACTCTGGCCTAATCGTTAAAGTCTTAGACTCTTACTCTGGCCTAATGGTTAAGGTCTTGACTTTTACTCTGGCCTAATGGCTAAGGTCTTAGACTCTTACTCTGGCCCAATGGTTAAGGTCTTAACTCTTACTCTGGCCCAATGGTTGAGGTCTTAACTCTTACTCTGGCCTAAAGGTTAAGGTCTTATCTCTTACTCTGGCCTAATGGTTAAGGTCTTGACTCTTACTCTGGCCTAATGGTTAAGGTATTAACTCTTACTCTGGCCTAATCGTTAAAGTCTTAGATTCTTACTCTGGCCTAATGGTTAAGGTCTAGACTCTTACTCTGGCCTAATGGTTAAGGTATTGACTCTTACTCTGGCCTAATGGTTAATGTCTTAGACTCTTACTCTGGCCTAATGGTTAAGGTCTTAATTCTTACACTAGCCTAACGGTTAAGGTCTTGGACTCTTACTCTGACCTAATGGTTAAGTTCTTAGACTCTTACTCTGGCCTAATGGTTAAGGTATTAGACTCTTACTCTGGGCTACTGGTTAAGGTCTTAACTCTCACTCTGGCCTACTGGTTAAGGTCTTAAATCTTACTCTGGCCTACTGGTTAAGGTCTTAGATCTTACTCTGGCCTAATGGTTAAGGTCTTAGACTCTTACTCTGGCCTAATGCTTAAGGTCTTAGACTCTTTCTCTGGCCTAATGGTTAAGGTCTTAACTCTTACTCTGGCCTAATGGTTAAGGTCTTACACTCTTACTCTGGCCTAATGGTTAAGGTCTTAGCTCTTACTCTGGCCTACTGGTTAAGGTCTTAGACTCTTACTCTGGCCTAATGGTTAAGGTCCTAACTCGTACTCTGGCCAAATGGTTAAGGTCTCAACTCTTACTCTGACCTAATGGTTAAGGTCTTGACTTTTACTTTGGCCTAATGGTTAAGGTCTTAGACTCTTACTCTGGCCTAATGGTTAAGGTCTAGACTCTTACTCTAGCCTAATGGTTAAGGTCTTAGACTCTTACTCTAGCCTAATGGTTAAGGTATTGACTCTTACTCTGGCCTAATGGTTAAGGTCTTAGACTCTTACTCTGGCCTAATCTGTTAAGGTCTTAACTCTTACTCTTGCCTAATGGTTAAGGTCTTAGACTCTTACTCTAGCCTCATGGTTAAGGTCTTAGACTCTAACTCTGGCCTAATGGTTAAGGTCTAGACTCTTACACTGGCCTAATGGTTAAGGTATTGACTCTTACTCTGGCCTAATGGTTAAGGTCTTAGACTCTTACTCTGGCCTAATGGTTAAGGTGAATAGTTAAGGTCTTAGACTCTTACTCTAGCCTAATGGTTAAGGTCTTAGACTCTAACTCTGGCCTAAAGGCTAAGGTCTTAGACTCAAACTCTGGCCTAATGGTTAAGGTCTAGACTCTTACACTGGCCTAGTGGTTAAGGTATTGACTCTTACTCTGGCCTAATGGTTAAGGTCTTAGACTCTTACTCTGGCCTAATGGTTACGGTCTTAACTCTTACTCTTGCCTAATGGTTAAGGTCTTAGACTCTTACTCTAGCCTAATAGTTAAGGTCTTAACTCTTACTCTGGCCTAATAGATACGGTCTTAACTCTTACTCTGGCCTAATGGTTAATGTCTTAACTCTTACGCTGGCCTAATAGTTAAGGTCTTAGACACTTACTCTGGTCTACTGGTTAAGGTCTTAGCTCTTACTCTGGCCTACTGGTTAAGGTCTTAGAGTCTTACTCTGGCCTAATGGTTAAGGTCTTAACTCATACTCTGGCCTAATGGTTAAGATCTTAGACTCTTACTCTCTCCTAATGGTTAAGGTCTTAACTCTTACTCTGGCCTACTAATTAAGGTCTTTACTCTTACACTGGCCTAATGGTTAAGGTCTTAACTCTTACCCTGGCCTAATGGTAAGGTCTAGACTCTTACTCCGGCCTAATGTTTAAGGTCCTAACTCTTACTCTGGCCTAATGCTTAAGGTCTTAGACCCTTACTCTGGCCTAATGGTTAAGGTCTTAACTCTGGGTCTTAACTCTTACTCTGACCTAATGGTTAAGGTCATAGACTCTTACTCTGGCCTACTGGTTAAGGTATTGACTCTTACTCTGGCCTAATGGTTAAGGTCTTAGGCTCTTACTCTGGCCTAATGGTTAAGGTCTTAGACACTTACTCTGGCCTACTGGTTAAGGTCTTTGTTCTTACTCTGGCCTATTGGTTAAGGTGTTTGACTCTTACTGTGGCCTAATGGTTAAGGTTTTAGACTCTTGCTCTGGCCCAATGGTTGAGGTCTTAACTCTTATTTTGGCCTAATGGTTAAGGTCTTAAACTCTTACTCTTGCCTAATGGTTAAGGTCTTAACTCTTACTCTGGCCTAATGGTTAAGGTTTTAGACTCTTACTCTAGCCTAATGGCTAAGGTCTTAACTCTTACTCTGGCCTAATGGTTAAGGTCTTAGACTCTTACTCTGGCCTACTGGTTAAGGTCTTAGACTCTTACTCTAGCCTAATGGTTAAGGTCTTAGACTCTTACTCTGGCCTAATGGTTAAGGTCTTAGACTCTTACTCTGGCCTAATGGTTAAGGTCTCAAACTCTTACTCTGGCCTACTGGATAAGGTCTTAAGTCTTACTTTGACCTAATGGTTAAGGTCTTAGACTCTTACTCTGACCTAATGGTTAAGTTCTTAGACTCTTACTCTGGCCTAATGGTTAAGGTCTTGACTATTACTCTGGCCTAATGGTTAATGTCTTAGACTCTTACTCTGGCCTAAAGGTTACGGTCTTAACTCTTACTCTGGCCTAATGGTTCAGGTCTTAGACTCTTACTCTGGCCCAATGGTTAAGGTCTTAACTCTTACTCTGGCCCAATGGTTAAGGTCTTAACTCTTACTCTGGCCTAATGGTTAAGACTCTTACTCTGGCCTAATCGTTAAAGTCTTAGACTCTTACTCTGGCCTAATGGTTAAGGTCTTGACTTATACTCTGGCCTAATGGCTAAGGTCTTAGACTCTCACTCTGGCCCAATGGTTAAGGTCTTAACTCTTACTCTGGCCCAATGGTTAAGGTCTTAACTCTTACTCTGGCCTAAAGGTTAAGGTCTTATCTCTTACTCTGGCCTAATGGTTAAGGTCTTGACTCTTACTCTGGCCTAAAGGTTAAGGTATTAACTCTTACTCTGGCCTAATCGTTAAAGTCTTAGATTCTTACTCTGGCCTAATGGTTAAGGTCTAGACTCTTACTCTGGCCTAATGGTTAAGGTATTGACTCTTACTCTGGCCTAATGGTTAATGTCTTAGACTCTTACTCTGGCCTAATGGTTAAGGTCTTAATTCTTACACTAGCCTAACGGTTAAGGTCTTGGACTCTTACTCTGACCTAATGGTTAAGTTCTTAGACTCTTACTCTGGCCTAATTGTTAAGGTATTAGACTCTTACTCTGGGCTACTGGTTAAGGTCTTAACTCTCACTCTGGCCTACTGGTTAAGGTCTTAAATCTTACTCTGGCCTACTGGTTAAGGTCTTAGATCTTACTCTGGCCTAATGGTTAAGGTCTTAGACTCTTACTCTGTCCTAATGGTTAAGGTCTTAGACTCTTACTCTGGCCTACTGGTTAAGGTCTTAGACTCTTACTCTAGCCTAATGGTTAAGGTCTTAGACTCTTACTCTGGCCTAATGGTTAAGGTCTTAGACTCTTACTCTGGCCTAATGGTTAAGGTCTCAAACTCTTACTCTGGCCTACTGGATAAGGACTTAAGTCTTACTTTGACCTAATGGTTAAGGTCTTAGACTCTTACTCTGACGTAATGGTTAAGTTCTTAGACTCTTACTCTGGCCTAATGGTTAAGGTCTTGACTCTTACTCTGGCCTAATGGATAATGTCTTAGACTCTTACTCTGGCCTAAAGGTTAAGGTCTTAACTCTTACTCTGGCCTATTGGTTAAGGTCTTAGACTCTTACTCTGGCCCAATGGTTAAGGTCTTAACTCTTACTCTGGCCCAATGGTTAAGGTCTTAACTCTTACTCTGGCCTAATGGTTACGACTCTTACTCTGGCCTAATCGTTAAAGTCTTAGACTCTTACTCTGGCCTAATGGTTAAGGTCTTGACTTTTACTCTGGCCTAATGGCTAAGGTCTTAGACTCTTACTCTGGCCCAATGGTTAAGGTCTTAACTCTTACTCTGGCCCAATGGTTAAGGTCTTAACTCTTACTCTGGCCTAAAGGTTAAGGTCTTATCTCTTATTCTGGCCTATTGGTTAAGGTCTTGACTCTTACTCTGGCCTAATGGTTAAGGTATTAACTCTTACTCTGGCTTAATCATTAAAGTCTTAGATTTTTACTCTGGCCTAATGGTTAAGGTCTTAACTCTTACTCTGTCCTAATGGTTAAGGTCTTAGACTCTTACTCTGGCCTAATGGTTAAGGTTTTAACTCTTACTCTGGCCTAATGCTTAAGGTCTTAGACTCTTTCTCTGGCCTAATGGTTAAGGTCTTAACTCTTACTCTTGCCTAATGGTTAAGGTCTTAGACTCTTGCTCTAGCCTAATGGTTAAGGTCTTAGACTCTAACTCTGGCCTAATAGCTAAGGTCTTAGACTCTAACTCTGGCCTAATGGTTAAGGTCTAGACTCTTACTCTGGCCTAATGGTTAAGGTCTTGACTCTTACTCTGGCCTAATGGTTAATGTCTTAGACTCTTACTCTGGCCTAATGCTTAAGGTCTTAGACTCTTACTCTGGCCTAATGGTCAAGGTCTAGACTCTTACTCTGGCCTCATGGTTAAGGTCTTAACTCTTACTCTGGCCTAATGGTTAATGTCTTAGACTCTTACTCTGGCCTACTGGTTAAGGTCTTAGACTCTTACTCTAGCCTAATGGTTAAGGTCTTGGACTCTTACTCTGGCCTAATGGTTAAGGTCTTAGACTCTTACTCTGGCCTAATGGTTAAGGTCTCAATCTCTTACTCTGGCCTACTGGATAAGGTCTTAAGTCTTACTTTGACCTAATGGGTAACGTCTTAGACACTTACTTTGACCTAATGGTTAAGTTCTTAGACTCTTACTCTGGCCTAATGGATAAGGTCTTGACTCTTACTCTGGCCTAATGGTTAATGTCTTAGACTCTTACTCTGGCCTAAAGGTTAAGGTCTTAACTCTTACTCTGGCCTAATGGTTAAGGTCTTAGACTCTTACTCTGGCCCAATGGTTAAGGTCTTAACTCTTACTCTGGCCCAATGGTTAAGGTCTTAACTCTTACTCTGGCCTAATGGTTAAGACTCTTACTCTGGCCTAATCGTTAAAGTCTTAGACTCTTACTCTGGCCTAATGGTTAAGGTCTTAACTTTTACTCTGGCCTAATGGCTAAGGTCTTAGACTCTTACTCTGGCCCAATGGTTAAGGTCTTAACTCTTACTCTGGCCCAATGGTTAAGGTCTTATCTCTTACTCTGGCCTAATGGTTAACGTCTTGACTCTTACTCTGGCCTAATGGTTAAGGTATTAACTCTTACTCTGGCCTAATCGTTAAAGTCTTAGATTCTTACTCTGGCCTAATGGTTAAGGTCTAGACTCTTACTCTGGCCTAATGGTTAAGGTCTTGGACTCTTACTCTGGCCTAATGGTTAAGGTCTTAGACTCTTACTCTGGCCTAATGGTTAAGGTCTCAATCTCTTACTCTGGCCTACTGGATAAGGTCTTAAGTCTTACTTTGACCTAATGGTTAAGGTCTTAGACTCTTACTCTGACCTAATGGTTAAGTTCTTAGACTCTTACACTGGCCTAATGGTTAAGGTCTTGACTCTTACTCTGGCCTAATGGTTAATGTCTTAGACTCTTACTCTGGCCTAAAGGTTATGGTCTTAACTCTTACTCTGGCCTAATGGTTCAGGTCTTAGACTCTTACTCTGGCCCAATGGTTAAGGTCTTAACTCTTACTCTGGCCCAATGGTTAAGGTCTTAACTCTTACTCTGGCCTAATGGTTAAGACTCTTACTCTGGCCTAATCGTTAAAGTCTTAGACTCTTACTCTGGCCTAATGGTTAAGGTCTTGACTTTTACTCTGGCCTAATGGCTAAGGTCTTAGACTCTTACTCTGGCCCAATGGTTAAGGTCTTAACTCTTACTCTGGCCCAATGGTTAAGGTCTTAACTCTTACTCTGGCCTAAAGGTTAAGGTCTTATCTCTTACTCTGGCCTAATGGTTAAGGTCTTGACTCTTACTCTGGCCTAAAGGTTAAGGTATTAACTCTTACTCTGGCCTAATCGTTAAAGTCTTAGATTCTTACTCTGAACTAATGGTTAAGGTCTAGACTCTTACTCTGGCCTAATGGTTAAGGTATTGACTCTTACTCTGGCCTAATGGTTAATGTCTTAGACTCTTACTCTGGCCTAATGGTTAAGGTCTTAATTCTTACACTAGCCTAACGGTTAAGGTCTTGGACTCTTACTCTGACCTAATGGTTAAGTTCTTAGACTCTTACTCTGGCCTAATGGTTAAGGTATTAGACTCTTACTCTGGGCTACTGGTTAAGGTCTTAACTCTCACTCTGGCCTACTGGTTAAGGTCTTAAATCTTACTCTGGCCTACTGGTTAAGGTCTTAGATCTTACTCTGGCCTAATGGTTAAGGTCTTAGACTCTTACTCTGGCCTAATGGTTAAGGTCTTAGACTCTTACTCTGGCCTACTGGTTAAGGTCTTAGACTCTTACTCTAGCCTAATGGTTAAGGTCTTAGACTCTTACTCTGGCCTAATGGTTAAGGTCTCAAACTCTTACTCTGGCCTACTGGATAAGGTCTTAAGTCTTACTTTGACCTAATGGTTAAGGTCTTAGACTCTTACTCTGACCTAATGGTTAAGTTCTTAGACTCTTACTCTGGCCTAATGGTTAAGGTCTTGACTCTTACTCTGGCCTAATGGATAATGTCTTAGACTCTTACTCTGGCCTAAAGGTTAAGGTTTTAACTCTTACTCTGGCCTAATGGTTAAGGTCTTAGACTCTTACTCTGGCCCAATGGTTAAGGTCTTAACTCTTACTCTGGCCCAATGGTTAAGGTCTTAACTCTTACTCTGGCCTAATGGTTACGACTCTTACTCTGGCCTAATCGTTAAAGTCTTAGACTCTTACTCTGGCCTAATGGTTAAGGTCTTGACTTTTACTCTGGCCTAATGGCTAAGGTCTTAGACTCTTACTCTGGCCCAATGGTTAAGGTCTTAACTCTTACTCTGGCCCAATGGTTAAGGTCTTAACTCTTACTCTGGCCTAAAGGTTAAGGTCTTATCTCTTATTCTGGCCTATTGGTTAAGGTCTTGACTCTTACTCTGGCCTAATGGTTAAGGTATTAACTCTTACTCTGGCTAATCGTTAAAGTCTTAGATTTTTACTCTGGCCTAATGGTTAAGGTCTTAACTCTTACTCTGACCTAATGGTTAAGGTCTTAGACTCTTACTCTGGCCTAATGGTTAAGGTTTTAACTCTTACTCTGGCCTAATGCTTAAGGTCTTAGACTCTTTCTCTGGCCTAATGGTTAAGGTCTTAACTCTTACTCTGGCCTAATGGTTAAGGTCTTAAACTCTTACTCTGGCCTAATGGTTAAGGTCTTAACTCTTACTCTTGCCTAATGGTTAAGGTCTTAGACTCTTGCTCTAGCCTAATGGTTAAGGTCTTAGACTCTAACTCTGGCCTAATAGCTAAGGTCTTAGACTCTAACTCTGGCCTAATGGTTAAGGTCTAGACTCTTACTCTGGCCTAATGGTTAAGGTCTTGACTCTTACTCTGGCCTAATGGTTAATGTCTTAGACTCTTACTCTGGCCTAATGCTTAAGGTCTTAGACTCTTACTCTGGCCTAATGGTTAAGGTCTTAACTCTGGGTCTTAACTCTTACTCTGGCCTACTGGTTAAGGTCTTAGACTCTTACTCTAGCCTAATGGTTAAGGTCTTGGACTCTTACTCTGGCCTAATGGTTAAGGTCTTAGACTCTTACTCTGGCCTAATGGTTAAGGTCTCAATCTCTTACTCTGGCCTACTGGATAAGGTCTTAAGTCTTACTTTGACCTAATGGGTAACATCTTAGACACTTACTTTGACCTAATGGTTAAGTTCTTAGACTCTTACTCTGGCCTAATGGTTAAGGTCTTGACTCTTACTCTGGCCTAATGGTTAATGTCTTAGACTCTTACTCTGGCCTAAAGGTTAAGGTCTTAACTCTTACTCTGGCCTAATGGTTAAGGTCTTAGACTCTTACTCTGGCCCAATGGTTAAGGTCTTAAATCTTACTCTGGCCCAATGGTTAAGGTCTTAACTCTTACTCTGGCCCAATGGTTAAGGTCTTAAATCTTACTCTGGCCCAATGGTTAAGGTCTTAACTCTTACTCTGGCCTAATGGTTAAGACTCTTACTCTGGCCTAATCGTTAAAGTCTTAGACTCTTACTCTGGCCTAATGGTTAAGGTCTTGACTTTTACTCTGGCCTAATGGCTAAGGTCTTAGACTCTTACTCTGGCCCAATGTTTAAGGTCTTATCTCTTACTCTGGCCTAATGGTTAACGTCTTGACTCTTACTCTGTCCTAATGGTTAAGGTATTAACTCTTACTCTGGCCTAATCGTTAAAGTCTTAGATTCTTACTCTGGCCTAATGGTTAAGGTCTAGACTCTTACTCTGGCCTAAAGGTTAAGGTATTGACTCTTACTCTGGCCTAATGGTTAATGTCTTAGACTCTTACTCTGGCCTAATGGTTAAGGTCTTAATTCTTACACTAGCCTAACGGTTAAGGTCTTAGACTCTTACTCTGACCTAATGGTTAAGTTCTTAGACTCTTACTCTGGCCTAATGGTTAAGGTCTTAACTCTTACTCTGGCCTAAAGGTTAAGGTCTTATCTCTTACTCTGGCCTAATGGTTAAGGTCTTGACTCTTACTCTGGCCTAAAGGTTAAGGTATTAACTCTTACTCTGGCCTAATCGTTAAAGTCTTAGATTCTTACTCTGAACTAATGGTTAAGGTCTAGACTCTTACTCTGGCCTAATGGTTAAGGTATTGACTCTTACTCTGGCCTAATGGTTAATGTCTTAGACTCTTACTCTGGCCTAATGGTTAAGGTCTTAATTCTTACACTAGCCTAACGGTTAAGGTCTTGGACTCTTACTCTGACCTAATGGTTAAGTTCTTAGACTCTTACTCTGGCCTAATGGTTAAGGTATTAGACTCTTACTCTGGGCTACTGGTTAAGGTCTTAACTCTCACTCTGGCCTACTGGTTAAGGTCTTAAATCTTACTCTGGCCTACTGGTTAAGGTCTTAGATCTTACTCTGGCCTAATGGTTAAGGTCTTAGACTCTTACTCTGGCCTAATGGTTAAGGTCTTAGACTCTTACTCTGGCCTACTGGTTAAGGTCTTAGACTCTTACTCTAGCCTAATGGTTAAGGTCTTAGACTCTTACTCTGGCCTAATGGTTAAGGTCTCAAACTCTTACTCTGGCCTACTGGATAAGGTCTTAAGTCTTACTTTGACCTAATGGTTAAGGTCTTAGACTCTTACTCTGACCTAATGGTTAAGTTCTTAGACTCTTACTCTGGCCTAATGGTTAAGGTCTTGACTCTTACTCTGGCCTAATGGATAATGTCTTAGACTCTTACTCTGGCCTAAAGGTTAAGGTTTTAACTCTTACTCTGGCCTAATGGTTAAGGTCTTAGACTCTTACTCTGGCCCAATGGTTAAGGTCTTAACTCTTACTCTGGCCCAATGGTTAAGGTCTTAACTCTTACTCTGGCCTAATGGTTACGACTCTTACTCTGGCCTAATCGTTAAAGTCTTAGACTCTTACTCTGGCCTAATGGTTAAGGTCTTGACTTTTACTCTGGCCTAATGGCTAAGGTCTTAGACTCTTACTCTGGCCCAATGGTTAAGGTCTTAACTCTTACTCTGGCCCAATGGTTAAGGTCTTAACTCTTACTCTGGCCTAAAGGTTAAGGTCTTATCTCTTATTCTGGCCTATTGGTTAAGGTCTTGACTCTTACTCTGGCCTAATGGTTAAGGTATTAACTCTTACTCTGGCTAATCGTTAAAGTCTTAGATTTTTACTCTGGCCTAATGGTTAAGGTCTTAACTCTTACTCTGACCTAATGGTTAAGGTCTTAGATTCTTACTCTGGCCTAATGGTTAAGGTTTTAACTCTTACTCTGGCCTAATGCTTAAGGTCTTAGACTCTTTCTCTGGCCTAATGGTTAAGGTCTTAACTCTTACTCTGGCCTAATGGTTAAGGTCTTAAACTCTTACTCTGGCCTAATGGTTAAGGTCTTAACTCTTACTCTTGCCTAATGGTTAAGGTCTTAGACTCTTGCTCTAGCCTAATGGTTAAGGTCTTAGACTCTAACTCTGGCCTAATAGCTAAGGTCTTAGACTCTAACTCTGGCCTAATGGTTAAGGTCTAGACTCTTACTCTGGCCTAATGGTTAAGGTCTTGACTCTTACTCTGGCCTAATGGTTAATGTCTTAGACTCTTACTCTGGCCTAATGCTTAAGGTCTTAGACTCTTACTCTGGCCTAATGGTTAAGGTCTTAACTCTGGGTCTTAACTCTTACTCTGGCCTACTGGTTAAGGTCTTAGACTCTTACTCTAGCCTAATGGTTAAGGTCTTGGACTCTTACTCTGGCCTAATGGTTAAGGTCTTAGACTCTTACTCTGGCCTAATGGTTAAGGTCTCAATCTCTTACTCTGGCCTACTGGATAAGGTCTTAAGTCTTACTTTGACCTAATGGGTAACATCTTAGACACTTACTTTGACCTAATGGTTAAGTTCTTAGACTCTTACTCTGGCCTAATGGTTAAGGTCTTGACTCTTACTCTGGCCTAATGGTTAATGTCTTAGACTCTTACTCTGGCCTAAAGGTTAAGGTCTTAACTCTTACTCTGGCCTAATGGTTAAGGTCTTAGACTCTTACTCTGGCCCAATGGTTAAGGTCTTAAATCTTACTCTGGCCCAATGGTTAAGGTCTTAACTCTTACTCTGGCCTAATGGTTAAGACTCTTACTCTGGCCTAATCGTTAAAGTCTTAGACTCTTACTCTGGCCTAATGGTTAAGGTCTTGACTTTTACTCTGGCCTAATGGCTAAGGTCTTAGACTCTTACTCTGGCCCAATGGTTAAGGTCTTAACTCTTACTCTGGCCCAATGTTTAAGGTCTTATCTCTTACTCTGGCCTAATGGTTAACGTCTTGACTCTTACTCTGTCCTAATGGTTAAGGTATTAACTCTTACTCTGGCCTAATCGTTAAAGTCTTAGATTCTTACTCTGGCCTAATGGTTAAGGTCTAGACTCTTACTCTGGCCTAAAGGTTAAGGTATTGACTCTTACTCTGGCCTAATGGTTAATGTCTTAGACTCTTACTCTGGCCTAATGGTTAAGGTCTTAATTCTTACACTAGCCTAACGGTTAAGGTCTTAGACTCTTACTCTGACCTAATGGTTAAGTTCTTAGACTCTTACTCTGGCCTAATGGTTAAGGTCTTGACTCTTACTCTGGCCCAATGGTTAAGGTCTTACCTCTTACTCTGGCCCAATGGTTAAGGTCTTAACTCTTACTCTGGCGTAATGGTTAAGACTCTTACTCTGGCCGAATCGTTAAAGTCTTAGACTCTTACTCTGGCCTAATGGTTAAGGTCTTGACTTTTTCTCTGGCCTAATGGTTAAGGTCTTAGACTCTTACTCTGGCCCAATGGTTAAGGTCTTAACTCTAACTCTGGCCCAATGGTTAAGGTCTTAACTCTTACTCTGGCCTAAAGGTTAAGGTCTTAACTCTTACTCTGGCCTAATGGTTAAGGTCTTGACTCTTACTCTGGCCTAATGGTTAAGGTATTAACTCTTACTCTGGCCTAATCGTTAAAGTCTTAGATTCTTACTCTGGCCTAATGGTTAAGGTCTAGACTCTTACTCTGGCCTAATGGTTAAGGTATTGCCTCTTACTCTGGCCTAATGGTTAATGTCTTAGACTCTTACTCTGGCCTAATGGTTAAGGTCTTAATTCTTACACTGGCCTAACGGTTAAGGTCTTAGACTCTTACTCTGACCTAATGGTTAAGTTCTTAGACTCTTACTCTGGCCTAATGGTTAAGGTATTAGACTCTTACTCTGGGCTACTGGTTAAGGTCTTAACTCTTACTCTGGCCTACTGGTTAATGTCTTAAATCTTACTTTGGCCTAATGGTTAAGGTCTTTGCTCTTACTCTGGCCAATTGGTTAAGGTCTTAGACTCTAACTCTGGCCTAATGGTTAAGGTCTTAAACTCTTACTCTGGCCTAATGGTAATGTCTTAACTCTTACTTTGGCTTAATGGTTAAGGTCTTAGACTGTTACTCTGGCCTACTGGTTAAGGTCTTAGATCTTACTCTGGCCTAATGGTTAAGGTCTTGACTCTTATTCTGGCCTAATGGTTAAGGTCTTAGACTCTTACTCTGGCCTAATGGTTAAGGTCTTTACTCTTACTCTGGCCTAATGGTTAAGGTCTTAACTCTTACTCTGGCCTAACGGTTAAGGTCTTAGACTCTAAGTCTGGCCTAATGGTAAGGTCTAGACTCTTACTCTGGCCTAATGGTTAAGGTCTTAACTCTTACTCTAGCCTAATGGTTAAGGTCTTAGACACTTACTCTGGCCTACTGGTTAAGGTCTTTGCTCTTACTCTGGCCTATTGGTTAAGGTCTTAGACTCTTACTCTGGCCTAATGATTAAGGTCTTAACTCTTAGTCTGGCCTAATGGTGAAGGGCTTAACTCTTATTCTGGCCTAATGGTTAAAGTCTTAGACTCTTACTCATGCCTAATCGTTAAAGTCTTAGATTCTTACTCTGGCCTAATGGTTAAGGTCTTGACTTTTACTCTGGCCTAATGGTTAAGGTCTTAGACTCTTACTCTGGCCTAATGGTTAAGGTCTAGACTCTTACTCTAGCCTAATGGTTAAGGTCTTAGACTCTTACTCTAGCCTAATGGTTAAGGTCTTAGACTCTAACTCTGGCCTAATGGTTAAGGTCTAGACTCTTACAATGGCCTAATGGTTAAGGTCTTAACTCTTACTCTGGCCTAATGCTTAAGGTCTTAGACTCTAACTCTGGCCTAATGGTTAAGGTCTAGACTCTTACTCTGGCCTACTGGTTAAGGTCTTAAACTCTTACTCTAGCCTAATGCTTAAGATCTTGGACTCTTACTCTGGCCTAATGGTTAAGGTCTTAACTCTTACTCTTGCCTAATGGTTAAGGTCTTAGACTCTTACTCTAGCCTAATGGTTAAGGTCTTAGACTCTAACTCTGGCCTAATGGCTAAGGTCCTAGACTCTAACTCTGGCCTAATGGTTAAGGTCTAGACTCTTACTCTGGCCTAATGGTTAAGGTATTGACTCTTACTCTGGCCTAATGGTTAATGTCTTAGACTCTTACTCTGGCTGTAGGAGAGTGGAATCTGACTAATGGTTGCCCCCAACTTTTTGCCTGGTATTTAAGTGGTTTTTGACTAGTCTGGCTGGGATCCTGCTATCCAGGACCCCAGCCTATCTGCTTTCTCCCTAAAACTGTTGTGAGTACTCTAGGTACAAACATAATTGGATGCTGGGCATGCCCTACCAGTCCCTTGTAGATGGTACCCTAGGTACCCAGGGCATGGGGCCCCCAGTAGGCCTACCAGGGCTGCAGCACTTATTGTGCCACCCTGGGACAGCCACCCAAACTGACACCACCAGGCCACTACTGTAGCCTGGGTAAGGTGGTGCTAGCACCCCTTACAGGGATGTAGGTACCCTATGTCCCATACCATTACAACACATATACTCTCATAGGTCACCCCTATGGCAGGCCCTGGTAATCCTACAGGGCTGGGTGCTGAGGTATGTGTGAGGGGGGACCCCTACGTGAGTAGGACCTCTCTGCAACCTTCGTAAAATCGTTACTGGGTTGTTTGTAGTGTAGCCATACCATATACTCTTAACCGCATTATAAGTTATTGCGTCAGCGCTGTAACTTTGGAATGGCTACACCGAACCATATCGTGTTTGGTGTCAAACATGAAGGAATCATACCCCCAGTCCAGCCATGGGCATGGGGGCACGACTCCCCCTTGCTAGGAGGGTGATATGGGAAAAGCGGTAGAATTTGGAAACCAATTTAAAAGTGCACATGTACCACAAAATGGCTACTGTTCGCCACCTACACGACTCTGGCTGGCTGTTGCTGGGGAAAACCCCAGTCTCGCCATCTGGACAATAGGGCTCCTGTGGCAGGGAGGTGCCAGCACCTCCCCAGACAGGATATGTGGATTGGAACAGGGTGGGTGCACCAAAAGTCCATTCAGAGTTGCACGTAGGCAGCTGCAGAGCCCCAATTCTGCATACACCGCCTGGAACCGGTTCAGGGGCATCCTGCCCCTCGCCCAGGCGGGAAACACACAAAGGGGAGTGGGTGTAGCCACCCTTTCCCGCCTCTACTCTGATTGGTAGGCTCTATTTTGGACCATCCCCTAATCTTGGGGATATATGGGAATAACTTTGCCCTAGAGCCTTAGATTCGTACAGGACTTCACAGAACTGACCTTCGACGAGCTGCTGCCCAGCTGACTGAAGAAATCTCCCTTGGGATAAAGGAGTTATCCCCCTGCTTGGCAGGCACCTAAAAGACTACAAGATACCCGGTTGGAACTTCGTTGCTCTCACGACCTTCGACGCCTTCCAGCAACCTCGAGGTGGGTCTCCAGTGCATCCCAGCGTCCTGTGAGCGTGCCCAGCAAGTCTGAGCACCCTGGACCACGTGGGTGACGAGATCCCCGCATACCCCGAGACACCGGCCACCTCTTGTCCAGCACACGACCCCGACCAGTGGGGAAGTTGTGCTTTGGCCCATTCTTGAGCCAACCTTCAAGCAGCATTTGTGCCGACCCTCAGCTCCCTGGCCCGCCCGGTGGCCCGTGGGAGCCCTTTTACGCACTCCATTTTGCTGCCTTCCGCAGTCCGTTGTCTCTCGACTTGTGGGCCCTGACGGAGGACAATCTTCTTTTCTAAGAGTTCCCCTGGTTGCTCCAGGCCTGCTCTACGCTCCCTGCAAAGGAGAGCACCCTCAGACCACGTGGGTCTGCACCAGCAGCTGCTTTGTTCATCTTGCGTGGGTTGCGGTTGCCAATGCTTAGTGGATCCAATCGGGACACTAACACCGCAGCGACCTTCAGCCGACGTGGGACAGTCGCCCTCCAGAAGCTGGCCTTCCTTGAAGCCTCCCGGAGCCCGTGACTGCAGAGCCCAGCTGTACCTTCCACACCTGAAGCACCCGACATCCACGAGCTCCTTCCTGTGAGCTCCCTGGTCACTGTGCTGTGACCCAGACTCTGTCCCCTCTGCTTTCAGGTTCATCTTTGTCTTTTCTTCAACTTCAATCTTCACGACTTCAGCGACACTTCCAGCTAGCAGCAGTTTGGACTCCTTTTCCATAGAAAATCAGCCCGCGACCCGACACCAGAATCGACCTATGCACCCGGCTTCCCTGGGGCAGGTAACAGTGGTACTTCGGTACTTCCGTGGTGGTGGGCTCTCCAAAGCCTTAAGTCTCAAGCCTTAACTTTGTACTGTTGTTAGAAGTGTCCTTAAACCTTAATTATTCAACCGCGACATTCTCCATAGGCTAACATTGCGATCCCGACAGCAACTTCTCGCACTGCACACGCCTCCCGTGGGTCCCCTTCCTCTTAACTGTGGGTGGATTCTTAAGGGGCCAGCGATCCTGAATGCCCTAGGCATTGCCTGTAGAATTGTCGTGGTTCTTATACCACTATTTTAGTATATGGTTTGGTCCCCCCCTGGGGCCCATTGATTTCTGTGCTATTTATTGTGTTTAGAAATGCTTGTTTGAATTGTAACTTTGCCACTAGCCACATAAAGTGACTGTGGGATTCTGTCTAGAATAAATACATATATTTTATATATATACCTGTGTGGGCTACTCTTTCATTTGGTTATTCAAGAGGTTATTATGGTAAAACAATAAGCTTAACACTCCTTCAAGACTTAGCCTGAAGGCTGCTCTCCACAGCTACCACTAGGATAGCTTTCTTTAAAGGTTGTCTTAAACCTATCATCAATAGGAGTCGAATTGGACTGGTGCAAGGTGTCCCTATAACTAGGAACAGCATATGCCAGGCCAACTTCTCACACTGGCCTAATGGTTAAGGTCTTAGACTCTTACTCTGGCCTAATGGTTAAGGTATTGAATCTTACTCTGGCCTAATGGTTAAGGTCTTAGACTCTTACTCTGGCCTAATGGTTAAGGTCTTAGACTCTTACTCTGGCCTAATGGTTAAGGTCTTAACTCTTACTCTGGCCTAATGGTTAAGGTCTTGACTCTTACTCTGGCCTAATGGTTAAGGTCTTAGACTCTTACTCTCGCCTAATGGTTAAGGACTTGACTCTTACTCTGGCCTAATGGTTAAGGTCTTAGACTCTTACTCTGGCCTAATCTGTTAAGGTCTTAACTCTTACTCTTGCCTAATGGTTAATGTCTTAACACTTACTCTGACCTAATGGTTAAGGTCTTAACTCTTACTCTGACCTAATGGTTAAGGTCTTAGACTCTGACTCTGGCCTAATGGGTAAGGTCTTACACTCTTACTCTGGCCTAATGGTTAAGGTCTTAGACTCTTACTCTGGTCTAATGGTTAAGGTCTTAGACTCTTACTCTGGCCTACTGTTTAGGGTATTAACTCTTACTCTTGCCTAATGGTTAAGGTCTTAGACTCTTATTCTGGCCTAATGGTTAAGGTCTTAACTCTTACTCTGACCTAATGGTTAAGGTCTTAGACTCTTACTCTGGCCTAATGGTTAAGGTCTTAACTCTTACTATCGCCTACTGATTAAGGTCTTTACTCTTACACTGGCCTAATGGTTAAGGTTTTAACTCTTACTCTGGCCTAATGCTTAAGGTCTTAGACTCTTTCTCTGGCCTAATGGTTAAGGTCTTAACTCTTACTCTGGCCTAATGGTTGAGGTCTTAACTCCTATTTTGGCCTAATTGTTAAGGTCTTAAACTCTTACTCTTGCCTAATGGTTAAGGTCTTAACTCTTACTGTGGCCTAATGGTTAATGTCTTAACACTTACTCTGGCCTAATGGTAAGATCTAGACCCTTACTCCGGCCTAATGGTTAAGGTCTTAACTCTTACTCTGGCCTTATGGGTAAGGTCTTAACTCTTACTCTGGCCTAATGGTTAATGTCTTAGACTCTTATCCTGGCCTAATGGTTAAGATCTTAACTCTTACTCTTGCCTAATGGTTAAGGTCTTAGACTCTTACTCTAGCCTAATGGTTATGGTCTTAGATTCTTACTCTGGCCTAATGGTTAAGGTCTAGACTCTTACTCTGGCCTAATGGTTAAGGTATTGACTCTTACTCTGGCCTAATGGTTAATGTCTTAGACTCTTCTTCTGGTCTAATGGTTAAGGTCTTAGACTCTTACTCTGGCCTAATGGTTAAGGTCTTAACTCTTACTCTGACCTAAAGGTTAAGGTCTTAGACTTTTACTCTGGCCTAATGGTTAAGGTCTTAACTCTTACTCTGGCCTAATGGTAAGATCTAGACCCTTACTCCGGCCTAATGGTTAAGGTCTTAACTCTTACTCTGGCCTAATGGTTAAGGTCTTGACTCTTCCTCTGGCCTAATGGTTAAGGTCTTAGACTCTTACTCTCGCCTAATGGTTAAGGTCTTGACTCTTACTCTGGCCTAATGGTTAAGGTCTTAGACTCTTACTCTGGCCTAATCTGTTAAGGTCTTAACTCTTACTCTTGACTAATGGTTAAGGTCTTAACTCTTACTCTGACCTAATGGTTAAGGTCTTAGACTCTGACTCTGGCCTAATGGGTAAGGTCTTAGACTCTTACTCTGGCCTAATGGTTAAGGTTTTAGACTCTTACTCTGGTCTAATGGTTAAGGTCTTAGACTCTTACTCTGGCCTACTGTTTAAGGTATTAACTCTTACTCTTGCCTAATGGTTAAGGTCTTAGACTCTTATTCTGGCCGATTGGTTAAGGTCTTAACTCTTACTCTGACCTAATGGTTAAGGTCTTAGACTCTTCCTCTGGCCTAATGGTTAAAGTCTTAACTCTTACTATCGCCTACTGATTAAGGTCTTTACTCTTACACTGGCCCCAATGGTTAAGGTTTTAACTCTTACTCTGGCCTAATGCTTAAGGTCTTAGACTCTTTCTCTGGCCTAATGGTTAAGGTCTTAACTCTTACTCTGGCCTAATGGTTAAGGTCTTAGACTCTTACTCTGGCCTAATGGTTAAGGTCTTAACTCTTACTCTGGCCTAATGGTAAGATCTAGACCCTTACTCCGGCCTAATGGTTAAGGTCTTAACTCTTACTCTGGCCTAATGGTTAGGGTCTTGACTCTTACTCTGGCCTAATGGTTAAGGTCTTAGACTCTTACTCTGGCCTAATGGTTAAGGTCTTGACTCTTACTCTGGCCTAATGGTTAAGGTCTTAGACTCTTACTCTGGCCTAATCTGTTAAGGTCTTAACTCTTACTCTTGCCTAATGGTTAATGTCTTAACTCTTACTCTGACCTAATGGTTAAGGTCTTAACTCTTACTCTGACCTAATGGTTAAGGTCTTAGACTCTGACTCTGGCCTAATGGGTAAGGTCTTAGACTCTTACTCTGGCCTAATGGTTAAGGTCTTAGACTCTTACTCTGGTCTAATGGTTAAGGTCTTAGACTCTTACTCTGGCCTATTGTTTAAGGTATTAACTCTTACTCTTGCCTAATGGTTAAGGTCTTAGACTCTTATTCTGGCCTAATGGTTAAGGTCTTAACTCTTACTCTGACCTAATGGTTAAGGTCTTAGACTCTTACTCTGGCCTAATGGTTAAGGTCTTAACTCTTACTATCGCCTACTGATTAAGGTCTTTACTCTTACACTGGCCTAATGGTTAAGGTTTTAATTCTTACTCTGGCCTAATGCTTAAGGTCTTAGACTCTTTCTCTGGCCTAATGGTTAAGGTCTTAACTCTTACTCTGGCCTAATGGTTAAGGTCTTAGCTCTTACTCTGGCCTACTGGTTAAGGTCTTAGACTCTTACTCTTGCCTAATGCTTAAGGTATTAGACTCTTACTCTGGGCTACTGGTTAAGGTCTTAACTCTTACTCTGGCCTACTGTTTAAGGTCTTAACTCTTACTCTGGCCTAATGGTTAAGGTCTTAGACTCTTACTCTGGCCTAATGGTTAAGGTCTATACTCTTACTCTGGCCTAATGGTAAGGTCTAGACTTTTACTCTGGCCTAATGGTTAAGGTCTTAACTCTTACTCTAGCCTAATGGTTAAGGTCTTAGACACTTACTCTGGCCTACTGGTTAAGGTCTTTGCTCTTACTCTGGCCTATTGGTTAAGGTCTTAGACTCTTACTCTGGCCTAATGATTAAGGTCTTAACTCTTACTCTGGCCTAATGGTGAAGGGCTTAACTCTTATTCTGGCCTAATGGTTAAGGTCTTAGACTCTTACTCTTGCCTAATCGTTAAAATCTTAGATTCTTACTCTGGCCTAATGGTTAAGGTCTTGACTTTTACTCTGGTCTAATGGTTAAGGTCTTAGACTCTTACTCTAGCCTAATGGTTAAGGTCTTAGATTCTTACTCTGGCCTAATGGTTAAGGTCTAGACTCTTACTCTGGCCTAATGGTTAAGGTATTGACTCTTACTCTGGCCTAATGGTTAATGTCTTAGACTCTTACTCTGGCCTAATGGTTAAGGTCTTAGAATCTTACTCTGGCCTAATGGTTAAGGTCTTAAGGTCTTAACTCTTACTCTGACCTAATGGTTAAGGTCTTAGACTCTTACTCTGGCCTAATGGTTAAGGTCTTAACACTTACTCTGGCCTAATGGTAAGATCTAGACCCTTACTCCGGCCTAATGGTTAAGGTCTTAACTCTTACTCTGGCCTCATGGGTAAGGTCTTAACTCTTACTCTGGCCTAATAGTTAATGTCTTAGACTCTTATCCTGGCCTAATGGTTAAGATCTTAACTCTTACTCTTGCCTAATGGTTAAGGTCTTAGACTCTTACTCTAGCCTAATGGTTAAGGTCTTAGATTCTTACTCTGGCCTAATGGTTAAGGTCTAGACTCTTACTCTGGCCTAATGGTTAAGGTATTGACTCTTACTCTGGCCTAATGGTTAATGTCTTAGACTCTTCTTCTGGTCTAATGGTTAAGGTCTTAGACTCTTACTCTGGCCTAATGGTTAAGGTCTTAACTCTTACTCTGACCTAATGGTTAAGGTCTTAGACTTTTACTCTGGCCTAATGGTTAAGGTCTTAACTCTTACTCTGGCCTAATGGTAAGATCTAGACCCTTACTCCGGCCTAATGGTTAAGGTCTTAACTCTTACTCTGGCCTAATGGTTAAGGTCTTGACTCTTCCTCTGGCCTAATGGTTAAGGTCTTAGACTCTTACTCTCGCCTAATGGTTAAGGTCTTGACTCTTACTCTGGCCTAATGGTTAAGGTCTTAGACTCTTACTCTGGCCTAATCTGTTAAGGTCTTAACTCTTACTCTTGCCTAATGGTTAAGGTCTTAACTCTTACTCTGACCTAATGGTTAAGGTCTTAGACTCTGACTCTGGCCTAATGGGTAAGGTCTTAGACTCTTACTCTGGCCTAATGGTTAAGGTTTTAGACTCTTACTCTGGTCTAATGGTTAAGGTCTTAGACTCTTACTCTGGCCTACTGTTTAAGGTATTAACTCTTACTCTTGCCTAATGGTTAAGTTCTTAGACTCTTATTCTGGCCGATTGGTTAAGGTCTTATGTGAGAAGTTGGCCTGGCATATGCTGTCCCTAGTTATAGGGACACCTTGCACCAGTCCAATTCGACTCCTATTGATGGTAGGTTTAAGACAACCTTTAAAGAAAGCTATCCTAGTGGTAGCTGTGGAGAGCAGCCTTCAGGCTAAGTCTTGAAGGAGTGTTAAGCTTATTGTTTTACCATAATAACCTCTTGAATAACCAAATGAAAGAGTAGCCCACACAGGTATATATATAAAATATATGTATTTATTCTAGACAGAATCCCACAGTCACTTTATGTGGCTAGTGGCAAAGTTACAATTCAAACAAGCATTTATAAACACAATAAATAGCACAGAAATCAATGGGCCCCAGGGGGGAACCAAACCATATACTAAAATAGTGGTATAAGAACCACGACAATTCTACAGGCAATGCCTAGGGCATTCAGGATCGCTGGCCCCTTAAGAATCCACCCACAGTTAAGAGGAAGGGGACCCACGGGAGGCGTGTGCAGTGCGAGAAGCTGCTGTCGGGATCGCAATGTTAGCCTATGGAGAATGTCGCGGTTGAATAATTAAGGTTTAAGGACACTTCTAACAACAGTACAAAGTTAAGGCTTGAGACTTAAGGCTTTGGAGAGCCCACCACCACGGGAGTACCGAAGTACCACTGTTACCTGCCCCAGGGAAGCCGGGTGCATAGGTCGATTCTGGTGTCGGGTCGCGGGCTGATTTTCTATGGAAAAGGAGTCCAAACTGCTGCTAGCTGGAAGTGTCGCTGAAGTCGTGAAGATTAAAGTTGAAGAAAAGACAAAGATGAACCTGAAAGCAGAGGGGACAGAGTCTGGGTCACAGTACAGTGACCAGGGAGCTCACAGGAAGGAGCTCGTGGATGTCGGGTGCTTCAGGTGTGGAAGGTACAGCTGGGCTCTGCAGTCACGGGCTCCGGGAGGCTTCAAGGAAGGCCAGCTTCTGGAGGGCGACTGTCCCACGTCGGCTGAGGGTCGCTGCGGTGTTAGTGTCCCGATTGGATCCACTAAGCATTGGCAACCGCAACCCACGCAAGATGAACAAAGCAGCTGTTGGTGCAGACCCACGAGGTCTGAGGGTGCTCTCCTTTGCAGGGAGCGTAGAGCAGGCCTGGAGCAACCAGGGGAACTCTTAGAAAGGAAGTTTGTCCTCCGTCAAGGCCCACAAGTCGAGGGACAAGGGACCGCGGAAGGCAGCAAAATGGAGTGCGTAAAAGGGCTCCCACGGGCCACCGGAGCGGGCCAGAGAGCTGAGAGTCGGCACAAATGCTGCTTGAAGGTTGGCTCAAGAATGGGCCAAAGCACAACTTCCCCACTGGTCGGGGTCGTGTGCTGGACAAGAGGTGGCCGGTGTCTCGGGGTATGCGGGGATCTCGACACCCACGTGGTCCAGGGTGCTCAGACTTGCTGGGCACACTCACAGGACGCTGGGATGCACTGGAGACCCACCTCGAGGTTGCTGGAAGGCGTCGAAGGTCGTGAGAGCAACGAAGTCCCAACCGGGTATCTTGTAGTCTTTTAGGTGCCTGCCAAGCAGGGGGATAACTCCTTTATCCCAAGGGAGATTTCTTCAGTCAGCTGGGCAGCAGCTCGTCGAAGGTCAGTTCTGTGAAGTCCTGTACGAATCTAAGGCTCTAGGGCAAAGTTATTCCCATATATCCCCAAGATTAGGGGATGGTCCAAAATAGAGCCTACCAATCAGAGTAGAGGCGGGAAAGGGTGGCTACACCCACTCCCCTTTGTGTGTTTCCCGCCTGGGCGAGGGGCAGGATGCCCCTGAACCGGTTCCAGGCGGTGTATGCAGAATTGGGGCTCTGCAGCTGCCTACGTGCAACTCTGAATGGACTTTTGGTGCACCCACCCTGTTCCAATCCACATATCCTGTCTGGGGAGGTGCTGGCACCTCCCTGCCACAGGAGCCCTATTGTCCAGATGGCGAGGCTGGGGTTTTCCCCAGCAACAGCCAGCCAGAGTCGTGTAGGTGGCGAACAGTAGCCATTTTGTGGTACATGTGCACTTTTAAATTGGTTTCCAAAATATACCGCTTTTCCCATATCACCCTCCTAGCAAGGGGGAATCGTGCCCCCATGCCCATGGCTGGACTGGGGGTATGATTCCTTCATGTTTGACACCAAACACGATATGGTTCTGTGTAGCCAGTCCCAAGTTACAGCGATGACGCAATAACTTATAATGCGGTAGAGTATATGGTATGGCTACACTACAAACAACCCAGTAACGGTGTTACGAAGGTTGCAGAGAGGTCCTACTCATGTAGGGGTCCCCCCTCACACATACCTCAGCACCCAGCCCTGTAGGATTACCAGGGCCTGCCATAGGGGTGACCTATGAGAGTATATGTGTTGTAAGGGTATGGGACATAGGGTACCTACGTCCCTGTAAGGGGTGCTAGCACCACCTTACCCAGGCTACAGTAGTGGCCTGGTGGTGTCAGTTTGGGTGGCTGTCCCAGGGTGGCACAATAAGTGCTGCAGCCCTGGTAGGCCTACTGGGGGACCCATGCCCTGGGTACCTAGGGTACCATCTACAAGGGACTGGAAGGGCATGCCCAGCATCCAATTATGTTTGTACCTAGAGTACTCACAACAGTTTTAGGGAGAAAGCAGATAGGCTGGGGTCCTGGATAGCAGGATCCCAGCCAGACTAGTCAAAAACCACTTAAATACCAGGCAAAAAGTTGGGGGCAACCATTAGTCAGATTCCACTCTCCTACATAACCCCCCCCCAAACGAAAGGAGATAAGGCTAACCTTGTCCAGATAAGCCTTTATTTCCTGAGTGGCCATATAAGGAAGAACCTGTACTAACATGGTTGCTCCCTGTGTCATGGTCCACTTGGGAAATCCTACCCCAAGGGGTTCTAGAGTTTCTCCAAAGTCTAGGGAAATTACCTGTATTGGTTTTTGGGTCAGAGGTGGGCTGGTGGGGTGTCTGAGTCTGGAAGTGAGACCCTACTTGGGTTGGTCTCAACCTCCTCAGATCACTGGCCACTATGGAAGCCTTTCTGCCCAGGACGGTGTCATATCTGGCCCTAAGGGTCAACCTCTGGCTGCCTACAGCTGGGGGTTGGATCCCTTTGGCTGGAATAGTGGAGGGCACTGGAAGGTTTGGGGCAGCTAGGCCCCAGGTTTCCCTGTGCTCAACAACATCCATTTGAGGGGTGCCTATACCTAGGGGTAAGGGGGATCCCTCAGTTTGTAGAGGAATATTCACCTGGCTGAAACTACTCTGCTGGGTGTCCCTAATCTCTTGATGAGGGGGTTCCTCTGGACAGGGGCCCAGTAAGGGTCCACTGGCCTCCCTGACCTCTGCAGCCCTGGGCTGACTGAGGCAGGGTAGAGAGGGGCAGGATACCTGCTCCAGACTGGGTACCACCTTGGAAGGATCCCCTGCCATCAGAGAGGTGGGCAGGCCAAGCCTGTCCACTTCTGGGGCAGTTACTTCACAAGGGGCAGGGTCAGTTCCCTGAGAAACTTGCCCTTTACCTGTAGTCTGGTGGGGGGAAGACTGCTCTTCCCCCCCTATGCTCTCTGTTTGTGTAGAGTGATCCATAGTTTCAGGCTTCACTCTTTCTATTTTCTCCTGGGGTGGAGGTGAGGCCCTCAGGGTCTCATCCACTCTCTCAGGAATTCCTACCATTTTCAAATGGGCCTTGTGGTCAACCTCAGCCCAGGCTGAGATTTCTAGATCATTCCCCAGTAAACAATCTACAGGCAAGTTTGGGGACACTGCCACTCTCTTGGGGCCAGTGACTCCTCCCCAGCTGAGATTTATCACTGCCATGGGATGATCTTTCCTGATTCCATCAATGTTGGTCACCTGATAGCTAAACCCAGGTAAAAGCTGATCTAGGGGCACTAGCCTCTTGGTCACCATGGTGACACTGGCCCCTGTGTCCTTATAGGCCACAGCCTTCTGACCATTGATTATTGGTTCTTGTCTGTACCTGCCCAGAATACTGGGGCTCATGGTAAAGTTGGCAAACCCCATGCCACCATCACAGACCATAGTTGCTAATGCAGGGGACCTGGCTAGGCCAGAGTCCACTGGTGTCCCCAAAGAGAACCCAACTAAGTTTTTGGGTGCACTCCCACCACCTGGGGGATTACTACTAGTAGTAACAGGAGGTGTTGGAGCAGGTTTTGGAGGAACATTTTCTTTATTGCCATTTTTAGGACAGCTGGAGTCAGTTTTCCAGTGGCCAGGTTTCTTACAGACATGGCAATAGGGTTTCTTGTTATTAGAGGAAGGATTTTGGGACCCACCCCCAGCACTGGTTTGTTGGGGCCCTTCAGATGACTTTTCTTGTTTATCATCCCCACCTTTCTCTTTGGGCTTAGTGGAATCCTTCTTCTGGTCACCAACTTGGTTCTTAGGCCTGATCCTGGTTCTGACCCATTTGTCTGCCTTCTTTCCCAATTCTTGGGGAGAGGTCAGATCAGAGTCCACCAGGTGCTGGTGTAAAAGTTGGTTCTGACAATTATTAAGAATCTGCTCCCTCATAATGAGATTATACAATCCTTGATAATCATTAACTTTACTGCCATTTAACCAACCTTCCAGTGCCTTGGTTGCACAATCCACAAAGTCTACCCAATCCTGATTTTGTGCTTTCTGGGTGTCTCTGAACTTAAGTCTGTATTGATCAGTGGTTAAGCCAAACCCATCTATTAAAGCATCTTTCAGGATATAATAATCATCAGCATCCTCTTCTCTTACAGAGAGGAGCTTGTCTCTCCCTTTATCTGAAAAGGAGAGCCACAGGATTGCTGCCCACTGCTCTACAGGGACCCTCTGTACTCTACAGGCCCTTTCAAGAGCAGATATCCATTTGTGGATATCATCCCCATTCTGATAGGGGGGCACAATCTTGTGGAGGTTCCTATTGTCAGGGACTTTCTCTCTAACTCTAGGGGTTTCCTTACTGCCACCAGGGATCTCTAGACCCCACTTTCTTGAAGCTTTCTGAAGCTCCAGGGTTTCCCTGTCCAATGCTAACTGTTCTCTCTTAAGCTCAAGCTTAGCCTGCTCAAATTTGATCAGTCTGCATTTCCTCTCATGAGAGGTTTCTCTTCTCTGAGAAGAGGCAGAGGACCCTTTGGATCCCCTAGAATGGTTGGATCCCACTGAGGGGGATCTGTTCCTTCTGGGGTCCACCACTCTCCTTTTAAGGGTGGAGGGAGTGCCTCTTGGGCCATCACCTCCATGCTGTGAGTGGTTTGTGTCTTCCAGGTCAGGATTTTCATCCTCTTCCTGTTCCTCTTCAGATTCCACTCTGGGAGTGTCCTCTTCTGAGGGGTGCCCACCCACGTTGTCCGTCCCTCTGGATCCTATGGACTCCATAAAGTCTGCTATGAGCAGGATCTCTTTGAGACGTTTTGTGTTGGCACCTCTTTCTGTCTTCAGTCTCCTAAGGGTGCACATTTCCCTGAGCTCAGCAAAGGTGAAATTATCATACTTATCTACTGGGACCCTCTGGGGTCCTTCCATAGCCTTAGTGCCACTTGAAGACATGTTTAGTGTAGTGATGTATCTACCTACACTAAGTGTGGCCTACTGAACCCTCTCTTGAGTTGTAGTCAAGGTGTGCTAGACCCTCTACACACAACTCCAAGTTCAGTAGAACTTATTGTATTCTAGCTTGAATTTATATGTACCTTTGGTACCTTGTGGCTTTCACTTTAGAAATTCAATGTGTTATCTGGTAAAACAATGGCAAGCTTGAATCCAACCGCTGCACACCAATGTGAGAAGTTGGCCTGGCATATGCTGTCCCTAGTTATAGGGACACCTTGCACCAGTCCAATTCGACTCCTATTGATGGTAGGTTTAAGACAACCTTTAAAGAAAGCTATCCTAGTGGTAGCTGTGGAGAGCAGCCTTCAGGCTAAGTCTTGAAGGAGTGTTAAGCTTATTGTTTTACCATAATAACCTCTTGAATAACCAAATGAAAGAGTAGCCCACACAGGTATATATATAAAATATATGTATTTATTCTAGACAGAATCCCACAGTCACTTAATGTGGCTAGTGGCAAAGTTACAATTCAAACAAGCATTTATAAACACAATAAATAGCACAGAAATCAATGGGCCCCAGGGGGGAACCAAACCATATACTAAAATAGTGGTATAAGAACCACGACAATTCTACAGGCAATGCCTAGGGCATTCAGGATCGCTGGCCCCTTAAGAATCCACCCACAGTTAAGAGGAAGGGGACCCACGGGAGGCGTGTGCAGTGCGAGAAGCTGCTGTCGGGATCGCAATGTTAGCCTATGGAGAATGTCGCGGTTGAATAATTAAGGTTTAAGGACACTTCTAACAACAGTACAAAGTTAAGGCTTGAGACTTAAGGCTTTGGAGAGCCCACCACCACGGGAGTACCGAAGTACCACTGTTACCTGCCCCAGGGAAGCCGGGTGCATAGGTCGATTCTGGTGTCGGGTCGCGGGCTGATTTTCTATGGAAAAGGAGTCCAAACTGCTGCTAGCTGGAAGTGTCGCTGAAGTCGTGAAGATTAAAGTTGAAGAAAAGACAAAGATGAACCTGAAAGCAGAGGGGACAGAGTCTGGGTCACAGTACAGTGACCAGGGAGCTCACAGGAAGGAGCTCGTGGATGTCGGGTGCTTCAGGTGTGGAAGGTACAGCTGGGCTCTGCAGTCACGGGCTCCGGGAGGCTTCAAGGAAGGCCAGCTTCTGGAGGGCGACTGTCCCACGTCGGCTGAGGGTCGCTGCGGTGTTAGTGTCCCGATTGGATCCACTAAGCATTGGCAACCGCAACCCACGCAAGATGAACAAAGCAGCTGTTGGTGCAGACCCACGAGGTCTGAGGGTGCTCTCCTTTGCAGGGAGCGTAGAGCAGGCCTGGAGCAACCAGGGGAACTCTTAGAAAGGAAGTTTGTCCTCCGTCAAGGCCCACAAGTCGAGGGACAAGGGACCGCGGAAGGCAGCAAAATGGAGTGCGTAAAAGGGCTCCCACGGGCCACCGGAGCGGGCCAGAGAGCTGAGAGTCGGCACAAATGCTGCTTGAAGGTTGGCTCAAGAATGGGCCAAAGCACAACTTCCCCACTGGTCGGGGTCGTGTGCTGGACAAGAGGTGGCCGGTGTCTCGGGGTATGCGGGGATCTCGACACCCACGTGGTCCAGGGTGCTCAGACTTGCTGGGCACACTCACAGGACGCTGGGATGCACTGGAGACCCACCTCGAGGTTGCTGGAAGGCGTCGAAGGTCGTGAGAGCAACGAAGTCCCAACCGGGTATCTTGTAGTCTTTTAGGTGCCTGCCAAGCAGGGGGATAACTCCTTTATCCCAAGGGAGATTTCTTCAGTCAGCTGGGCAGCAGCTCGTCGAAGGTCAGTTCTGTGAAGTCCTGTACGAATCTAAGGCTCTAGGGCAAAGTTATTCCCATATATCCCCAAGATTAGGGGATGGTCCAAAATAGAGCCTACCAATCAGAGTAGAGGCGGGAAAGGGTGGCTACACCCACTCCCCTTTGTGTGTTTCCCGCCTGGGCGAGGGGCAGGATGCCCCTGAACCGGTTCCAGGCGGTGTATGCAGAATTGGGGCTCTGCAGCTGCCTACGTGCAACTCTGAATGGACTTTTGGTGCACCCACCCTGTTCCAATCCACATATCCTGTCTGGGGAGGTGCTGGCACCTCCCTGCCACAGGAGCCCTATTGTCCAGATGGCGAGGCTGGGGTTTTCCCCAGCAACAGCCAGCCAGAGTCGTGTAGGTGGCGAACAGTAGCCATTTTGTGGTACATGTGCACTTTTAAATTGGTTTCCAAAATATACCGCTTTTCCCATATCACCCTCCTAGCAAGGGGGAATCGTGCCCCCATGCCCATGGCTGGACTGGGGGTATGATTCCTTCATGTTTGACACCAAACACGATATGGTTCTGTGTAGCCAGTCCCAAGTTACAGCGATGACGCAATAACTTATAATGCGGTAGAGTATATGGTATGGCTACACTACAAACAACCCAGTAACGGTGTTACGAAGGTTGCAGAGAGGTCCTACTCATGTAGGGGTCCCCCCTCACACATACCTCAGCACCCAGCCCTGTAGGATTACCAGGGCCTGCCATAGGGGTGACCTATGAGAGTATATGTGTTGTAAGGGTATGGGACATAGGGTACCTACGTCCCTGTAAGGGGTGCTAGCACCACCTTACCCAGGCTACAGTAGTGGCCTGGTGGTGTCAGTTTGGGTGGCTGTCCCAGGGTGGCACAATAAGTGCTGCAGCCCTGGTAGGCCTACTGGGGGACCCATGCCCTGGGTACCTAGG
The DNA here is from genome assembly GCF_964204655.1 of Triturus cristatus. Taxonomy (NCBI): domain Eukaryota; kingdom Metazoa; phylum Chordata; class Amphibia; order Caudata; family Salamandridae; genus Triturus; species Triturus cristatus. Next base: position 1,313,320,408 of record NC_140590.1, read on the forward strand.
GTACCATCTACAAGGGACTGGAAGGGCATGCCCAGCATCCAATTATGTTTGTACCTAGAGTACTCACAACAGTTTTAGGGAGAAAGCAGATAGGCTGGGGTCCTGGATAGCAGGATCCCAGCCAGACTAGTCAAAAACCACTTAAATACCAGGCAAAAAGTTGGGGGCAACCATTAGTCAGATTCCACTCTCCTACATCTTAACTCTTACTCTGACCTAATGGTTAAGGTCTTAGACTCTTACTCTGGCCTAATGGTTAAAGTCTTAACTCTTACTATCGCCTACTGATTAAGGTCTTTACTCTTACACTGGCCCCAATGGTTAAGGTTTTAACTCTTACTCTGGCCTAATGCTTAAGGTCTTAGACTCTTTCTCTGGCCTAATGGTTAAGGTCTTAACTCTTACTCTGGCCTAATGGTTAAGGTCTTAGACTCTTACTCTGGCCTAATGGTTAAGGTCTTAACTCTTACTCTGGCCTAATGGTAAGATCTAGACCCTTACTCCGGCCTAATGGTTAAGGTCTTAACTCTTACTCTGGCCTAATGGTTAAGGTCTTGACTCTTACTCTGGCCTAATGGTTAATGTCTTAGACTCTTACTCTGGCCTAATGGTTAAGGTCTTAACTCTGGGTCTTAACTCTTACTCTGGCCTACTGGTTAAGGTCTTAGACTCTTACTCTAGCCTAATGGTTAAGGTCTTGGACTCTTACTCTGGCCTAATGGTTAAGGTCTTAGACTCTTACTCTGGCCTAATGGTTAAGGTCTTGACTCTTACTCTGGCCTAATGGTTAAGGTCTTAGACTCTTACTCTGGCCTAATCTGTTAAGGTCTTAACTCTTACTCTTGCCTAATGGTTAATGTCTTAACTCTTACTCTGACCTAATGGTTAAGGTCTTAACTCTTACTCTGACCTAATGGTTAAGGTCTTAGACTCTGACTCTGGCCTAATGGGTAAGGTCTTAGACTCTTACTCTGGCCTAATGGTTAAGGTCTTAGACTCTTACTCTGGTCTAATGGTTAAGGTCTTAGACTCTTACTCTGGCCTATTGTTTAAGGTATTAACTCTTACTCTTGCCTAATGGTTAAGGTCTTAGACTCTTATTCTGGCCTAATGGTTAAGGTCTTAACTCTTACTCTGACCTAATGGTTAAGGTCTTAGACTCTTACTCTGGCCTAATGGTTAAGGTCTTAACTCTTACTATCGCCTACTGATTAAGCTCTATACTCTTACACTGGCCTAATGGTTAAGGTTTTAACTCTTACTCTGGCCTAATGCTTAAGGTCTTAGACTCTTTCTCTGGCCTAATGGTTAAGGTCTTAACTCTTACTCTGGCCTAATGGTTAAGGTATTAGACTCTTACTCTGGCCTAATGGTTAAGGTCTTAGCTCTTACTCTGGCCTACTGGTTAAGGTCTTAGACTCTTACTCTGGCCTAATGGTTAAGGTATTAGACTCTTACTCTGGGCTACTGGTTAAGGTCTTAACTCTTACTCTGGCCTACTGTTTAAGGTCTTAACTCTTACTCTGGCCTAATGGTTAAGGTCTTAGACTCTTACTCTGGCCTAATGGTTAAGGTCTATACTCTTACTCTGGCCTAATGGTTAAGGTCTTAACTCTTACTCTGGCCTAATGGTTAAGGTCTTAGACTCTAAGTCTGGCCTAATGGTAAGGTCTAGACTTTTACTCTGGCCTAATGGTTAAGGTCTTAACTCTTACTCTAGCCTAATGGTTAAGGTCTTAGACACTTACTCTGGCCTACTGGTTAAGGTCTTTGCTCTTACTCTGGCCTATTGGTTAAGGTCTTAGACTCTTACTCTGGCCTAATGATTAAGGTCTTAACTCTTACTCTGGCCTAATGGTGAAGGGCTTAACTCTTATTCTGGCCTAATGGTTAATGTCTTAGACTCTTACTCTTGCCTAATCGTTAAAATCTTAGATTCTTACTCTGGCCTAATGGTTAAGGTCTTGACTTTTACTCTGGCCTAATGGTTAAGGTCTTAGACTCTTACTCTGGCCCAATGGTTAAGGTCTTAACTCTTATTCTGGCCCAATGGTTAAGGTCTTAACTCTTACTCTGGCCTAATGATTAAGACTCTTACTCTGGCCTAATCGTTAAAGTCTTAGACTCTTACTCTGGCCTAATGGTTAAGGTCTTAACTCTTACTCTGGCCTAATGCTTAAGGTCTTAGACTCTAACTCTGGCCTAATGGTTAAGGTCTAGACTCTTACTCTGGCCTACTGGTTAAGGTCTTAGACTCTTACTCTGGCCTAATGGTTAAGGTCTAGACTCTTACTCTAGCCTAATGGTTAAGGTCTTAGACTCTAACTCTGGCCTAATGGCTAAGGTCTTAGACTCTAACTCTGGCCTAATGGTTAAGGTCTAGACTCTAACTCTGGCCTAATGGTTAATGTCTTAGACTCTTACTCTGGCCTAAAGGTTAAGGTCTTAACTCTTACTCTGGCCTAATGGTTAAGGTCTTAGACTCTTACTCTGGCCCAATGGTTAAGGTCTTAACTCTTATTCTGGCCCAATGGTTAAGGTCTTAACTCTTACTCTGGCCTAATGATTAAGACTCTTACTCTGGCCTAATCGTTAAAGTCTTAGACTCTTACTCTGGCCTAATGGTTAAGGTCTTAACTCTTACTCTGGCCTAATGCTTAAGGTCTTAGACTCTAACTCTGGCCTAATGGTTAAGGTCTAGACTCTTACTCTGGCCTACTGGTTAAGGTCTTAGACTCTTACTCTAGCCTAATGCTTAAGATCTTGGACTCTTACTCTGGCCTAATGGTTAAGGTCTTAGACTCTTTCTCTGGCCTAATGGTTAAGGTCTTAGACTCTTTCTCTGGCCTAATGGTTAAGGTCTTAGCTCTTACTCTGGCCTACTGGTTAAGGTCTTAGACTCTTACTCTGGCCTAATGGTTAAGGTATTAGACTCTTACTCTGGGCTACTGGTTAAGGTCTTAACTCTTACTCTGGCCTACTGTTTAAGGTCTTAAATCTTACTTTGGCCTAATGGTTAAGGTCTTTGCTCTTACTCTGGCCAATTGGTTAAGGTCTTAGACTCTAACTCTGGCCTAATGGTTAAGGTCTTAAACTCTTACTCTGGCCTAATGGTAAGGTCTTAAGTCTTACTTTGGCCTAATGGTTAAGGTCTTAGACTGTTACTCTGGCCTACTGGTTAAGGTCTTAGATCTTACTCTGGCCTAATGGTTAAGGTCTTGACTCTTACTCTGGCCTAATGGTTAAGGTCTTAGACTCTTACTCTGGCCTAATGGTTAAGGTCTATACTCTTACTCTGGCCCAATGGTTAAGGTCTATACTCTTACTCTGGCCTAATGGTTAAGGTCTTAACTCTTACTCTGGCCTAATGGTTAAGGTCTTAGACTCTAAGTCTGGCCTAATGGTAAGGTCTAGACTCTTACTCTGGCCTAATGGTTAAGGTCTTAACTCTTACTCTAGCCTAATGGTTAAGGTCTTAGACACTTACTCTGGCCTACTGGTTAACGTATTTGCTCTTACTCTGGCCTATTGGTTAAGGTCTTAGACTCTTACTCTGGCCTAATGATTAAGGTCTTAACTCTTACTCTGGCCTAATGGTGAAGGGCTTAACTCTTATTCTGGCCTAATGGTTAAGGTCTTAGACTCTTACTCTTGCCTAATCGTTAAAATCTTAGATTCTTACTCTGGCCTAATGGTTAAGGTCTTGACTTTTACTCTGGCCTAATGGTTAAGGTCTTAGACTCTTACTCTGGCCTAATGGTTAAGGTCTAGACTCTTACTCTAGCCTAATGGTTAAGGTCTTAGACTCTTACTCTATCCTAATGGTTAAGGTCTTAGACTCTAACTCTGGCCTAATGGCTAAGATCGTAGACTCTAACTCTGGCCTAATGGTTAAGGTCTAGACTCTTACACTGGCCTAATGGTTAAGGTCTTAACTCTTACTCTGGCCTAATGCTTAAGGTCTTAGACTCTAACTCTGGCCTAATGGTTAAGGTCTAGACTCTTACTCTGGCCTACTGGTTAAGGTCTTAGACTCTTACTCTAGCCTAATGCTTAAGATCTTGGACTCTTACTCTGGCCTAATGCTTAAGGTCTTAACTCTTACTCTTGCCTAATGGTTAAGGTCTTAGACTCTTACTCTAGCCTAATGGTTAAGGTCTTAGACTCTAACTCTGGCCTAATGGCTAAGGTCTTAGACTCTAACTCTGGCCTAATGGTTAAGGTCTAGACTCTTACTCTGGCCTAATGGTTAAGGTATTGACTCTTACTCTGGCCTAATGGTTAAGGTCTTAGACTCTTACTCTGGCCTATTGGTTAAGGTCTTAGACTCTTACTCTGGCCTAATGATTAAGGTCTTAACTCTTACTCTGGCCTAATGGTGAAGGGCTTAACTCTTATTCTGGCCTAATGGTTAAGGTCTTAGACTCTTACTCTTGCCTAATCATTAAAATCTTAGATTCTTACTCTGGCCTAATGGGTAAGGTCTTGACTTTTACTCTGGCCTAATGGTTAAGGTCTTAGACTCTTACTCTAGCCTAATGGTTAAGGTCTTAGATTCTTACTCTGGCCTAATGGTTAAGGTCTAGACTCTTACTCTGGCCTAATGGTTAAGGTATTGACTCTTACTCTGGCCTAATGGTTAATGTCTTAGACTCTTACTCTGGCCTAATGGTTAAGGTCTTAGAATCTTACTCTGGCCTAATGGTTAAGGTCTTAACTCTTACTCTGACCTAATGGTTAAGGTCTTAGACTCTTACTCTGGCCTAATGGTTAAGGTCTTAACACTTACTCTGGCCTAATGGTAAGATCTAGACCCTTACTCCGGCCTAATGGTTAAGGTCTTAACTCTTACTCTGGCCTTATGGGTAAGGTCTTAACTCTTACTCTGGTCTAATGGTTAATGTCTTAGACTCTTATCCTGGCCTAATGGTTAAGATCTTAACTCTTACTCTTGCCTAATGGTTAAGGTCTTAGACTCTTACTCTAGCCTAATGGTTAAGGTCTTAGATTCTTACTCTGGCCTAATGGTTAAGGTCTAGACTCTTACTCTGGCCTAATGGTTAAGGTATTGACTCTTACTCTGGCCTAATGGTTAATGTCTTAGACTCTTCTTCTGGTCTAATGGTTAAGGTCTTAGACTCTTACTCTGGCCTAATGGTTAAGGTCTTAACTCTTACTCTGACCTAATGGTTAAGGTCTTAGACTTTTACTCTGGCCTAATGGTTAAGGTCTTAACTCTTACTCTGGCCTAATGGTAAGATCTAGACCCTTACTCCGGCCTAATGGTTAAGGTCTTAACTCTTACTCTGGCCTAATGGTTAAGGTCTTGACTCTTACTCTGGCCTAATGGTTAAGGTCTTAGACTCTTACTCTCGCCTAATGGTTAAGGTCTTGACTCTTACTCTGGCCTAATGGTTAAGGTCTTAGACTCTTACTCTGGCCTAATGGTTAAGGTCTTGACTTTTACTCTGGCCTAATGGCTAAGGTCTTAGACTCTTACTCTGGCCCAATGGTTAAGGTCTTAACTCTTACTCTGGCCCAATGGTTAAGGTCTTAACTCTTACTCTGGCCTAAAGGTTAAGGTCTTATCTCTTATTCTGGCCTATTGGTTAAGGTCTTGACTCTTACTCTGGCCTAATGGTTAAGGTATTAACTCTTACTCTGGCTTAATCGTTAAAGTCTTAGATTTTTACTCTGGCCTAATGGTTAAGGTCTTAACTCTTACTCTGACCTAATGGTTAAGGTCTTAGACTCTTACTCTGGCCTAATGGTTAAGGTTTTAACTCTTACTCTGGCCTAATGCTTAAGGTCTTAGACTCTTTCTCTGGCCTAATGGTTAAGGTCTTAACTCTTACTCTGGCCTAATGGTTAAGGTCTTAAACTCTTACTCTGGCCTAATGGTTAAGGTCTTAACTCTTACTCTTGCCTAATGGTTAAGGTCTTAGACTCTTGCTCTAGCCTAATGGTTAAGGTCTTAGACTCTAACTCTGGCCTAATAGCTAAGGTCTTAGACTCTAACTCTGGCCTAATGGTTAAGGTCTAGACTCTTACTCTGGCCTAATGGTTAAGGTCTTGACTCTTACTCTGGCCTAATGGTTAATGTCTTAGACTCTTACTCTGGCCTAATGCTTAAGGTCTTAGACTCTTACTCTGGCCTAATGGTTAAGGTCTTAACTCTGGGTCTTAACTCTTACTCTGGCCTACTGGTTAAGGTCTTAGACTCTTACTCTAGCCTAATGGTTAAGGTCTTGGACTCTTACTCTGGCCTAATGGTTAAGGTCTTAGACTCTTACTCTGGCCTAATGGTTAAGGTCTCAATCTCTTACTCTGGCCTACTGGATAAGGTCTTAAGTCTTACTTTGACCTAATGGGTAACATCTTAGACACTTACTTTGACCTAATGGTTAAGTTCTTAGACTCTTACTCTGGCCTAATGGTTAAGGTCTTGACTCTTACTCTGGCCTAATGGTTAATGTCTTAGACTCTTACTCTGGCCTAAAGGTTAAGGTCTTAACTCTTACTCTGGCCTAATGGTTAAGGTCTTAGACTCTTACTCTGGCCCAATGGTTAAGGTCTTAACTCTTACTCTGGCCCAATGGTTAAGGTCTTAACTCTTACTCTGGCCTAATGGTTAAGACTCTTACTCTGGCCTAATCGTTAAAGTCTTAGACTCTTACTCTGGCCTAATGGTTAAGGTCTTGACTTTTACTCTGGCCTAATGGCTAAGGTCTTAGACTCTTACTCTGGCCCAATGGTTAAGGTCTTAACTCTTACTCTGGCCCAATGGTTAAGGTCTTATCTCTTACTCTGGCCTAATGGTTAACGTCTTGACTCTTACTCTGTCCTAATGGTTAAGGTATTAACTCTTACTCTGGCCTAATCGTTAAAGTCTTAGATTCTTACTCTGGCCTAATGGTTAAGGTCTAGACTCTTACTCTGGCCTAAAGGTTAAGGTATTGACTCTTACTCTGGCCTAATGGTTAATGTCTTAGACTCTTACTCTGGCCTAATGGTTAAGGTCTTAATTCTTACACTAGCCTAACGGTTAAGGTCTTAGACTCTTACTCTGACCTAATGGTTAAGTTCTTAGACTCTTACTCTGGCCTAATGGTTAAGGTCTTGACTCTTACTCTGTCCTAATGGTTAAGGTCTTAGACTCTTACTCTGGCCTAATGGTTAAGGTTTTAACTCTTACTCTGGCCTAATGCTTAAGGTCTTAGACTCTTTCTCTGGCCTAATGGTTAAGGTCTTAACTCTTACTCTTGCCTAATGGTTAAGGTCTTAGACTCTTGCTCTAGCCTAATGGTTAAGGTCTTAGACTCTAACTCTGGCCTAATAGCTAAGGTCTTAGACTCTAACTCTGGCCTAATGGTTAAGGTCTAGACTCTTACTCTGGCCTAATGGTTAAGGTCTTGACTCTTACTCTGGCCTAATGGTTAATGTCTTAGACTCTTACTCTGGCCTAATGCTTAAGGTCTTAGACTCTTACTCTGGCCTAATGGTCAAGGTCTAGACTCTTACTCTGGCCTCATGGTTAAGGTCTTAACTCTTACTCTGGCCTAATGGTTAATGTCTTAGACTCTTACTCTGGCCTACTGGTTAAGGTCTTAGACTCTTACTCTAGCCTAATGGTTAAGGTCTTGGACTCTTACTCTGGCCTAATGGTTAAGGTCTTAGACTCTTACTCTGGCCTAATGGTTAAGGTCTCAATCTCTTACTCTGGCCTACTGGATAAGGTCTTAAGTCTTACTTTGACCTAATGGGTAACGTCTTAGACACTTACTTTGACCTAATGGTTAAGTTCTTAGACTCTTACTCTGGCCTAATGGTTAAGGTCTTGACTCTTACTTTGGCCTAATGGTTAATGTCTTAGACTCTTACTCTGGCCTAAAGGTTAAGGTCTTAACTCTTACTCTGGCCTAATGGTTAAGGTCTTAGACTCTTACTCTGGCCCAATGGTTAAGGTCTTAACTCTTACTCTGGCCCAATGGTTAAGGTCTTAACTCTTACTCTGGCCTAATGGTTAAGACTCTTACTCTGGCCTAATCGTTAAAGTCTTAGACTCTTACTCTGGCCTAATGGTTAAGGTCTTAACTTTTACTCTGGCCTAATGGCTAAGGTCTTAGACTCTTACTCTGGCCCAATGGTTAAGGTCTTAACTCTTACTCTGGCCCAATGGTTAAGGTCTTATCTCTTACTCTGGCCTAATGGTTAACGTCTTGACTCTTACTCTGGCCTAATGGTTAAGGTATTAACTCTTACTCTGGCCTAATCGTTAAAGTCTTAGATTCTTACTCTGGCCTAATGGTTAAGGTCTAGACTCTTACTCTGGCCTAATGGTTAAGGTCTTGGACTCTTACTCTGGCCTAATGGTTAAGGTCTTAGACTCTTACTCTGGCCTAATGGTTAAGGTCTCAATCTCTTACTCTGGCCTACTGGATAAGGTCTTAAGTCTTACTTTGACCTAATGGTTAAGGTCTTAGACTCTAACTCTGACCTAATGGTTAAGTTCTTAGACTCTTACACTGGCCTAATGGTTAAGGTCTTGACTCTTACTCTGGCCTAATGGTTAATGTCTTAGACTCTTACTCTGGCCTAAAGGTTACGGTCTTAACTCTTACTCTGGCCTAATGGTTCAGGTCTTAGACTCTTACTCTGGCCCAATGGTTAAGGTCTTAACTCTTACTCTGGCCCAATGGTTAAGGTCTTAACTCTTACTCTGGCCTAATGGTTAAGACTCTTACTCTGGCCTAATCGTTAAAGTCTTAGACTCTTACTCTGGCCTAATGGTTAAGGTCTTGACTTTTACTCTGGCCTAATGGCTAAGGTCTTAGACTCTTACTCTGGCCCAATGGTTAAGGTCTTAACTCTTACTCTGGCCCAATGGTTAAGGTCTTAACTCTTACTCTGGCCTAAAGGTTAAGGTCTTATCTCTTACTCTGGCCTAATGGTTAAGGTCTTGACTCTTACTCTGGCCTAAAGGTTAAGGTATTAACTCTTACTCTGGCCTAATCGTTAAAGTCTTAGATTCTTACTCTGGCCTAATGGTTAAGGTCTAGACTCTTACTCTGGCCTAATGGTTAAGGTATTGACTCTTACTCTGGCCTAATGGTTAATGTCTTAGACTCTTACTCTGGCCTAATGGTTAAGGTCTTAATTCTTACACTAGCCTAACGGTTAAGGTCTTGGACTCTTACTCTGACCTAATGGTTAAGTTCTTAGACTCTTACTCTGGCCTAATGGTTAAGGTATTAGACTCTTACTCTGGGCTACTGGTTAAGGTCTTAACTCTCACTCTGGCCTACTGGTTAAGGTCTTAAATCTTACTCTGGCCTACTGGTTAAGGTCTTAGATCTTACTCTGGCCTAATGGTTAAGGTCTTAGACTCTTACTCTGGCCTAATGGTTAAGGTCTTAGACTCTTACTCTGGCCTACTGGTTAAGGTCTTAGACTCTTACTCTAGCCTAATGGTTAAGGTCTTAGACTCTTACTCTGGCCTAATGGTTAAGGTCTTAGACTCTTACTCTGGCCTAATGGTTAAGGTCTCAAACTCTTACTCTGGCCTACTGGATAAGGTCTTAAGTCTTACTTTGACCTAATGGTTAAGGTCTTAGACTCTTACTCTGACCTAATGGTTAAGTTCTTAGACTCTTACTCTGGCCTAATGGTTAAGGTCTTGACTCTTACTCTGGCCTAATGGATAATGTCTTAGACTCTTACTCTGGCCTAAAGGTTAAGGTTTTAACTCTTACTCTGGCCTAATGGTTAAGGTCTTAGACTCTTACTCTGGCCCAATGGTTAAGGTCTTAACTCTTACTCTGGCCCAATGGTTAAGGTCTTAACTCTTACTCTGGCCTAATGGTTACGACTCTTACTCTGGCCTAATCGTTAAAGTCTTAGACTCTTACTCTGGCCTAATGGTTAAGGTCTTGACTTTTACTCTGGCCTAATGGCTAAGGTCTTAGACTCTTACTCTGGCCCAATGGTTAAGGTCTTAACTCTTACTCTGGCCCAATGGTTAAGGTCTTAACTCTTACTCTGGCCTAAAGGTTAAGGTCTTATCTCTTATTCTGGCCTATTGGTTAAGGTCTTGACTCTTACTCTGGCCTAATGGTTAAGGTATTAACTCTTACTCTGGCTAATCGTTAAAGTCTTAGATTTTTACTCTGGCCTAATGGTTAAGGTCTTAACTCTTACTCTGACCTAATGGTTAAGGTCTTAGACTCTTACTCTGGCCTAATGGTTAAGGTTTTAACTCTTACTCTGGCCTAATGCTTAAGGTCTTAGACTCTTTCTCTGGCCTAATGGTTAAGGTCTTAACTCTTACTCTGGCCTAATGGTTAAGGTCTTAAACTCTTACTCTGGCCTAATGGTTAAGGTCTTAACTCTTACTCTTGCCTAATGGTTAAGGTCTTAGACTCTTGCTCTAGCCTAATGGTTAAGGTCTTAGACTCTAACTCTGGCCTAATAGCTAAGGTCTTAGACTCTAACTCTGGCCTAATGGTTAAGGTCTAGACTCTTACTCTGGCCTAATGGTTAAGGTCTTGACTCTTACTCTGGCCTAATGGTTAATGTCTTAGACTCTTACTCTGGCCTAATGCTTAAGGTCTTAGACTCTTACTCTGGCCTAATGGTTAAGGTCTTAACTCTGGGTCTTAACTCTTACTCTGGCCTACTGGTTAAGGTCTTAGACTCTTACTCTAGCCTAATGGTTAAGGTCTTGGACTCTTACTCTGGCCTAATGGTTAAGGTCTTAGACTCTTACTCTGGCCTAATGGTTAAGGTCTCAATCTCTTACTCTGGCCTACTGGATAAGGTCTTAAGTCTTACTTTGACCTAATGGGTAACATCTTAGACACTTACTTTGACCTAATGGTTAAGTTCTTAGACTCTTACTCTGGCCTAATGGTTAAGGTCTTGACTCTTACTCTGGCCTAATGGTTAATGTCTTAGACTCTTACTCTGGCCTAAAGGTTAAGGTCTTAACTCTTACTCTGGCCTAATGGTTAAGGTCTTAGACTCTTACTCTGGCCCAATGGTTAAGGTCTTAAATCTTACTCTGGCCCAATGGTTAAGGTCTTAACTCTTACTCTGGCCTAATGGTTAAGACTCTTACTCTGGCCTAATCGTTAAAGTCTTAGACTCTTACTCTGGCCTAATGGTTAAGGTCTTGACTTTTACTCTGGCCTAATGGCTAAGGTCTTAGACTCTTACTCTGGCCCAATGGTTAAGGTCTTAACTCTTACTCTGGCCCAATGGTTAAGGTCTTATCTCTTACTCTGGCCTAATGGTTAACGTCTTGACTCTTACTCTGTCCTAATGGTTAAGGTATTAACTCTTACTCTGGCCTAATCGTTAAAGTCTTAGATTCTTACTCTGGCCTAATGGTTAAGGTCTAGACTCTTACTCTGGCCTAAAGGTTAAGGTATTGACTCTTACTCTGGCCTAATGGTTAATGTCTTAGACTCTTACTCTGGCCTAATGGTTAAGGTCTTAATTCTTACACTAGCCTAACGGTTAAGGTCTTAGACTCTTACTCTGACCTAATGGTTAAGTTCTTAGACTCTTACTCTGGCCTAATGGTTAAGGTCTTGACTCTTACTCTGGCCCAATGGTTAAGGTCTTACCTCTTACTCTGGCCCAATGGTTAAGGTCTTAACTCTTACTCTGGCGTAATGGTTAAGACTCTTACTCTGGCCGAATCGTTAAAGTCTTAGACTCTTACTCTGGCCTAATGGTTAAGGTCTTGACTTTTTCTCTGGCCTAATGGTTAAGGTCTTAGACTCTTACTCTGGCCCAATGGTTAAGGTCTTAACTCTAACTCTGGCCCAATGGTTAAGGTCTTAACTCTTACTCTGGCCTAAAGGTTAAGGTCTTAACTCTTACTCTGGCCTAATGGTTAAGGTCTTGACTCTTACTCTGGCCTAATGGTTAAGGTATTAACTCTTACTCTGGCCTAATCGTTAAAGTCTTAGATTCTTACTCTGGCCTAATGGTTAAGGTCTAGACTCTTACTCTGGCCTAATGGTTAAGGTATTGCCTCTTACTCTGGCCTAATGGTTAATGTCTTAGACTCTTACTCTGGCCTAATGGTTAAGGTCTTAATTCTTACACTGGCCTAACGGTTAAGGTCTTAGACTCTTACTCTGACCTAATGGTTAAGTTCTTAGACTCTTACTCTGGCCTAATGGTTAAGGTATTAGACTCTTACTCTGGGCTACTGGTTAAGGTCTTAACTCTTACTCTGGCCTACTGGTTAAGGTCTTAAATCTTACTTTGGCCTAATGGTTAAGGTCTTTGCTCTTACTCTGGCCAATTGGTTAAGGTCTTAGACTCTAACTCTGGCCTAATGGTTAAGGTCTTAAACTCTTACTCTGGCCTAATGGTAATGTCTTAACTCTTACTTTGGCTTAATGGTTAAGGTCTTAGACTGTTACTCTGGCCTACTGGTTAAGGTCTTAGATCTTACTCTGGCCTAATGGTTAAGGTCTTGACTCTTATTCTGGCCTAATGGTTAAGGTCTTAGACTCTTACTCTGGCCTAATGGTTAAGGTCTTTACTCTTACTCTGGCCTAATGGTTAAGGTCTTAACTCTTACTCTGGCCTAACGGTTAAGGTCTTAGACTCTAAGTCTGGCCTAATGGTAAGGTCTAGACTCTTACTCTGGCCTAATGGTTAAGGTCTTAACTCTTACTCTAGCCTAATGGTTAAGGTCTTAGACACTTACTCTGGCCTACTGGATAAGGTCTTTGCTCTTACTCTGGCCTATTGGTTAAGGTCTTAGACTCTTACTCTGGCCTAATGATTAAGGTCTTAACTCTTACTCTGGCCTAATGGTGAAGGGCTTAACTCTTATTCTGGCCTAATGGTTAAAGTCTTAGACTCTTACTCATGCCTAATCGTTAAAGTCTTAGATTCTTACTCTGGCCTAATGGTTAAGGTCTTGACTTTTACTCTGGCCTAATGGTTAAGGTCTTAGACTCTTACTCTGGCCTAATGGTTAAGGTCTAGACTCTTACTCTAGCCTAATGGTTAAGGTCTTAGACTCTTACTCTAGCCTAATGGTTAAGGTCTTAGACTCTAACTCTGGCCTAATGGTTAAGGTCTAGACTCTTACAATGGCCTAATGGTTAAGGTCTTAACTCTTACTCTGGCCTAATGCTTAAGGTCTTAGACTCTAACTCTGGCCTAATGGTTAAGGTCTAGACTCTTACTCTGGCCTACTGGTTAAGGTCTTAAACTCTTACTCTAGCCTAATGCTTAAGATCTTGGACTCTTACTCTGGCCTAATGGTTAAGGTCTTAACTCTTACTCTTGCCTAATGGTTAAGGTCTTAGACTCTTACTCTAGCCTAATGGTTAAGGTCTTAGACTCTAACTCTGGCCTAATGGCTAAGGTCCTAGACTCTAACTCTGGCCTAATGGTTAAGGTCTAGACTCTTACTCTGGCCTAATGGTTAAGGTATTGACTCTTACTCTGGCCTAATGGTTAATGTCTTAGACTCTTACTCTGGCTGTAGGAGAGTGGAATCTGACTAATGGTTGCCCCCAACTTTTTGCCTGGTATTTAAGTGGTTTTTGACTAGTCTGGCTGGGATCCTGCTATCCAGGACCCCAGCCTATCTGCTTTCTCCCTAAAACTGTTGTGAGTACTCTAGGTACAAACATAATTGGATGCTGGGTGTGAGAAGTTGGCCTGGCATATGCTGTTCCTAGTTATAGGGACACCTTGCACCAGTCCAATTCGACTCCTATTGATGGTAGGTTTAAGACAACCTTTAAAGAAAGCTATCCTAGTGGTAGCTGTGGAGAGCAGCCTTCAGGCTAAGTCTTGAAGGAGTGTTAAGCTTATTGTTTTACCATAATAACCTCTTGAATAACCAAATGAAAGAGTAGCCCACACAGGTATATATATAAAATATATGTATTTATTCTAGACAGAATCCCACAGTCACTTTATGTGGCTAGTGGCAAAGTTACAATTCAAACAAGCATTTCTAAACACAATAAATAGCACAGAAATCAATGGGCCCCAGGGGGGGACCGAACCATATACTAAAATAGTGGTATAAGAACCACGACAATTCTACAGGCAATGCCTAGGGCATTCAGGATCGCTGGCCCCTTAAGAATCCACCCACAGTTGAGAGGAAGGGGACCCACGGGAGGCGTGTGCAGTGCAAGAAGCTGCTGTCGGGATCGCAATGTTAGCCTATGGAGAATGTCGCGGTTGAATAATTAAGGTTTAAGGACACTTCTAACAACAGTACAAAGTTAAGGCTTGAGACTTAAGGCTTTGGAGAGCCCACCACCACGGGAGTACCGAAGTACCACTGTTACCTGCCCCAGGGAAGCCGGGTGCATAGGTCGATTCTGGTGTCGGGTCGCGGGCTGATTTTCTATGGAAAAGGAGTCCAAACTGCTGCTAGCTGGAAGTGTCGCTGAAGTCGTGAAGATTAAAGTTGAAGAAAAGACAAAGATGAACCTGAAAGCAGAGGGGACAGAGTCTGGGTCACAGTACAGTGACCAGGGAGCTCACAGGAAGGAGCTCGTGGATGTCGGGTGCTTCAGGTGTGGAAGGTACAGCTGGTCTCTGCAGTCACGGGCTCCGGGAGGCTTCAAGGAAGGCCAGCTTCTGGAGGGCGACTGTCCCACGTCGGCTGAGGGTCGCTGCGGTGTTAGTGTCCCGATTGGATCCACTAAGCATTGGCAACCGCAACCCACGCAAGATGAACAAAGCAGCTGCTGGTGCAGACCCACGAGGTCTGAGGGTGCTCTCCTTTGCAAGGAGCGTAGAGCAGGCCTGGAGCAACCAGGGGAACTCTTAGAAAGGAAGTTTGTCCTCCGTCAAGGCCCACAAGTCGAGGGACAAGGGACCGCGGAAGGCAGCAAAATGGAGTGCGTAAAAGGGCTCCCACGGGCCACCGGAGCGGGCCAGGGAGCTGAGAGTCGGCACAAATGCTGCTTGAAGGTTGGCTCAAGAATGGGCCAAAGCACAACTTCCCCACTGGTCGGGGTCGTGTGCTGGACAAGAGGTGGCCGGTGTCTCGGGGTATGCGGGGATCTCGACACCCACGTGGTCCAGGGTGCTCAGACTTGCTGGGCACACTCACAGGACGCTGGGATGCACTGGAGACCCACCTCGAGGTTGCTGGAAGGCGTCGAAGGTCGTGAGAGCAACGAAGTCCCAACCGGGTATCTTGTAGTCTTTTAGGTGCCTGCCAAGCAGGGGGATAACTCCTTTATCCCAAGGGAGATTTCTTCAGTCAGCTGGGCAGCAGCTCGTCGAAGGTCAGTTCTGTTAAGTCCTGTACGAATCTAAGGCTCTAGGGCAAAGTTATTCCCATATATCCCCAAGATTAGGGGATGGTCCAAAATAGAGCCTACCAATCAGAGTAGAGGCGGGAAAGGGTGGCTACACCCACTCCCCTTTGTGTGTTTCCCGCCTGGGCGAGGGGCAGGATGCCCCTGAACCGGTTCCAGGCGGTGTATGCAGAGTTGGGGCTCTGCAGCTGCCTACGTGCAACTCTGAATGGACATTTGGTGCACCCACCCTGTTCCAATCCACATTATCCTGTCTGGGGAGGTGCTGGCACCTCCCTGCCACAGGAGCCCTATTGTCCAGCTGGAGAGGCTGGGATTTTCCCCAGCAACAGCCAGCCAGAGTCGTGTAGGTGGCGAACAGTAGCCATTTTGTGGTACACGTGCACTTTTAAATTGGTGTCTAAAATATACCGCTTTTCCCATATCACCCTCCTAGCAAGGGGGAATCGTGCCCCCATGCCCATGGCTGGACTGGGGGTATGATTCCTTCATGTTTGACACCAAACACGATATGGTTCTGTGTAGCCACTCCAAAGTTACAGCGATGACGCAATAACTTATAATGCGGTTAAGAGTATATGGTATGGCTACACTACAAACAACCCAGTAACATTTTTACGAAGGTTGCAGGGAGGCCCTACTCACGTAGGGGTCCCCCCTCACACATACCACAGCACCCAGCCCTGTAGGATTACCAGGGCCTGCCATAGGGGTGACCTATGAGAGTATATGTGTTGTAATGGTATGGGACATAGGGTACCTACATCCCTGTAAGGGGTGCTAGCACCACCTTACCCAGGCTACAGTAGTGGCCTGGTGGTGTCAGTTTGGGTGGCTGTCCCAGGGTGGCACAATAAGTGCTGCAGCCCTGGTAGGCCTACTGGGGGACCCATGCCCTGGGTACCTAGGGTACCATCTACCAGGGACTGGTAGGGCATGCCCAGCATCCAATTGGTTGTACCTAGAGTACTCACAACAGTTTTAGGGAGAAAGCAGATAGGCTGGGGTCCTGGATAGCAGGATCCCAGCCAGACTAGTCAAAAACCACTTAAATACCAGGCAAAAAGTTGGGGGCAACCATTAGTCAGATTCCACTCTCCTACATAACCCCCCCCCAAACGAAAGGAGATAAGGCTAACCTTGTCCAGATAAGCCTTTATTTCCTGAGTGGCCATATAAGGAAGAACCTGTACTAACATGGTTGCTCCCTGTGTCATGGTCCACTTGGGAAATCCTACCCCAAGGGGTTCTAGAGTTTCTCCAAAGTCTAGGGAAATTACCTGTATTGGTTTTTGGGTCAGAGGTGGGCTGGTGGGGTGTCTGAGTCTGGAAGTGAGACCCTACTTGGGTTGGTCTCAACCTCCTCAGATCACTGGCCACTATGGAAGCCTTTCTGCCCATGACTGTGTCATATCTGGCCCTAAGGGTCAACCTCTGGCTGCCTACAGCTGGGGGTTGGATCCCTTTGGCTGGAATAGTGGAGGACACTGGAAGGTTTGGGGCAGCTAGGCCCCAGGTTTCCCTGTGCTCAACAACATCCATTTGAGGGGTGCCTATACCTAGGGGTAAGGGGGATCCCTCAGTTTGTAGAGGAATATTCACCTGGCTGAAACTACTCTGCTGGGTGTCCCTAATCTGTTGATGAGGGGGTTCCTCTGGGCAGGGGCCCAATAAGGGTCCACTGACCTCCCTGACCTCTGCAGCCCTGGGCTGACTGAGGCAGGGTAGAGAGGGGCAGGATACCTGCTCCAGACTGGGTACCACCCTGGAAGGGTCCCCTGCCATCAGAGAGGTGGGCAGGCCAAGCCTGTCCACTTCTGGGGCAGTTACTTCACAAGGGGCAGGGTCAGTTCCCTGAGAAACTGGACCTTTACCTGTAGTCTGGTGGGGGGAAGACTGCTCTTCCTCCCCTATGCTCTCTGTTTGTGTAGAGTGATCCATAGTTTCAGGCTTCACTCTTTCTATTTCCTCCTGGGGTGGAGGTGAGGCCCTCAGGGTCTCATCCACTCTCTCAGGAATTCCTACCATTTTCAAATGGGCCTTGTGGTCAACCTCAGCCCAGGCTGAGATTTCTAGATCATTCCCCAGTAGACAATCTACAGGCAAGTTTGGGGACACTGCCACTCTCTTGGGGCCAGTGACTCCTCCCCAGCTGAGATTTATCACTGCCATGGGATGATCTGTCCTGATTCCATCAATATTGGTCACCTGATAGCTAAACCCAGGTAAAAGCTGATCTAGGGGCACTAGCCTCTTGGTCACCATGGTGACACTGGCCCCTGTGTCCTTATAGGCCACAGCCTTCTGACCATTGATTATTGGTTCTTGTCTGTACCTGCCCAGAATACTGGGGCTCATGGTAAAGTTGGCAAACCCCATGCCACCATCACAGACCATAGTTGCTAATGCAGGGGACCTGGCTAGGCCAGAGTCCACTGGTGTCCCCAAAGAGAACCCAACTAAGTTTTTGGGTGCACTCCCACCACCTGGGGGATTACTACTAGTAGTAACAGGAGGTGTTGGAGCTGGTTTTGGAGGAACATTTTCTTTATTGCCATTCTTAGGACAGCTGGAGTCAGTCTTCCAGTGGCCAGGTTTCCTACACACATGGCAATATGGTTTCTTGGTATTAGAGGAAGTATTTTGGGACCCACCCCCAGCACTGGTTTGTTGGGGCCCTTCAGAGGACTTTTCTTGTTTATCATCCCCACCTTTCTCTTTGGGCTTAGTGGAATCCTTCTTCTGGTCACCAACTTGGTTCTTAGGCCTGATCCTGGTTCTGACCCATTTGTCTGCCTTCTTTCCCAATTCTTGGGGAGAGGTCAGATCAGAGTCCACCAGGTGCTGGTGTAAAAGTTGGTTCTGACAATTATTAAGAATCTGCTCCCTCATAATGAGATTATACAATCCTTGATAATCATTAACTTTACTGCCATTTAACCAACCTTCCAGTGCCTTGGTTGCACAATCCACAAAGTCTACCCAATCTTGATTCTGTGCTTTCTGGGTGTCTCTGAACTTAAGTCTGTATTGATCAGTGGTTAAGCCAAACCCATCTATTAAAGCAGCTTTCAAGATATAATAATCATCAGCATCCTCTTCTCTTACAGAGAGGAGCTTGTCTCTCCCTTTATCTGAAAAGGAGAGCCACAGGATTGCTGCCCACTGCTCTACAGGGACCCTCTGTACTCTACAGGCCCTTTCAAGAGCAGATATCCATTTGTGGATATCATCCCCATTCTGATAGGGGGGCACAATCTTGTGGAGGTTCCTATTGTCAGGGACTCTCTCTCTAACTCTAGGGGTTTCATCACTGCCACCAGGGATCTCTAGACCCCACTTTCTTGAAGCTTTCTGAAGCTCCAGGGTTTCCCTGTCTAATGCTAACTGTTCTCTTTTAAGCTCAAGCTTAGCCTGCTCAAATTTGATCAGTCTGCATTTCCTCTCATGAGAGGTTTCTCTTCTCTGAGAAGAGGCAGAGGACCCTTTGGATCCCTTAGAATGGTTGGATCCCACTGAGGGGGATCTGTTCCTTCTTGGACCCACCACTCCCCTTTTAAGGGTGGAGGGAGTGCCTCTTGGGCCATCACCTCCATGCTGTGAGTGGTTTGTTTCTTCCAGGTCAGGATTTTCATCCTCTTCCTGTTCCTCTTCAGATTCCACTCTAGGAGTGTCCTCTTCTGAGGGGTGCCCACCCACTCTGTCCGTCCCTCTGGATCCTATGGACTCCATAAAGTCTGCTATGAGCAGGATCTCCTTGAGACGTTTTGTGTTGGCACCTCTTTCTGTCTTCAGTCCCCTAAGGGTGCACATTTCCCTGAGCTCTGCAAAGGTGAAATTATCATACTTATCTACTGGGACCCTCTGGGGTCCTTCCATAGCCTTAGTGCCACCTGAAGACATGTTTAGTGTAGTGATGTATCTACCTACACTAAGTGTGGCCTACTGAACCCTCTCTTGAGTTGTAGTCAAGGTGTGCTAAACCCTCTACACACAACTCCAAGTTCAGTAGAACTTATTGTATTCTAGCTTGAATTTATATGTACCTTTGGTACCTTGTGGCTTCCACTTTAGAAATTCAATTTGTTATCTGGTAAAACAATGGCAAGCTTGAATCCAACCGCTGCACACCAATGTGAGAAGTTGGCCTGGCATATGCTGTTCCTAGTTATAGGGACACCTTGCACCAGTCCAATTCGACTCCTATTGATGGTAGGTTTAAGACAACCTTTAAAGAAAGCTATCCTAGTGGTAGCTGTGGAGAGCAGCCTTCAGGCTAAGTCTTGAAGGAGTGTTAAGCTTATTGTTTTACCATAATAACCTCTTGAATAACCAAATGAAAGAGTAGCCCACACAGGTATATATATAAAATATATGTATTTATTCTAGACAGAATCCCACAGTCACTTTATGTGGCTAGTGGCAAAGTTACAATTCAAACAAGCATTTCTAAACACAATAAATAGCACAGAAATCAATGGGCCCCAGGGGGGGACCGAACCATATACTAAAATAGTGGTATAAGAACCACGACAATTCTACAGGCAATGCCTAGGGCATTCAGGATCGCTGGCCCCTTAAGAATCCACCCACAGTTGAGAGGAAGGGGACCCACGGGAGGCGTGTGCAGTGCAAGAAGCTGCTGTCGGGATCGCAATGTTAGCCTATGGAGAATGTCGCGGTTGAATAATTAAGGTTTAAGGACACTTCTAACAACAGTACAAAGTTAAGGCTTGAGACTTAAGGCTTTGGAGAGCCCACCACCACGGGAGTACCGAAGTACCACTGTTACCTGCCCCAGGGAAGCCGGGTGCATAGGTCGATTCTGGTGTCGGGTCGCGGGCTGATTTTCTATGGAAAAGGAGTCCAAACTGCTGCTAGCTGGAAGTGTCGCTGAAGTCGTGAAGATTAAAGTTGAAGAAAAGACAAAGATGAACCTGAAAGCAGAGGGGACAGAGTCTGGGTCACAGTACAGTGACCAGGGAGCTCACAGGAAGGAGCTCGTGGATGTCGGGTGCTTCAGGTGTGGAAGGTACAGCTGGTCTCTGCAGTCACGGGCTCCGGGAGGCTTCAAGGAAGGCCAGCTTCTGGAGGGCGACTGTCCCACGTCGGCTGAGGGTCGCTGCGGTGTTAGTGTCCCGATTGGATCCACTAAGCATTGGCAACCGCAACCCACGCAAGATGAACAAAGCAGCTGCTGGTGCAGACCCACGAGGTCTGAGGGTGCTCTCCTTTGCAAGGAGCGTAGAGCAGGCCTGGAGCAACCAGGGGAACTCTTAGAAAGGAAGTTTGTCCTCCGTCAAGGCCCACAAGTCGAGGGACAAGGGACCGCGGAAGGCAGAAAAATGGAGTGCGTAAAAGGGCTCCCACGGGCCACCGGAGCGGGCCAGGGAGCTGAGAGTCGGCACAAATGCTGCTTGAAGGTTGGCTCAAGAATGGGCCAAAGCACAACTTCCCCACTGGTCGGGGTCGTGTGCTGGACAAGAGGTGGCCGGTGTCTCGGGGTATGCGGGGATCTCGACACCCACGTGGTCCAGGGTGCTCAGACTTGCTGGGCACACTCACAGGACGCTGGGATGCACTGGAGACCCACCTCGAGGTTGCTGGAAGGCGTCGAAGGTCGTGAGAGCAACGAAGTCCCAACCGGGTATCTTGTAGTCTTTTAGGTGCCTGCCAAGCAGGGGGATAACTCCTTTATCCCAAGGGAGATTTCTTCAGTCAGCTGGGCAGCAGCTCGTCGAAGGTCAGTTCTGTTAAGTCCTGTACGAATCTAAGGCTCTAGGGCAAAGTTATTCCCATATATCCCCAAGATTAGGGGATGGTCCAAAATAGAGCCTACCAATCAGAGTAGAGGCGGGAAAGGGTGGCTACACCCACTCCCCTTTGTGTGTTTCCCGCCTGGGCGAGGGGCAGGATGCCCCTGAACCGGTTCCAGGCGGTGTATGCAGAGTTGGGGCTCTGCAGCTGCCTACGTGCAACTCTGAATGGACATTTGGTGCACCCACCCTGTTCCAATCCACATTATCCTGTCTGGGGAGGTGCTGGCACCTCCCTGCCACAGGAGCCCTATTGTCCAGCTGGAGAGGCTGGGATTTTCCCCAGCAACAGCCAGCCAGAGTCGTGTAGGTGGCGAACAGTAGCCATTTTGTGGTACACGTGCACTTTTAAATTGGTGTCTAAAATATACCGCTTTTCCCATATCACCCTCCTAGCAAGGGGGAATCGTGCCCCCATGCCCATGGCTGGACTGGGGGTATGATTCCTTCATGTTTGACACCAAACACGATATGGTTCTGTGTAGCCACTCCAAAGTTACAGCGATGACGCAATAACTTATAATGCGGTTAAGAGTATATGGTATGGCTACACTACAAACAACCCAGTAACATTTTTACGAAGGTTGCAGGGAGGCCCTACTCACGTAGGGGTCCCCCCTCACACATACCACAGCACCCAGCCCTGTAGGATTACCAGGGCCTGCCATAGGGGTGACCTATGAGAGTATATGTGTTGTAATGGTATGGGACATAGGGTACCTACATCCCTGTAAGGGGTGCTAGCACCACCTTACCCAGGCTACAGTAGTGGCCTGGTGGTGTCAGTTTGGGTGGCTGTCCCAGGGTGGCACAATAAGTGCTGCAGCCCTGGTAGGCCTACTGGGGGACCCATGCCCTGGGTACCTAGGGTACCATCTACCAGGGACTGGTAGGGCATGCCCAGCATCCAATTGGTTGTACCTAGAGTACTCACAACAGTTTTAGGGAGAAAGCAGATAGGCTGGGGTCCTGGATAGCAGGATCCCAGCCAGACTAGTCAAAAACCACTTAAATACCAGGCAAAAAGTTGGGGGCAACCATTAGTCAGATTCCACTCTCCTACACTGGGCATGCCCTACCAGTCCCTTGTAGATGGTACCCTAGGTACCCAGGGCATGGGGCCCCCAGTAGGCCTACCAGGGCTGCAGCACTTATTGTGCCACCCTGGGACAGCCACCCAAACTGACACCACCAGGCCACTACTGTAGCCTGGGTAAGGTGGTGCTAGCACCCCTTACAGGGATGTAGGTACCCTATGTCCCATACCATTACAGCACATATACTCTCATAGGTCACCCCTATGGCAGGCCCTGGTAATCCTACAGGGCTGGGTGCTGAGGTATGTGTGAGGGGGGACCCCTACGTGAGTAGGACCTCTCTGCAACCTTCGTAAAATCGTTACTGGGTTGTTTGTAGTGTAGCCATACCATATACTCTTAACCGCATTATAAGTTATTGCGTCAGCGCTGTAACTTTGGAATGGCTACACCGAACCATATCGTGTTTGGTGTCAAACATGAAGGAATCATACCCCCAGTCCAGCCATGGGCATGGGGGCACGACTCCCCCTTGCTAGGAGGGTGATATGGGAAAAGCGGTAGAATTTGGAAACCAATTTAAAAGTGCACATGTACCACAAAATGGCTACTGTTCGCCACCTACACGACTCTGGCTGGCTGTTGCTGGGGAAAACCCCAGTCTCGCCATCTGGACAATAGGGCTCCTGTGGCAGGGAGGTGCCAGCACCTCCCCAGACAGGATATGTGGATTGGAACAGGGTGGGTGCACCAAAAGTCCATTCAGAGTTGCACGTAGGCAGCTGCAGAGCCCCAATTCTGCATACACCGCCTGGAACCGGTTCAGGGGCATCCTGCCCCTCGCCCAGGTGGGAAACACACAAAGGGGAGTGGGTGTAGCCACCCTTTCCCGTATCTACTCTGATTGGTAGGCTCTATTTTGGACCATCCCCTAATCTTGGGGATATATGGGAATAACTTTGCCCTAGAGCCTTAGATTCGTACAGGACTTCACAGAACTGACCTTCGACGAGCTGCTGCCCAGCTGACTGAAGAAATCTCCCTTGGGATAAAGGAGTTATCCCCCTGCTTGGCAGGCACCTAAAAGACTACAAGATACCCGGTTGGAACTTCGTTGCTCTCATGACCTTCGACGCCTTCCAGCAACCTCGAGGTGGGTCTCCAGTGCATCCCAGCGTCCTGTGAGCGTGCCCAGCAAGTCTGAGCACCCTGGACCACGTGGGTGACGAGATCCCCGCATACCCCGAGACACCGGCCACCTCTCGTCCAGCACACGACCCCGACCAGTGGAGAAGTTGTGCTTTGGCCCATTCTTGAGCCAACCTTCAAGCAGCATTTGTGCCGACCCTCAGCTCCCTGGCCCGCCCCGGTGGCCCGTGGGAGCCCTTTTACGCACTCCATTTTGCTGCCTTCCGCGGTCCCTTGTCTCTCGACTTGTGGGCCCTGACGGAGGACAATCTTCTTTTCTAAGAGTTCCCCTGGTTGCTCCAGGCCTGCTCTACGCTCCCTGCAAAGGAGAGCACCCTCAGACCACGTGGGTCTGCACCAGCAGCTGCTTTGTTCATCTTGCGTGGGTTGCGGTTGCCAATGCTTAGTGGATCCAATCGGGACACTAACACCGCAGCGACCTTCAGCCGACATGGGACAGTCGCCCTCCAGAAGCTGGCCTTCCTTGAAGCCTCCCGGAGCCCGTGACTGCAGAGCCCAGCTGTACCTTCCACACCTGAAGCACCCGACATCCACGAGCTCCTTCCTGTGAGCTCCCTGGTCACTGTGCTGTGACCCAGACTCTGTCCCCTCTGCTTTCAGGTTCATCTTTGTCTTTTCTTCAACTTCAATCTTCACGACTTCAGCGACACTTCCAGCTAGCAGCAGTTTGGACTCCTTTTCCATAGAAAATCAGCCCGCGACCCGACACCAGAATCGACCTATGCACCCGGCTTCCCTGGGGCAGGTAACAGTGGTACTTCGGTACTTCCGTGGTGGTGGGCTCTCCAAAGCCTTAAGTCTCAAGCCTTAACTTTGTACTGTTGTTAGAAGTGTCCTTAAACCTTAATTATTCAACCGCGACATTCTCCATAGGCTAACATTGCGATCCCGACAGCAACTTCTCGCACTGCACACGCCTCCCGTGGGTCCCCTTCCTCTTAACTGTGGGTGGATTCTTAAGGGGCCAGCGATCCTGAATGCCCTAGGCATTGCCTGTAGAATTGTCGTGGTTCTTATACCACTATTTTAGTATATGGTTTGGTCCCCCCCTGGGGCCCATTGATTTCTGTGCTATTTATTGTGTTTAGAAATGCTTGTTTGAATTGTAACTTTGCCACTAGCGACATAAAGTGACTGTGGGATTCTGTCTAGAATAAATACATATATTTTATATATATACCTGTGTGGGCTACTCTTTCATTTGGTTATTCAAGAGGTTATTATGGTAAAACAATAAGCTTAACACTCCTTCAAGACTTAGCCTGAAGGCTGCTCTCCACAGCTACCACTAGGATAGCTTTCTTTAAAGGTTGTCTTAAACCTATCATCAATAGGAGTCGAATTGGACTGGTGCAAGGTGTCCCTATAACTAGGAACAGCATATGCCAGGCCAACTTCTCACATTGGTGTGCAGCGGTTGGATTCAAGCTTGCCATTGTTTTACCAGATAACAAATTGAATTTCTAAAGTGAAAGCCACAAGGTACCAAAGGTACATATAAATTCAATCTAGAATACAATAAGTTCTACTGAACTTGGAGTTGTGTGTAGAGGGTCTAGCACACCTTGACTACAACTCAAGAGAGGGTTCAGTAGGCCACACTTAGTGTAGGTAGATACATCACTACACTAAACATGTCTTCAGGTGGCACTAAGGCTATGGAAGGACCCCAGAGGGTCCCAGTAGATAAGTATGATAATTTCACCTTTGCAGAGCTCAGGGAAATGTGCACCCTTAGGGGACTGAAGACAGAAAGAGGTGCCAACACAAAACGTCTCAAGGAGATCCTGCTCATAGCAGACTTTATGGAGTCCATAGGATCCAGAGGGACGGACAGAGTGGGTGGGCACCCCTCAGAAGAGGACACTCCCAGAGTGGAATCTGAAGAGGAACAGGAAGAGGATGAAAATCCTGACCTGGAAGAAACAAACCACTCACAGCATGGAGGTGATGGCCCAAGAGGCACTCCCTCCACCCTTAAAAGGGGAGTGGTGGGTCCAAGAAGGAACAGATCCCCCTCAGTGGGATCCAACCATTCTAAGGGATCCAAAGGGTCCTCTGCCTCTTCTCAGAGAAGAGAAACCTCTCATGAGAGGAAATGCAGACTGATCAAATTTGAGCAGGCTAAGCTTGAGCTTAAAAGAGAACAGTTAGCATTAGACAGGGAAACCCTGGAGCTTCAGAAAGCTTCAAGAAAGTGGGGTCTAGAGATCCCTGGTGGCAGTAATGAAACCCCTAGAGTTAGAGAGAGAGTCCCTGACAATAGGAACCTCCACAAGAGTGTGCCCCCCTATCAGAATGGGGATGATATCCACAAATGGATATCTGCTCTTGAAAGGGCCTGTAGAGTACAGAGGGTCCCTGTAGAGCAGTGGGCAGCAATCCTGTGGCTCTCCTTTTCAGATAAAGGGAGAGACAAGCTCCTCTCTGTAAGAGAAGAGGATGCTGATGATTATTATATCTTGAAAGCTGCTTTAATAGATGGGTTTGGCTTAACCACTGATCAGTACAGACTTAAGTTCAGAGACACCCAGAAAGCACAGAATCAAGATTGGGTAGACTTTGTGGATTGTGCAACCAAGGCACTGGAAGGTTGGTTAAATGGCAGTAAAGTTAATGATTATCAAGGATTGTATAATCTCATTATGAGGGAGCAGATTCTTAATAATTGTCAGAACCAACTTTTACACCAGCACCTGGTGGACTCTGATCTGACCTCTCCCCAAGAATTGGGAAAGAAGGCAGACAAATGGGTCAGAACCAGGATTAGGCCTAAGAACCAAGTTGGTGACCAGAAGAAGGATTCCACTAAGCCCAAAGAGAAAGGTGGGGATGATAAACAAGAAAAGTCCTCTGAAGGGCCCCAACAAACCAGTGCTGGGGGTGGGTCCCAAAATACTTCCTCTAATACCAAGAAACCATATTGCCATGTGTGTAAGAAACCTGGCCACTGGAAAACTGACTCCAGCTGTCCTAAGAATGGCAATAAAGAAAGTGTTCCTCCAAAACCAGCTCCAACACCTCCTGTTACTACTAGTAGTAATCCCCCAGGCGGTGGGAGTGCACCCAAAAACTTAGTTGGGTTCTCTTTGGGGACACCAGTGGACTCTGGCCTAGCCAGGTCCCCTGCATTAGCAACAATGGTCTGTGATGGTGGCATGGGGTTTGCCAACTTTACCATGAGCCCCAGTATTCTGGGCAGGTACAGACAAGAACCAATGATCAATGGTCAGAAGGCTGTGGCCTATAAGGACACAGGGGCCAGTGTCACCATGGTGACCAAGAGGCTAGTGCCCCTAGATCAGCTTTTACCTGGGTTTAGCTATCAGGTGACCAATATTGATGGAATCAGGACAGATCATCCCATGGCAGTGATAAATCTCAGCTGGGGAGGAGTCACTGGCCCCAAGAGAGTGGCAGTGTCCCCAAACTTGCCTGTAGATTGTCTACTGGGGAATGATCTAGAAATCTCAGCCTGGGCTGAGGTTGACCACAAGGCCCATTTGAAAATGGTAGGAATTCCTGAGAGAGTGGATGAGACCCTGAGGGCCTCACCTCCACCCCAGGAGGAAATAGAAAGAGTGAAGCCTGAAACTATGGATCACTCTACACAAACAGAGAGCATAGGGGAGGAAGAGCAGTCTTCCCCCCACCAGACTACAGGTAAAGGTCCAGTTTCTCAGGGAACTGACCCTGCCCCTTGTGAAGTAACTGCCCCAGAAGTGGACAGGCTTGGCCTGCCCACCTCTCTGATGGCAGGGGATCCTTCCAAGGTGGTACCCAGTCTGGAGCAGGTATCCTGCCCCTCTCTACCCTGCCTCAGTCAGCCCAGGGCTTCAGAGGTCAGGGAGGTCAGTGGACCCTTATTGGGCCCCTGCCCAGAGGAACCCCCTCATCAACAGATTAGGGACACCCAGCAGAGTAGTTTCAGCCAGGTGAATATTCCTCTACAAACTGAGGGATCCCCCTTACCCCTAGGTATAGGCACCCCTCAAATGGATGTTGTTGATTACAGGGAAACCTGGGGCCTAGCTGCCCCAAACCTTCCAGTGCCCTCCACTATTCCAGCCAAAGGGATCCAACCCCCAGCTGTAGGCAGCCAGAGGTTGACCCTTAGGGCCAGATATGACACCGTCCTGGGCAGAAAGGCTTCCATAGTGGCCAGTGATCTGAGGAGGTTGAGACCAACCCAAGTAGGGTCTCACTTCCAGACTCAGACACCCCACCAGCCCACCTCTGACCCAAAAACCAATACAGGTAATTTCCCTAGACTTTGGAGAAACTCTAGAACCCCTTGGGGTAGGATTTCCCAAGTGGACCATGACACAGGGAGCAACCATGTTAGTACAGGTTCTTCCTTATATGGCCACTCAGGAAATAAAGGCTTATCTGGACAAGGTTAGCCTTATCTCCTTTCGTTTGGGGGGGGGTTATGTAGGAGAGTGGAATCTGACTAATGGTTGCCCCCAACTTTTTGCCTGGTATTTAAGTGGTTTTTGACTAGTCTGGCTGGGATCCTGCTATCCAGGACCCCAGCCTATCTGCTTTCTCCCTAAAACTGTTGTGAGTACTCTAGGTACAAACATAATTGGATGCTGGGCATGCCCTACCAGTCCCTTGTAGATGGTACCCTAGGTACCCAGGGCATGGGGCCCCCAGTAGGCCTACCAGGGCTGCAGCACTTATTGTGCCACCCTGGGACAGCCACCCAAACTGACACCACCAGGCCACTACTGTAGCCTGGGTAAGGTGGTGCTAGCACCCCTTACAGGGATGTAGGTACCCTATGTCCCATACCATTACAACACATATACTCTCATAGGTCACCCCTATGGCAGGCCCTGGTAATCCTACAGGGCTGGGTGCTGAGGTATGTGTGAGGGGGGACCCCTACGTGAGTAGGACCTCTCTGCAACCTTCGTAAAATCGTTACTGGGTTGTTTGTAGTGTAGCCATACCATATACTCTTAACCGCATTATAAGTTATTGCGTCAGCGCTGTAACTTTGGAATGGCTACACCGAACCATATCGTGTTTGGTGTCAAACATGAAGGAATCATACCCCCAGTCCAGCCATGGGCATGGGGGCACGACTCCCCCTTGCTAGGAGGGTGATATGGGAAAAGCGGTAGAATTTGGAAACCAATTTAAAAGTGCACATGTACCACAAAATGGCTACTGTTCGCCACCTACACGACTCTGGCTGGCTGTTGCTGGGGAAAACCCCAGTCTCGCCATCTGGACAATAGGGCTCCTGTGGCAGGGAGGTGCCAGCACCTCCCCAGACAGGATATGTGGATTGGAACAGGGTGGGTGCACCAAAAGTCCATTCAGAGTTGCACGTAGGCAGCTGCAGAGCCCCAATTCTGCATACACCGCCTGGAACCGGTTCAGGGGCATCCTGCCCCTCGCCCAGGCGGGAAACACACAAAGGGGAGTGGGTGTAGCCACCCTTTCCCGCCTCTACTCTGATTGGTAGGCTCTATTTTGGACCATCCCCTAATCTTGGGGATATATGGGAATAACTTTGCCCTAGAGCCTTAGATTCGTACAGGACTTCACAGAACTGACCTTCGACGAGCTGCTGCCCAGCTGACTGAAGAAATCTCCCTTGGGATAAAGGAGTTATCCCCCTGCTTGGCAGGCACCTAAAAGACTACAAGATACCCGGTTGGAACTTCGTTGCTCTCACGACCTTCGACGCCTTCCAGCAACCTCGAGGTGGGTCTCCAGTGCATCCCAGCGTCCTGTGAGCGTGCCCAGCAAGTCTGAGCACCCTGGACCACGTGGGTGATGAGATCCCCGCATACCCCGAGACACCAACCACCTCTCGTCCAGCACACGACCCCGACCAGTGGGGAAGTTGTGCTTTGGCCCATTCTTGGGCCAACCTTCAAGCAGCATTTGTGCCGACCCTCAGCTCCCTGGCCCGCCCCGGTGGCCCGTGGGAGCCCTTTTACGCACTCCATTTTGCTGCCTTCCGCGGTCCCTTGTCTCTCGACTTGTGGGCCCTGACGGAGGACAATCTTCTTTTCTAAGAGTTCCCCTGGTTGCTCCAGGCCTGCTCTACGCTCCCTGCAAAGGAGAGCACCCTCAGACCACGTGGGTCTGCACCAGCAGCTGCTTTGTTCATCTTGCGTGGGTTGCGGTTGCCAATGCTTAGTGGATCCAATCGGGACACTAACACCGCAGCGACCTTCAGCCGACGTGGGACAGTCGCCCTCCAGAAGCTGGCCTTCCTTGAAGCCTCCCGGAGCCCGTGACTGCAGAGCCCAGCTGTACCTTCCACACCTGAAGCACCCGACATCCACGAGCTCCTTCCTGTGAGCTCCCTGGTCACTGTGCTGTGACCCAGACTCTGTCCCCTCTGCTTTCAGGTTCATCTTTGTCTTTTCTTCAACTTCAATCTTCACGACTTCAGCGACACTTCCAGCTAGCAGCAGTTTGGACTCCTTTTCCATAGAAAATCAGCCCGCGACCCGACACCAGAATCGACCTATGCACCCGGCTTCCCTGGGGCAGGTAACAGTGGTACTTCGGTACTTCCGTGGTGGTGGGCTCTCCAAAGCCTTAAGTCTCAAGCCTTAACTTTGTACTGTTGTTAGAAGTGTCCTTAAACCTTAATTATTCAACCGCGACATTCTCCATAGGCTAACATTGCGATCCCGACAGCAACTTCTCGCACTGCACACGCCTCCCGTGGGTCCCCTTCCTCTTAACTGTGGGTGGATTCTTAAGGGGCCAGCGATCCTGAATGCCCTAGGCATTGCCTGTAGAATTGTCGTGGTTCTTATACCACTATTTTAGTATATGGTTTGGTCCCCCCCTGGGGCCCATTGATTTCTGTGCTATTTATTGTGTTTAGAAATGCTTGTTTGAATTGTAACTTTGCCACTAGCCACATAAAGTGACTGTGGGATTCTGTCTAGAATAAATACATATATTTTATATATATACCTGTGTGGGCTACTCTTTCATTTGGTTATTCAAGAGGTTATTATGGTAAAACAATAAGCTTAACACTCCTTCAAGACTTAGCCTGAAGGCTGCTCTCCACAGCTACCACTAGGATAGCTTTCTTTAAAGGTTGTCTTAAACCTATCATCAATAGGAGTCGAATTGGACTGGTGCAAGGTGTCCCTATAACTAGGAACAGCATATGCCAAGCCAACTTCTCACACTGGCCTAATGGTTAAGGTCTTAGACTCTTACTCTGGCCTAATGGTTAAGGTATTGAATCTTACTCTGGCCTAATGGTTAAGGTCTTAGACTCTTACTCTGGCCTAATGGTTAAGGTCTTAGACTCTTACTCTGGCCTAATGGTAAGATCTAGACCCTTACTCCGGCCTAATGGTTAAGGTCTTAACTCTTACTCTGGCCTAATGGTTAAGGTCTTGACTCTTACTCTGGCCTAATGGTTAAGGTCTTAGACTCTTACTCTCGCCTAATGGTTAAGGACTTGACTCTTACTCTGGCCTAATGGTTAAGGTCTTAGACTCTTACTCTGGCCTAATCTGTTAAGGTCTTAACTCTTACTCTTGCCTAATGGTTAATGTCTTAACACTTACTCTGACCTAATGGTTAAGGTCTTAACTCTTACTCTGACCTAATGGTTAAGGTCTTAGACTCTGACTCTGGCCTAATGGGTAAGGTCTTAGACTCTTACTCTGGCCTAATGGTTAAGGTCTTAGACTCTTACTCTGGTCTAATGGTTAAGGTCTTAGACTCTTACTCTGGCCTACTGTTTAGGGTATTAACTCTTACTCTTGCCTAATGGTTAAGGTCTTAGACTCTTATTCTGGCCTAATGGTTAAGGTCTTAACTCTTACTCTGACCTAATGGTTAAGGTCTTAGACTCTTACTCTGGCCTAATGGTTAAGGTCTTAACTCTTACTATCGCCTACTGATTAAGGTCTTTACTCTTACACTGGCCTAATGGTTAAGGTTTTAACTCTTACTCTGGCCTAATGCTTAAGGTCTTAGACTCTTTCTCTGGCCTAATGGTTAAGGTCTTAACTCTTACTCTGGCCTAATGGTTGAGGTCTTAACTCCTATTTTGGCCTAATTGTTAAGGTCTTAAACTCTTACTCTTGCCTAATGGTTAAGGTCTTAACTCTTACTGTGGCCTAATGGTTAATGTCTTAACACTTACTCTGGCCTAATGGTAAGATCTAGACCCTTACTCCGGCCTAATGGTTAAGGTCTTAACTCTTACTCTGGCCTTATGGGTAAGGTCTTAACTCTTACTCTGGCCTAATGGTTAATGTCTTAGACTCTTATCCTGGCCTAATGGTTAAGATCTTAACTCTTACTCTTGCCTAATGATTAAGGTCTTAGACTCTTACTCTAGCCTAATGGTTATGGTCTTAGATTCTTACTCTGGCCTAATGGTTAAGGTCTAGACTCTTACTCTTGCCTAATGGTTAAGGTATTGACTCTTACTCTGGCCTAATGGTTAATGTCTTAGACTCTTCTTCTGGTCTAATGGTTAAGGTTTTAGACTCTTTCTCTGGCCTAATGGTTAAGGTCTTAACTCTTACTCTGACCTAATGGTTAAGGTCTTAGACTTTTACTCTGGCCTAATGGTTAAGGTCTTAACTCTTACTCTGGCCTAATGGTAAGATCTAGACCCTTACTCCGGCCTAATGGTTAAGGTCTTAACTCTTACTCTGGCCTAATGGTTAAGGTCTTGACTCTTACTCTGGCCTAATGGTTAAGGTCTTAGACTCTTACTCTCGCCTAATGGTTAAGGTCTTGACTCTTACTCTGGCCTAATGGTTAAGGTCTTAGACTCTTACTCTGGCCTAATCTGTTAAGGTCTTAACTCTTACTCTTGACTAATGGTTAAGGTCTTAACTCTTACTCTGACCTAATGGTTAAGGTCTTAGACTCTGACTCTGGCCTAATGGGTAAGGTCTTAGACTCTTACTCTGGCCTAATGGTTAAGGTTTTAGACTCTTACTCTGGTCTAATGGTTAAGGTCTTAGACTCTTACTCTGGCCTACTGTTTAAGGTATTAACTCTTACTCTTGCCTAATGGTTAAGGTCTTAGACTCTTATTCTGGCCGATTGGTTAAGGTCTTAACTCTTACTCTGACCTAATGGTTAAGGTCTTAGACTCTTACTCTGGCCTAATGGTTAAAGTCTTAACTCTTACTATCGCCTACTGATTAAGGTCTTTACTCTTACACTGGCCCCAATGGTTAAGGTTTTAACTCTTACTCTGGCCTAATGCTTAAGGTCTTAGACTCTTTCTCTGGCCTAATGGTTAAGGTCTTAACTCTTACTCTGGCCTAATGGTTAAGGTCTTAGACTCTTACTCTGGCCTAATGGTTAAGGTCTTAACTCTTACTCTGGCCTAATGGTAAGATCTAGACCCTTACTCCGGCCTAATGGTTAAGGTCTTAACTCTTACTCTGGCCTAATGGTTAAGGTCTTGACTCTTACTCTGGCCTAATGGTTAAGGTCTTAGACTCTTACTCTGGCCTAATGGTTAAGGTCTTGACTCTTACTCTGGCCTAATGGTTAAGGTCTTAGACTCTTACTCTGGCCTAATCTGTTAAGGTCTTAACTCTTACTCTTGCCTAATGGTTAATGTCTTAACTCTTACTCTGACCTAATGGTTAAGGTCTTAACTCTTACTCTGACCTAATGGTTAAGGTCTTAGACTGTGACTCTGGCCTAATGGTTAAGGTCTTAGACTCTTACTCTGGTCTAATGGTTAAGGTCTTAGACTCTTACTCTGGCCTATTGTTTAAGGTATTAACTCTTACTCTTGCCTAATGGTTAAGGTCTTAGACTCTTATTCTGGCCTAATGGTTAAGGTCTTAACTCTTACTCTGACCTAATGGTTAAGGTCTTAGACTCTTACTCTGGCCTAATGGTTAAGGTCTTAACTCTTACTATCGCCTACTGATTAAGGTCTTTACTCTTACACTGGCCTAATGGTTAAGGTTTTAACTCTTACTCTGGCCTAATGCTTAAGGTCTTAGACTCTTTCTCTGGCCTAATGGTTAAGGTCTTAACTCTTACTCTGGCCTAATGGTTAAGGTATTAGACTCTTACTCTGGCCTAATGGTTAAGGTCTTAGCTCTTACTCTGGCCTACTGGTTAAGGTCTTAGACTCTTACTCTTGCCTAATGCTTAAGGTATTAGACTCTTACTCTGGGCTACTGGTTAAGGTCTTAACTCTTACTCTGGCCTACTGTTTAAGGTCTTAACTCTTACTCTGGCCTAATGGTTAAGGTCTTAGACTCTTACTCTGGCCTAATGGTTAAGGTCTATACTCTTACTCTGGCCTAATGGTAAGGTCTAGACTTTTACTCTGGCCTAATGGTTAAGGTCTTAACTCTTACTCTAGCCTAATGGTTAAGGTCTTAGACACTTACTCTGGCCTACTGGTTAAGGTCTTTGCTCTTACTCTGGCCTATTGGTTAAGGTCTTAGACTCTTACTCTGGCCTAATGATTAAGGTCTTAACTCTTACTCTGGCCTAATGGTGAAGGGCTTAACTCTTATTCTGGCCTAATGGTTAAGGTCTTAGACTCTTACTCTTGCCTAATCGTTAAAATCTTAGATTCTTACTCTGGCCTAATGGTTAAGGTCTTGACTTTTACTCTGGCCTAATGGTTAAGGTCTTAGACTCTTACTCTAGCCTAATGGTTAAGGTCTTAGATTCTTACTCTGGCCTAATGGTTAAGGTCTAGACTCTTACTCTGGCCTAATGGTTAAGGTATTGACTCTTACTCTGGCCTAATGGTTAATGTCTTAGACTCTTACTCTGGCCTAATGGTTAAGGTCTTAGAATCTTACTCTGGCCTAATGGTTAAGGTCTTAACTCTTACTCTGACCTAATGGTTAAGGTCTTAGACTCTTACTCTGGCCTAATGGTTAAGGTCTTAACACTTACTCTGGCCTAATGGTAAGATCTAGACCCTTACTCCGGCCTAATGGTTAAGGTCTTAACTCTTACTCTGGCCTTATGGGTAAGGTCTTAACTCTTACTCTGGCCTAATAGTTAATGTCTTAGACTCTTATCCTGGCCTAATGGTTAAGATCTTAACTCTTACTCTTGCCTAATGGTTAAGGTCTTAGACTCTTACTCTAGCCTAATGGTTAAGGTCTTAGATTCTTACTCTGGCCTAATGGTTAAGGTCTAGACTCTTACTCTGGCCTAATGGTTAAGGTATTGACTCTTACTCTGGCCTAATGGTTAATGTCTTAGACTCTTCTTCTGGTCTAATGGTTAAGGTCTTAGACTCTTACTCTGGCCTAATGGTTAAGGTCTTAACTCTTACTCTGACCTAATGGTTAAGGTCTTAGACTTTTACTCTGGCCTAATGGTTAAGGTCTTAACTCTTACTCTGGCCTAATGGTAAGATCTAGACCCTTACTCCGGCCTAATGGTTAAGGTCTTAACTCTTACTCTGGCCTAATGGTTAAGGTCTTGACTCTTACTCTGGCCTAATGGTTAAGGTCTTAGACTCTTACTCTGGCCTAATGGTTAAGGTCTTGACTCTTACTCTGGCCTAATGGTTAAGGTCTTAGACTCTTACTCTGGCCTAATCTGTTAAGGTCTTAACTCTTACTCTTGCCTAATGGTTAAGGTCTTAACTCTTACTCTGACCTAATGGTTAAGGTCTTAGACTCTGACTCTGGCCTAATGGGTAAGGTCTTAGACTCTTACTCTGGCCTAATGGTTAAGGTTTTAGACTCTTACTCTGGTCTAATGGTTAAGGTCTTAGACTCTTACTCTGGCCTACTGTTTAAGGTATTAACTCTTACTCTTGCCTAATGGTTAAGGTCTTAGACTCTTATTCTGGCCGATTGGTTAAGGTCTTAACTCTTACTCTGACCTAATGGTTAAGGTCTTAGACTCTTACTCTTGCCTAATGGTTAAAGTCTTAACTCTTACTATCGCCTACTGATTAAGGTCTTTACTCTTACACTGGCCCCAATGGTTAAGGTTTTAAC
Organism: Triturus cristatus; assembly: GCF_964204655.1. NCBI lineage: Eukaryota > Metazoa > Chordata > Amphibia > Caudata > Salamandridae > Triturus > Triturus cristatus. The sequence continues at coordinate 1,313,355,765 of NC_140590.1, forward strand.
TCTTACTCTGGCCTAATGCTTAAGGTCTTAGACTCTTTCTCTGGCCTAATGGTTAAGGTCTTAACTCTTACTCTGGCCTAATGGTTAAGGTCTTAGACTCTTACTCTGGCCTAATGGTTAAGGTCTTAACTCTTACTCTGGCCTAATGGTAAGATCTAGACCCTTACTCCGGCCTAATGGTTAAGGTCTTAACTCTTACTCTGGCCTAATGGTTAAGGTCTTGACTCTTACTCTGGCCTAATGGTTAATGTCTTAGACTCTTACTCTGGCCTAATGGTTAAGGTCTTAACTCTGGGTCTTAACTCTTACTCTGGCCTACTGGTTAAGGTCTTAGACTCTTACTCTAGCCTAATGGTTAAGGTCTTAGACTCTTACTCTGGCCTAATGGTTAAGGTCTTGACTCTTACTCTGGCCTAATGGTTAAGGTCTTAGACTCTTACTCTGGCCTAATCTGTTAAGGTCTTAACTCTTACTCTTGCCTAATGGTTAATGTCTTAACTCTTACTCTGACCTAATGGTTAAGGTCTTAACTCTTACTCTGACCTAATGGTTAAGGTCTTAGACTCTGACTCTGGCCTAATGGGTAAGGTCTTAGACTCTTACTCTGGCCTAATGGTTAAGGTCTTAGACTCTTACTCTGGTCTAATGGTTAAGGTCTTAGACTCTTACTCTGGCCTATTGTTTAAGGTATTAACTCTTACTCTTGCCTAATGGTTAAGGTCTTAGACTCTTATTCTGGCCTAATGGTTAAGGTCTTAACTCTTACTCTGACCTAGTGGTTAAGGTCTTAGACTCTTACTCTGGCCTAATGGTTAAGGTCTTAACTCTTACTATCGCCTACTGATTAAGCTCTATACTCTTACACTGGCCTAATGGTTAAGGTTTTAACTCTTACTCTGGCCTAATGCTTAAGGTCTTAGACTCTTTCTCTGGCCTAATGGTTAAGGTCTTAACTCTTACTCTGGCCTAATGGTTAAGGTATTAGACTCTTACTCTGGCCTAATGGTTAAGGTCTTAGCTCTTACTCTGGCCTACTGGTTAAGGTCTTAGACTCTTACTCTGGCCTAATGGTTAAGGTATTAGACTCTTACTCTGGGCTACTGGTTAAGGTCTTAACTCTTACTCTGGCCTACTGTTTAAGGTCTTAACTCTTACTCTGGCCTAATGGTTAAGGTCTTAGACTCTTACTCTGGCCTAATGGTTAAGGTCTATACTCTTACTCTGGCCTAATGGTTAAGGTCTTAACTCTTACTCTGGCCTAATGGTTAAGGTCTTAGACTCTAAGTCTGGCCTAATGGTAATGTCTAGACTTTTACTCTGGCCTAATGGTTAAGGTCTTAACTCTTACTCTAGCCTAATGGTTAAGGTCTTAGACACTTACTCTGGCCTACTGGTTAAGGTCTTTGCTCTTACTCTGGCCTATTGCTTAAGGTCTTAGACTCTTACTCTGGCCTAATGATTAAGGTCTTAACTCTTACTCTGGCCTAATGGTGAAGGGCTTAACTCTTATTCTGGCCTAATGGTTAATGTCTTAGACTCTTACTCTTGCCTAATCGTTAAAATCTTAGATTCTTACTCTGGCCTAATGGTTAAGGTCTTGACTTTTACTCTGGCCTAATGGTTAAGGTCTTAGACTCTTACTCTGGCCCAATGGTTAAGGTCTTAACTCTTATTCTGGCCCAATGGTTAAGGTCTTAACTCTTACTCTGGCCTAATGATTAAGACTCTTACTCTGGCCAAATCGTTAAAGTCTTAGACTCTTACTCTGGCCTAATGGTTAAGGTCTTAACTCTTACTCTGGCCTAATGCTTAAGGTCTTAGACTCTAACTCTGGCCTAATGGTTAAGGTCTAGACTCTTACTCTGGCCTACTGGTTAAGGTCTTAGACTCTTACTCTGGCCTAATGGTTAAGGTCTAGACTCTTACTCTAGCCTAATGGTTAAGGTCTTAGACTCTAACACTGGCCTAATGGCTAAGGTCTTAGACTCTAACTCTGGCCTAATGGTTAAGGTCTAGACTCTAACTCTGGCCTAATGGTTAATGTCTTAGACTCTTACTCTGGCCTAAAGGTTAAGGTCTTAACTCTTACTCTGGCCTAATGGTTAAGGTCTTAGACTCTTACTCTGGCCCAATGGTTAAGGTCTTAACTCTTATTCTGGCCCAATGGTTAAGGTCTTAACTCTTACTCTGGCCTAATGATTAAGACTCTTACTCTGGCCTAATCGTTAAAGTCTTAGACTCTTACTCTGGCCTAATGGTTAAGGTCTTAACTCTTACTCTGGCCTAATGCTTAAGGTCTTAGACTCTAACTCTGGCTTAATGGTTAAGGTCTAGACTCTTACTCTGGCCTACTGGTTAAGGTCTTAGACTCTTACTCTAGCCTAATGCTTAAGATCTTGGACTCTTACTCTGGCCTAATGGTTAAGGTCTTAGACTCTTTCTCTGGCCTAATGGTTAAGGTCTTAGACTCTTTCTCTGGCCTAATGGTTAAGGTCTTAGCTCTTACTCTGGCCTACTGGTTAAGGTCTTAGACTCTTACTCTGGCCTAATGGTTAAGGTATTAGACTCTTACTCTGGGCTACTGGTTAAGGTCTTAACTCTTACTCTGGCCTACTGTTTAAGGTCTTAAATCTTACTTTGGCCTAATGGTTAAGGTCTTTGCTCTTACTCTGGCCAATTGGTTAAGGTCTTAGACTCTAACTCTGGCCTAATGGTTAAGGTCTTAAACTCTTACTCTGGCCTAATGGTAAGGTCTTAAGTCTTACTTTGGCCTAATGGTTAAGGTCTTAGACTGTTACTCTGGCCTACTGGTTAAGGTCTTAGATCTTACTCTGGCCTAATGGTTAAGGTCTTGACTCTTACTCTGGCCTAATGGTTAAGGTCTTAGACTCTTACTCTGGCCTAATGGTTAAGGTCTATACTCTTACTCTGGCCCAATGGTTAAGGTCTATACTCTTACTCTGGCCTAATGGTTAAGGTCTTAACTCTTACTCTGGCCTAATGGTTAAGGTCTTAGACTCTAAGTCTGGCCTAATGGTAAGGTCTAGACTCTTACTCTGGCCTAATGGTTAAGGTCTTAACTCTTACTCTAGCCTAATGGTTAAGGTCTTAGACACTTACTCTGGCCTACTGGTTAACGTATTTGCTCTTACTCTGGCCTATTGGTTAAGGTCTTAGACTCTTACTCTGGCCTAATGGTTAAGGTATTGACTCTTACTCTGGCCTAATGGTTAAGGTCTTAGACTCTTACTCTGGCCTATTGGTTAAGGTCTTAGACTCTTACTCTGGCCTAATGATTAAGGTCTTAACTCTTACTCTGGCCTAATGGTGAAGGGCTTAACTCTTATTCTGGCCTAATGGTTAAGGTCTTAGACTCTTACTCTTGCCTAATCGTTAAAATCTTAGATTCTTACTCTGGCCTAATGGTTAAGGTCTTGACTTTTACTCTGGCCTAATGGTTAAGGTCTTAGACTCTTACTCTAGCCTAATGGTTAAGGTCTTAGATTCTTACTCTGGCCTAATGGTTAAGGTCTAGACTCTTACTCTGGCCTAATGGTTAAGGTATTGACTCTTACTCTGGCCTAATGGTTAATGTCTTAGACTCTTACTCTGGCCTAATGGTTAAGGTCTTAGAATCTTACTCTGGCCTAATGGTTAAGGTCTTAACTCTTACTCTGACCTAATGGTTAAGGTCTTAGACTCTTACTCTGGCCTAATGGTTAAGGTCTTAACACTTACTCTGGCCTAATGGTAAGATCTAGACCCTTACTCCGGCCTAATGGTTAAGGTCTTAACTCTTACTCTGGCCTTATGGGTAAGGTCTTAACTCTTACTCTGGTCTAATGGTTAATGTCTTAGACTCTTATCCTGGCCTAATGGTTAAGATCTTAACTCTTACTCTTGCCTAATGGTTAAGGTCTTAGACTCTTACTCTAGCCTAATGGTTAAGGTCTTAGATTCTTACTCTGGCCTAATGGTTAAGGTCTAGACTCTTACTCTGGCCTAATGGTTAAGGTATTGACTCTTACTCTGGCCTAATGGTTAATGTCTTAGACTCTTCTTCTGGTCTAATGGTTAAGGTCTTAGACTCTTACTCTGGCCTAATGGTTAAGGTCTTAACTCTTACTCTGACCTAATGGTTAAGGTCTTAGACTTTTACTCTGGCCTAATGGTTAAGGTCTTAACTCTTACTCTGGCCTAATGGTAAGATCTAGACCCTTACTCCGGCCTAATGGTTAAGGTCTTAACTCTTACTCTGGCCTAATGGTTAAGGTCTTGACTCTTACTCTGGCCTAATGGTTAAGGTCTTAGACTCTTACTCTCGCCTAATGGTTAAGGTCTTGACTCTTACTCTGGCCTAATGGTTAAGGTCTTAGACTCTTACTCTGGCCTAATGGTTAAGGTCTTGACTTTTACTCTGGCCTAATGGCTAAGGTCTTAGACTCTTACTCTGGCCCAATGGTTAAGGTCTTAACTCTTACTCTGGCCCAATGGTTAAGGTCTTAACTCTTACTCTGGCCTAAAGGTTAAGATCTTATCTCTTATTCTGGCCTATTGGTTAAGGTCTTGACTCTTACTCTGGCCTAATGGTTAAGGTATTAACTCTTACTCTGGCTTAATCGTTAAAGTCTTAGATTTTTACTCTGGCCTAATGGTTAAGGTCTTAACTCTTACTCTGACCTAATGGTTAAGGTCTTAGACTCTTACTCTGGCCTAATGGTTAAGGTTTTAACTCTTACTCTGGCCTAATGCTTAAGGTCTTAGACTCTTTCTCTGGCCTAATGGTTAAGGTCTTAACTCTTACTCTGGCCTAATGGTTAAGGTCTTAAACTCTTACTCTGGCCTAATGGTTAAGGTCTTAACTCTTACTCTTGACTAATGGTTAAGGTCTTAGACTCTTGCTCTAGCCTAATGGTTAAGGTCTTAGACTCTAACTCTGGCCTAATAGCTAAGGTCTTAGACTCTAACTCTGGCCTAATGGTTAAGGTCTAGACTCTTACTCTGGCCTAATGGTTAAGGTCTTGACTCTTACTCTGGCCTAATGGTTAATGTCTTAGACTCTTACTCTGGCCTAATGCTTAAGGTCTTAGACTCTTACTCTGGCCTAATGGTTAAGGTCTTAACTCTGGGTCTTAACTCTTACTCTGGCCTACTGGTTAAGGTCTTAGACTCTTACTCTAGCCTAATGGTTAAGGTCTTGGACTCTTACTCTGGCCTAATGGTTAAGGTCTTAGACTCTTACTCTGGCCTAATGGTTAAGGTCTCAATCTCTTACTCTGGCCTACTGGATAAGGTCTTAAGTCTTACTTTGACCTAATGGGTAACATCTTAGACACTTACTTTGACCTAATGGTTAAGTTCTTAGACTCTTACTCTGGCCTAATGGTTAAGGTCTTGACTCTTACTCTGGCCTAATGGTTAATGTCTTAGACTCTTACTCTGGCCTAAAGGTTAAGGTCTTAACTCTTACTCTGGCCTAATGGTTAAGGTCTTAGACTCTTACTCTGGCCCAATGGTTAAAGTCTTAACTCTTACTCTGGCCCAATGGTTAAGGTCTTAACTCTTACTCTGGCCTAATGGTTAAGACTCTTACTCTGGCCTAATCGTTAAAGTCTTAGACTCTTACTCTGGCCTAATGGTTAAGGTCTTGACTTTTACTCTGGCCTAATGGCTAAGGTCTTAGACTCTTACTCTGGCCCAATGGTTAAGGTCTTAACTCTTACTCTGGCCCAATGGTTAAGGTCTTATCTCTTACTCTGGCCTAATGGTTAACGTCTTGACTCTTACTCTGTCCTAATGGTTAAGGTATTAACTCTTACTCTGGCCTAATCGTTAAAGTCTTAGATTCTTACTCTGGCCTAATGGTTAAGGTCTAGACTCTTACTCTGGCCTAAAGGTTAAGGTATTGACTCTTACTCTGGCCTAATGGTTAATGTCTTAGACTCTTACTCTGGCCTAATGGTTAAGGTCTTAATTCTTACTCTGGCCCAATGGTTAAGGTCTTACCTCTTACTCTGGCCCAATGGTTAAGGTCTTAACTCTTACTCTGGCGTAATGGTTAAGACTCTTACTCTGGCCGAATCGTTAAAGTCTTAGACTCTTACTCTGGCCTAATGGTTAAGGTCTTGACTTTTTCTCTGGCCTAATGGTTAAGGTCTTAGACTCTTACTCTGGCCCAATGGTTAAGGTCTTAACTCTAACTCTGGCCCAATGGTTAAGGTCTTAACTCTTACTCTGGCCTAAAGGTTAAGGTCTTAACTCTTACTCTGGCCTAATGGTTAAGGTCTTGACTCTTACTCTGGCCTAATGGTTAAGGTATTAACTCTTACTCTGGCCTAATCGTTAAAGTCTTAGATTCTTACTCTGGCCTACTGGTTAAGGTCTTAGACTCTTACTCTTGCCTAATGCTTAAGGTATTAGACTCTTACTCTGGGCTACTGGTTAAGGTCTTAACTCTTACTCTGGCCTACTGTTTAAGGTCTTAACTCTTACTCTGGCCTAATGGTTAAGGTCTTAGACTCTTACTCTGGCCTAATGGTTAAGGTCTATACTCTTACTCTGGCCTAATGGTAAGGTCTAGACTTTTACTCTGGCCTAATGGTTAAGGTCTTAACTCTTACTCTAGCCTAATGGTTAAGGTCTTAGACACTTACTCTGGCCTACTGGTTAAGGTCTTTGCTCTTACTCTGGCCTATTGGTTAAGGTCTTAGACTCTTACTCTGGCCTAATGATTAAGGTCTTAACTCTTACTCTGGCCTAATGGTGAAGGGCTTAACTCTTATTCTGGCCTAATGGTTAAGGTCTTAGACTCTTACTCTTGCCTAATCGTTAAAATCTTAGATTCTTACTCTGGCCTAATGGTTAAGGTCTTGACTTGTACTCTGGCCTAATGGTTAAGGTCTTAGACTCTTACTCTAGCCTAATGGTTAAGGTCTTAGATTCTTACTCTGGCCTAATGGTTAAGGTCTAGACTCTTACTCTGGCCTAATGGTTAAGGTATTGACTCTTACTCTGGCCTAATGGTTAATGTCTTAGACTCTTACTCTGGCCTAATGGTTAAGGTCTTAGAATCTTACTCTGGCCTAATGGTTAAGGTCTTAACTCTTACTCTGACCTAATGGTTAAGGTCTTAGACTCTTACTCTGGCCTAATGGTTAAGGTCTTAACACTTACTCTGGCCTAATGGTAAGATCTAGACCCTTACTCCGGCCTAATGGTTAAGGTCTTAACTCTTACTCTGGCCTTATGGGTAAGGTCTTAACTCTTACTCTGGCCTAATAGTTAATGTCTTAGACTCTTATCCTGGCCTAATGGTTAAGATCTTAACTCTTACTCTTGCCTAATGGTTAAGGTCTTAGACTCTTACTCTAGCCTAATGGTTAAGGTCTTAGATTCTTACTCTGGCCTAATGGTTAAGGTCTAGACTCTTACTCTGGCCTAATGGTTAAGGTATTGACTCTTACTCTGGCCTAATGGTTAATGTCTTAGACTCTTCTTCTGGTCTAATGGTTAAGGTCTTAGACTCTTACTCTGGCCTAATGGTTAAGGTCTTAACTCTTACTCTGACCTAATGGTTAATGTCTTAGACTTTTACTCTGGCCTAATGGTTAAGGTCTTAACTCTTACTCTGGCCTAATGGTAAGATCTAGACCCTTACTCCGGCCTAATGGTTAAGGTCTTAACTCTTACTCTGGCCTAATGGTTAAGGTCTTGACTCTTACTCTGGCCTAATGGTTAAGGTCTTAGACTCTTACTCTGGCCTAATGGTTAAGGTCTTGACTCTTACTCTGGCCTAATGGTTAAGGTCTTAGACTCTTACTCTGGCCTAATCTGTTAAGGTCTTAACTCTTACTCTTGCCTAATGGTTAAGGTCTTAACTCTTACTCTGACCTAATGGTTAAGGTCTTAGACTCTGACTCTGGCCTAATGGGTAAGGTCTTAGACTCTTACTCTGGCCTAATGGTTAAGGTTTTAGACTCTTACTCTGGTCTAATGGTTAAGGTCTTAGACTCTTACTCTGGCCTACTGTTTAAGGTATTAACTCTTACTCTTGCCTAATGGTTAAGGTCTTAGACTCTTATTCTGGCCGATTGGTTAAGGTCTTAACTCTTACTCTGACCTAATGGTTAAGGTCTTAGACTCTTACTCTGGCCTAATGGTTAAAGTCTTAACTCTTACTATCGCCTACTGATTAAGGTCTTTACTCTTACACTGGCCCCAATGGTTAAGGTTTTAACTCTTACTCTGGCCTAATGCTTAAGGTCTTAGACTCTTTCTCTGGCCTAATGGTTAAGGTCTTAACTCTTACTCTGGCCTAATGGTTAAGGTCTTAGACTCTTACTCTGGCCTAATGGTTAAGGTCTTAACTCTTACTCTGGCCTAATGGTAAGATCTAGACCCTTACTCCGGCCTAATGGTTAAGGTCTTAACTCTTACTCTGGCCTAATGGTTAAGGTCTTGACTCTTACTCTGGCCTAATGGTTAATGTCTTAGACTCTTACTCTGGCCTAATGGTTAAGGTCTTAACTCTGGGTCTTAACTCTTACTCTGGCCTACTGGTTAAGGTCTTAGACTCTTACTCTAGCCTAATGGTTAAGGTCTTAGACTCTTACTCTGGCCTAATGGTTAAGGTCTTGACTCTTACTCTGGCCTAATGGTTAAGGTCTTAGACTCTTACTCTGGCCTAATCTGTTAAGGTCTTAACTCTTACTCTTGCCTAATGGTTAATGTCTTAACTCTTACTCTGACCTAATGGTTAAGGTCTTAACTCTTACTCTGACCTAATGGTTAAGGTCTTAGACTCTGACTCTGGCCTAATGGGTAAGGTCTTAGACTCTTACTCTGGCCTAATGGTTAAGGTCTTAGACTCTTACTCTGGTCTAATGGTTAAGGTCTTAGACTCTTACTCTGGCCTATTGTTTAAGGTATTAACTCTTACTCTTGCCTAATGGTTAAGGTCTTAGACTCTTATTCTGGCCTAATGGTTAAGGTCTTAACTCTTACTCTGACCTAGTGGTTAAGGTCTTAGACTCTTACTCTGGCCTAATGGTTAAGGTCTTAACTCTTACTATCGCCTACTGATTAAGCTCTATACTCTTACACTGGCCTAATGGTTAAGGTTTTAACTCTTACTCTGGCCTAATGCTTAAGGTCTTAGACTCTTTCTCTGGCCTAATGGTTAAGGTCTTAACTCTTACTCTGGCCTAATGGTTAAGGTATTAGACTCTTACTCTGGCCTAATGGTTAAGGTCTTAGCTCTTACTCTGGCCTACTGGTTAAGGTCTTAGACTCTTACTCTGGCCTAATGGTTAAGGTATTAGACTCTTACTCTGGGCTACTGGTTAAGGTCTTAACTCTTACTCTGGCCTACTGTTTAAGGTCTTAACTCTTACTCTGGCCTAATGGTTAAGGTCTTAGACTCTTACTCTGGCCTAATGGTTAAGGTCTATACTCTTACTCTGGCCTAATGGTTAAGGTCTTAACTCTTACTCTGGCCTAATGGTTAAGGTCTTAGACTCTAAGTCTGGCCTAATGGTAATGTCTAGACTTTTACTCTGGCCTAATGGTTAAGGTCTTAACTCTTACTCTAGCCTAATGGTTAAGGTCTTAGACACTTACTCTGGCCTACTGGTTAAGGTCTTTGCTCTTACTCTGGCCTATTGGTTAAGGTCTTAGACTCTTACTCTGGCCTAATGATTAAGGTCTTAACTCTTACTCTGGCCTAATGGTGAAGGGCTTAACTCTTATTCTGGCCTAATGGTTAATGTCTTAGACTCTTACTCTTGCCTAATCGTTAAAATCTTAGATTCTTACTCTGGCCTAATGGTTAAGGTCTTGACTTTTACTCTGGCCTAATGGTTAAGGTCTTAGACTCTTACTCTGGCCCAATGGTTAAGGTCTTAACTCTTATTCTGGCCCAATGGTTAAGGTCTTAACTCTTACTCTGGCCTAATGATTAAGACTCTTACTCTGGCCAAATCGTTAAAGTCTTAGACTCTTACTCTGGCCTAATGGTTAAGGTCTTAACTCTTACTCTGGCCTAATGCTTAAGGTCTTAGACTCTAACTCTGGCCTAATGGTTAAGGTCTAGACTCTTACTCTGGCCTACTGGTTAAGGTCTTAGACTCTTACTCTGGCCTAATGGTTAAGGTCTAGACTCTTACTCTAGCCTAATGGTTAAGGTCTTAGACTCTAACACTGGCCTAATGGCTAAGGTCTTAGACTCTAACTCTGGCCTAATGGTTAAGGTCTAGACTCTAACTCTGGCCTAATGGTTAATGTCTTAGACTCTTACTCTAGCCTAAAGGTTAAGGTCTTAACTCTTACTCTGGCCTAATGGTTAAGGTCTTAGACTCTTACTCTGGCCCAATGGTTAAGGTCTTAACTCTTATTCTGGCCCAATGGTTAAGGTCTTAACTCTTACTCTGGCCTAATGATTAAGACTCTTACTCTGGCCTAATCGTTAAAGTCTTAGACTCTTACTCTGGCCTAATGGTTAAGGTCTTAACTCTTACTCTGGCCTAATGCTTAAGGTCTTAGACTCTAACTCTGGCCTAATGGTTAAGGTCTAGACTCTTACTCTGGCCTACTGGTTAAGGTCTTAGACTCTTACTCTAGCCTAATGCTTAAGATCTTGGACTCTTACTCTGGCCTAATGGTTAAGGTCTTAGACTCTTTCTCTGGCCTAATAGTTAAGGTCTTAGACTCTTTCTCTGGCCTAATGGTTAAGGTCTTAGCTCTTACTCTGGCCTACTGGTTAAGGTCTTAGACTCTTACTCTGGCCTAATGGTTAAGGTATTAGACTCTTACTCTGGGCTACTGGTTAAGGTCTTAACTCTTACTCTGGCCTACTGTTTAAGGTCTTAAATCTTACTTTGGCCTAATGGTTAAGGTCTTTGCTCTTACTCTGGCCAATTGGTTAAGGTCTTAGACTCTAACTCTGGCCTAATGGTTAAGGTCTTAAACTCTTACTCTGGCCTAATGGTAAGGTCTTAAGTCTTACTTTGGCCTAATGGTTAAGGTCTTAGACTGTTACTCTGGCCTACTGGTTAAGGTCTTAGATCTTACTCTGGCCTAATGGTTAAGGTCTTGACTCTTACTCTGGCCTAATGGTTAAGGTCTTAGACTCTTACTCTGGCCTAATGGTTAAGGTCTATACTCTTACTCTGGCCCAATGGTTAAGGTCTATACTCTTACTCTGGCCTAATGGTTAAGGTCTTAACTCTTACTCTGGCCTAATGGTTAAGGTCTTAGACTCTAAGTCTGGCCTAATGGTAAGGTCTAGACTCTTACTCTGGCCTAATGGTTAAGGTCTTAACTCTTACTCTAGCCTAATGGTTAAGGTCTTAGACACTTACTCTGGCCTACTGGTTAACGTATTTGCTCTTACTCTGGCCTATTGGTTAAGGTCTTAGACTCTTACTCTGGCCTAATGATTAAGGTCTTAACTCTTACTCTGGCCTAATGGTGAAGGGCTTAACTCTTATTCTGGCCTAATGGTTAAGGTCTTAGACTCTTACTCTTGCCTAATCGTTAAAATCTTAGATTCTTACTCTGGCCTAATGGTTAAGGTCTTGACTTTTACTCTGGCCTAATGGTTAAGGTCTTAGACTCTTACTCTGGCCTAATGGTTAAGGTCTAGACTCTTACTCTAGCCTAATGGTTAAGGTCTTAGACTCTTACTCTAGCCTAATGGTTAAGGTCTTAGACTCTAACTCTGGCCTAATGGCTAAGATCGTAGACTCTAACTCTGGCCTAATGGTTAAGGTCTAGACTCTTACACTGGCCTAATGGTTAAGGTCTTAACTCTTACTCTGGCCTAATGCTTAAGGTCTTAGACTCTAACTCTGGCCTAATGGTTAAGGTCTAGACTCTTACTCTGGCCTACTGGTTAAGGTCTTAGACTCTTACTCTAGCCTAATGCTTAAGATCTTGGACTCTTACTCTGGCCTAATGCTTAAGGTCTTAACTCTTACTCTTGCCTAATGGTTAAGGTCTTAGACTCTTACTCTAGCCTAATGGTTAAGGTCTTAGACTCTAACTCTGGCCTAATGGCTAAGGTCTTAGACTCTAACTCTGGCCTAATGGTTAAGGTCTAGACTCTTACTCTGGCCTAATGGTTAAGGTATTGACTCTTACTCTGGCCTAATGGTTAAGGTCTTAGACTCTTACTCTGGCCTATTGGTTAAGGTCTTAGACTCTTACTCTGGCCTAATGGTTAAGGTCTCAATCTCTTACTCTGGCCTACTGGATAAGGTCTTAAGTCTTACTTTGACCTAATGGGTAACATCTTAGACACTTACTTTGACCTAATGGTTAAGTTCTTAGACTCTTACTCTGGCCTAATGGTTAAGGTCTTGACTCTTACTCTGGCCTAATGGTTAATGTCTTAGACTCTTACTCTGGCCTAAAGGTTAAGGTCTTAACTCTTACTCTGGCCTAATGGTTAAGGTCTTAGACTCTTACTCTGGCCCAATGGTTAAAGTCTTAACTCTTACTCTGGCCCAATGGTTAAGGTCTTAACTCTTACTCTGGCCTAATGGTTAAGACTCTTACTCTGGCCTAATCGTTAAAGTCTTAGACTCTTACTCTGGCCTAATGGTTAAGGTCTTGACTTTTACTCTGGCCTAATGGCTAAGGTCTTAGACTCTTACTCTGGCCCAATGGTTAAGGTCTTAACTCTTACTCTGGCCCAATGGTTAAGGTCTTATCTCTTACTCTGGCCTAATGGTTAACGTCTTGACTCTTACTCTGTCCTAATGGTTAAGGTATTAACTCTTACTCTGGCCTAATCGTTAAAGTCTTAGATTCTTACTCTGGCCTAATGGTTAAGGTCTAGACTCTTACTCTGGCCTAAAGGTTAAGGTATTGACTCTTACTCTGGCCTAATGGTTAATGTCTTAGACTCTTACTCTGGCCTAATGGTTAAGGTCTTAATTCTTACACTAGCCTAACGGTTAAGGTCTTAGACTCTTACTCTGACCTAATGGTTAAGTTCTTAGACTCTTACTCTGGCCTAATGGTTAAGGTCTTGACTCTTACTCTGGCCCAATGGTTAAGGTCTTACCTCTTACTCTGGCCCAATGGTTAAGGTCTTAACTCTTACTCTGGCGTAATGGTTAAGACTCTTACTCTGGCCGAATCGTTAAAGTCTTAGACTCTTACTCTGGCCTAATGGTTAAGGTCTTGACTTTTTCTCTGGCCTAATGGTTAAGGTCTTAGACTCTTACTCTGGCCCAATGGTTAAGGTCTTAACTCTAACTCTGGCCCAATGGTTAAGGTCTTAACTCTTACTCTGGCCTAAAGGTTAAGGTCTTAACTCTTACTCTGGCCTAATGGTTAAGGTCTTGACTCTTACTCTGGCCTAATGGTTAAGGTATTAACTCTTACTCTGGCCTAATCGTTAAAGTCTTAGATTCTTACTCTGGCCTACTGGTTAAGGTCTTAGACTCTTACTCTTGCCTAATGCTTAAGGTATTAGACTCTTACTCTGGGCTACTGGTTAAGGTCTTAACTCTTACTCTGGCCTACTGTTTAAGGTCTTAACTCTTACTCTGGCCTAATGGTTAAGGTCTTAGACTCTTACTCTGGCCTAATGGTTAAGGTCTATACTCTTACTCTGGCCTAATGGTAAGGTCTAGACTTTTACTCTGGCCTAATGGTTAAGGTCTTAACTCTTACTCTAGCCTAATGGTTAAGGTCTTAGACACTTACTCTGGCCTACTGGTTAAGGTCTTTGCTCTTACTCTGGCCTATTGGTTAAGGTCTTAGACTCTTACTCTGGCCTAATGATTAAGGTCTTAACTCTTACTCTGGCCTAATGGTGAAGGGCTTAACTCTTATTCTGGCCTAATGGTTAAGGTCTTAGACTCTTACTCTTGCCTAATCGTTAAAATCTTAGATTCTTACTCTGGCCTAATGGTTAAGGTCTTGACTTTTACTCTGGCCTAATGGTTAAGGTCTTAGACTCTTACTCTAGCCTAATGGTTAAGGTCTTAGATTCTTACTCTGGCCTAATGGTTAAGGTCTAGACTCTTACTCTGGCCTAATGGTTAAGGTATTGACTCTTACTCTGGCCTAATGGTTAATGTCTTAGACTCTTACTCTGGCCTAATGGTTAAGGTCTTAGAATCTTACTCTGGCCTAATGGTTAAGGTCTTAACTCTTACTCTGACCTAATGGTTAAGGTCTTAGACTCTTACTCTGGCCTAATGGTTAAGGTCTTAACACTTACTCTGGCCTAATGGTAAGATCTAGACCCTTACTCCGGCCTAATGGTTAAGGTCTTAACTCTTACTCTGGCCTTATGGGTAAGGTCTTAACTCTTACTCTGGCCTAATAGTTAATGTCTTAGACTCTTATCCTGGCCTAATGGTTAAGATCTTAACTCTTACTCTTGCCTAATGGTTAAGGTCTTAGACTCTTACTCTAGCCTAATGGTTAAGGTCTTAGATTCTTACTCTGGCCTAATGGTTAAGGTCTAGACTCTTACTCTGGCCTAATGGTTAAGGTATTGACTCTTACTCTGGCCTAATGGTTAATGTCTTAGACTCTTCTTCTGGTCTAATGGTTAAGGTCTTAGACTCTTACTCTGGCCTAATGGTTAAGGTCTTAACTCTTACTCTGACCTAATGGTTAATGTCTTAGACTTTTACTCTGGCCTAATGGTTAAGGTCTTAACTCTTACTCTGGCCTAATGGTAAGATCTAGACCCTTACTCCGGCCTAATGGTTAAGGTCTTAACTCTTACTCTGGCCTAATGGTTAAGGTCTTGACTCTTACTCTGGCCTAATGGTTAAGGTCTTAGACTCTTACTCTGGCCTAATGGTTAAGGTCTTGACTCTTACTCTGGCCTAATGGTTAAGGTCTTAGACTCTTACTCTGGCCTAATCTGTTAAGGTCTTAACTCTTACTCTTGCCTAATGGTTAAGGTCTTAACTCTTACTCTGACCTAATGGTTAAGGTCTTAGACTCTGACTCTGGCCTAATGGGTAAGGTCTTAGACTCTTACTCTGGCCTAATGGTTAAGGTTTTAGACTCTTACTCTGGTCTAATGGTTAAGGTCTTAGACTCTTACTCTGGCCTACTGTTTAAGGTATTAACTCTTACTCTTGCCTAATGGTTAAGGTCTTAGACTCTTATTCTGGCCGATTGGTTAAGGTCTTAACTCTTACTCTGACCTAATGGTTAAGGTCTTAGACTCTTACTCTGGCCTAATGGTTAAAGTCTTAACTCTTACTATCGCCTACTGATTAAGGTCTTTACTCTTACACTGGCCCCAATGGTTAAGGTTTTAACTCTTACTCTGGCCTAATGCTTAAGGTCTTAGACTCTTTCTCTGGCCTAATGGTTAAGGTCTTAACTCTTACTCTGGCCTAATGGTTAAGGTCTTAGACTCTTACTCTGGCCTAATGGTTAAGGTCTTAACTCTTACTCTGGCCTAATGGTAAGATCTAGACCCTTACTCCGGCCTAATGGTTAAGGTCTTAACTCTTACTCTGGCCTAATGGTTAAGGTCTTGACTCTTACTCTGGCCTAATGGTTAATGTCTTAGACTCTTACTCTGGCCTAATGGTTAAGGTCTTAACTCTGGGTCTTAACTCTTACTCTGGCCTACTGGTTAAGGTCTTAGACTCTTACTCTAGCCTAATGGTTAAGGTCTTAGACTCTTACTCTGGCCTAATGGTTAAGGTCTTGACTCTTACTCTGGCCTAATGGTTAAGGTCTTAGACTCTTACTCTGGCCTAATCTGTTAAGGTCTTAACTCTTACTCTTGCCTAATGGTTAATGTCTTAACTCTTACTCTGACCTAATGGTTAAGGTCTTAACTCTTACTCTGACCTAATGGTTAAGGTCTTAGACTCTGACTCTGGCCTAATGGGTAAGGTCTTAGACTCTTACTCTGGCCTAATGGTTAAGGTCTTAGACTCTTACTCTGGTCTAATGGTTAAGGTCTTAGACTCTTACTCTGGCCTATTGTTTAAGGTATTAACTCTTACTCTTGCCTAATGGTTAAGGTCTTAGACTCTTATTCTGGCCTAATGGTTAAGGTCTTAACTCTTACTCTGACCTAGTGGTTCAGGTCTTAGACTCTTACTCTGGCCTAATGGTTAAGGTCTTAACTCTTACTATCGCCTACTGATTAAGCTCTATACTCTTACACTGGCCTAATGGTTAAGGTTTTAACTCTTACTCTGGCCTAATGCTTAAGGTCTTAGACTCTTTCTCTGGCCTAATGGTTAAGGTCTTAACTCTTACTCTGGCCTAATGGTTAAGGTATTAGACTCTTACTCTGGCCTAATGGTTAAGGTCTTAGCTCTTACTCTGGCCTACTGGTTAAGGTCTTAGACTCTTACTCTGGCCTAATGGTTAAGGTATTAGACTCTTACTCTGGGCTACTGGTTAAGGTCTTAACTCTTACTCTGGCCTACTGTTTAAGGTCTTAACTCTTACTCTGGCCTAATGGTTAAGGTCTTAGACTCTTACTCTGGCCTAATGGTTAAGGTCTATACTCTTACTCTGGCCTAATGGTTAAGGTCTTAACTCTTACTCTGGCCTAATGGTTAAGGTCTTAGACTCTAAGTCTGGCCTAATGGTAATGTCTAGACTTTTACTCTGGCCTAATGGTTAAGGTCTTAACTCTTACTCTAGCCTAATGGTTAAGGTCTTAGACACTTACTCTGGCCTACTGGTTAAGGTCTTTGCTCTTACTCTGGCCTATTGGTTAAGGTCTTAGACTCTTACTCTGGCCTAATGATTAAGGTCTTAACTCTTATTCTGGCCTAATGGTTAATGTCTTAGACTCTTACTCTTGCCTAATCGTTAAAATCTTAGATTCTTACTCTGGCCTAATGGTTAAGGTCTTGACTTTTACTCTGGCCTAATGGTTAAGGTCTTAGACTCTTACTCTGGCCCAATGGTTAAGGTCTTAACTCTTATTCTGGCCCAATGGTTAAGGTCTTAACTCTTACTCTGGCCTAATGATTAAGACTCTTACTCTGGCCAAATCGTTAAAGTCTTAGACTCTTACTCTGGCCTAATGGTTAAGGTCTTAACTCTTACTCTGGCCTAATGCTTAAGGTCTTAGACTCTAACTCTGGCCTAATGGTTAAGGTCTAGACTCTTACTCTGGCCTACTGGTTAAGGTCTTAGACTCTTACTCTGGCCTAATGGTTAAGGTCTAGACTCTTACTCTAGCCTAATGGTTAAGGTCTTAGACTCTAACACTGGCCTAATGGCTAAGGTCTTAGACTCTAACTCTGGCCTAATGGTTAAGGTCTAGACTCTAACTCTGGCCTAATGGTTAATGTCTTAGACTCTTACTCTGGCCTAAAGGTTAAGGTCTTAACTCTTACTCTGGCCTAATGGTTAAGGTCTTAGACTCTTACTCTGGCCCAATGGTTAAGGTCTTAACTCTTATTCTGGCCCAATGGTTAAGGTCTTAACTCTTACTCTGGCCTAATGATTAAGACTCTTACTCTGGCCTAATCGTTAAAGTCTTAGACTCTTACTCTGGCCTAATGGTTAAGGTCTTAACTCTTACTCTGGCCTAATGCTTAAGGTCTTAGACTCTAACTCTGGCCTAATGGTTAAGGTCTAGACTCTTACTCTGGCCTACTGGTTAAGGTCTTAGACTCTTACTCTAGCCTAATGCTTAAGATCTTGGACTCTTACTCTGGCCTAATGGTTAAGGTCTTAGACTCTTTCTCTGGCCTAATAGTTAAGGTCTTAGACTCTTTCTCTGGCCTAATGGTTAAGGTCTTAGCTCTTACTCTGGCCTACTGGTTAAGGTCTTAGACTCTTACTCTGGCCTAATGGTTAAGGTATTAGACTCTTACTCTGGGCTACTGGTTAAGGTCTTAACTCTTACTCTGGCCTACTGTTTAAGGTCTTAAATCTTACTTTGGCCTAATGGTTAAGGTCTTTGCTCTTACTCTGGCCAATTGGTTAAGGTCTTAGACTCTAACTCTGGCCTAATGGTTAAGGTCTTAAACTCTTACTCTGGCCTAATGGTAAGGTCTTAAGTCTTACTTTGGCCTAATGGTTAAGGTCTTAGACTGTTACTCTGGCCTACTGGTTAAGGTCTTAGATCTTACTCTGGCCTAATGGTTAAGGTCTTGACTCTTACTCTGGCCTAATGGTTAAGGTCTTAGACTCTTACTCTGGCCTAATGGTTAAGGTCTATACTCTTACTCTGGCCCAATGGTTAAGGTCTATACTCTTACTCTGGCCTAATGGTTAAGGTCTTAACTCTTACTCTGGCCTAATGGTTAAGGTCTTAGACTCTAAGTCTGGCCTAATGGTAAGGTCTAGACTCTTACTCTGGCCTAATGGTTAAGGTCTTAACTCTTACTCTAGCCTAATGGTTAAGGTCTTAGACACTTACTCTGGCCTACTGGTTAACGTATTTGCTCTTACTCTGGCCTATTGGTTAAGGTCTTAGACTCTTACTCTGGCCTAATGATTAAGGTCTTAACTCTTACTCTGGCCTAATGGTGAAGGGCTTAACTCTTATTCTGGCCTAATGGTTAAGGTCTTAGACTCTTACTCTTGCCTAATCGTTAAAATCTTAGATTCTTACTCTGGCCTAATGGTTAAGGTCTTGACTTTTACTCTGGCCTAATGGTTAAGGTCTTAGACTCTTACTCTGGCCTAATGGTTAAGGTCTAGACTCTTACTCTAGCCTAATGGTTAAGGTCTTAGACTCTTACTCTAGCCTAATGGTTAAGGTCTTAGACTCTAACTCTGGCCTAATGGCTAAGATCGTAGACTCTAACTCTGGCCTAATGGTTAAGGTCTAGACTCTTACACTGGCCTAATGGTTAAGGTCTTAACTCTTACTCTGGCCTAATGCTTAAGGTCTTAGACTCTAACTCTGGCCTAATGGTTAAGGTCTAGACTCTTACTCTGGCCTACTGGTTAAGGTCTTAGACTCTTACTCTAGCCTAATGCTTAAGATCTTGGACTCTTACTCTGGCCTAATGCTTAAGGTCTTAACTCTTACTCTTGCCTAATGGTTAAGGTCTTAGACTCTTACTCTAGCCTAATGGTTAAGGTCTTAGACTCTAACTCTGGCCTAATGGCTAAGGTCTTAGACTCTAACTCTGGCCTAATGGTTAAGGTCTAGACTCTTACTCTGGCCTAATGGTTAAGGTATTGACTCTTACTCTGGCCTAATGGTTAAGGTCTTAGACTCTTACTCTGGCCTATTGGTTAAGGTCTTAGACTCTTACTCTGGCCTAATGATTAAGGTCTTAACTCTTACTCTGGCCTAATGGTGAAGGGCTTAACTCTTATTCTGGCCTAATGGTTAAGGTCTTAGACTCTTACTCTTGCCTAATCGTTAAAATCTTAGATTCTTACTCTGGCCTAATGGTTAAGGTCTTGACTTTTACTCTGGCCTAATGGTTAAGGTCTTAGACTCTTACTCTAGCCTAATGGTTAAGGTCTTAGATTCTTACTCTGGCCTAATGGTTAAGGTCTAGACTCTTACTCTGGCCTAATGGTTAAGGTATTGACTCTTACTCTGGCCTAATGGTTAATGTCTTAGACTCTTACTCTGGCCTAATGGTTAAGGTCTTAGAATCTTACTCTGGCCTAATGGTTAAGGTCTTAACTCTTACTCTGACCTAATGGTTAAGGTCTTAGACTCTTACTCTGGCCTAATGGTTAAGGTCTTAACACTTACTCTGGCCTAATGGTAAGATCTAGACCCTTACTCTGGCCTAATGGTTAAGGTCTTAACTCTTACTCTGGCCTTATGGGTAAGGTCTTAACTCTTACTCTGGTCTAATGGTTAATGTCTTAGACTCTTATCCTGGCCTAATGGTTAAGATCTTAACTCTTACTCTTGCCTAATGGTTAAGGTCTTAGACTCTTACTCTAGCCTAATGGTTAAGGTCTTAGATTCTTACTCTGGCCTAATGGTTAAGGTCTAGACTCTTACTCTGGCCTAATGGTTAAGGTATTGACTCTTACTCTGGCCTAATGGTTAATGTCTTAGACTCTTCTTCTGGTCTAATGGTTAAGGTCTTAGACTCTTACTCTGGCCTAATGGTTAAGGTCTTAACTCTTACTCTGACCTAATGGTTAAGGTCTTAGACTTTTACTCTGGCCTAATGGTTAAGGTCTTAACTCTTACTCTGGCCTAATGGTAAGATCTAGACCCTTACTCCGGCCTAATGGTTAAGGTCTTAACTCTTACTCTGGCCTAATGGTTAAGGTCTTGACTCTTACTCTGGCCTAATGGTTAAGGTCTTAGACTCTTACTCTCGCCTAATGGTTAAGGTCTTGACTCTTACTCTGGCCTAATGGTTAAGGTCTTAGACTCTTACTCTGGCCTAATGGTTAAGGTCTTGACTTTTACTCTGGCCTAATGGCTAAGGTCTTAGACTCTTACTCTGGCCCAATGGTTAAGGTCTTAACTCTTACTCTGGCCCAATGGTTAAGGTCTTAACTCTTACTCTGGCCTAAAGGTTAAGGTCTTATCTCTTATTCTGGCCTATTGGTTAAGGTCTTGACTCTTACTCTGGCCTAATGGTTAAGGTATTAACTCTTACTCTGGCTTAATCGTTAAAGTCTTAGATTTTTACTCTGGCCTAATGGTTAAGGTCTTAACTCTTACTCTGACCTAATGGTTAAGGTCTTAGACTCTTACTCTGGCCTAATGGTTAAGGTTTTAACTCTTACTCTGGCCTAATGCTTAAGGTCTTAGACTCTTTCTCTGGCCTAATGGTTAAGGTCTTAACTCTTACTCTGGCCTAATGGTTAAGGTCTTAAACTCTTACTCTGGCCTAATGGTTAAGGTCTTAACTCTTACTCTTGACTAATGGTTAAGGTCTTAGACTCTTGCTCTAGCCTAATGGTTAAGGTCTTAGACTCTAACTCTGGCCTAATAGCTAAGGTCTTAGACTCTAACTCTGGCCTAATGGTTAAGGTCTAGACTCTTACTCTGGCCTAATGGTTAAGGTCTTGACTCTTACTCTGGCCTAATGGTTAATGTCTTAGACTCTTACTCTGGCCTAATGCTTAAGGTCTTAGACTCTTACTCTGGCCTAATGGTTAAGGTCTTAACTCTGGGTCTTAACTCTTACTCTGGCCTACTGGTTAAGGTCTTAGACTCTTACTCTAGCCTAATGGTTAAGGTCTTGGACTCTTACTCTGGCCTAATGGTTAAGGTCTTAGACTCTTACTCTGGCCTAATGGTTAAGGTCTCAATCTCTTACTCTGGCCTACTGGATAAGGTCTTAAGTCTTACTTTGACCTAATGGGTAACATCTTAGACACTTACTTTGACCTAATGGTTAAGTTCTTAGACTCTTACTCTGGCCTAATGGTTAAGGTCTTGACTCTTACTCTGGCCTAATGGTTAATGTCTTAGACTCTTACTCTGGCCTAAAGGTTAAGGTCTTAACTCTTACTCTGGCCTAATGGTTAAGGTCTTAGACTCTTACTCTGGCCCAATGGTTAAGGTCTTAACTCTTACTCTGGCCCAATGGTTAAGGTCTTAACTCTTACTCTGGCCTAATGGTTAAGACTCTTACTCTGGCCTAATCGTTAAAGTCTTAGACTCTTACTCTGGCCTAATGGTTAAGGTCTTGACTTTTACTCTGGCCTAATGGCTAAGGTCTTAGACTCTTACTCTGGCCCAATGGTTAAGGTCTTAACTCTTACTCTGGCCCAATGGTTAAGGTCTTATCTCTTACTCTGGCCTAATGGTTAACGTCTTGACTCTTACTCTGTCCTAATGGTTAAGGTATTAACTCTTACTCTGGCCTAATCGTTAAAGTCTTAGATTCTTACTCTGGCCTAATGGTTAAGGTCTAGACTCTTACTCTGGCCTAAAGGTTAAGGTATTGACTCTTACTCTGGCCTAATGGTTAATGTCTTAGACTCTTACTCTGGCCTAATGGTTAAGGTCTTAATTCTTACACTAGCCTAACGGTTAAGGTCTTAGACTCTTACTCTGACCTAATGGTTAAGTTCTTAGACTCTTACTCTGGCCTAATGGTTAAGGTCTTGACTCTTACTCTGGCCCAATGGTTAAGGTCTTACCTCTTACTCTGGCCCAATGGTTAAGGTCTTAACTCTTACTCTGGCGTAATGGTTAAGACTCTTACTCTGGCTGAATCGTTAAAGTCTTAGACTCTTACTCTGGCCTAATGGTTAAGGTCTTGACTTTTTCTCTGGCCTAATGGTTAAGGTCTTAGACTCTTACTCTGGCCCAATGGTTAAGGTCTTAACTCTAACTCTGGCCCAATGGTTAAGGTCTTAACTCTTACTCTGGCCTAAAGGTTAAGGTCTTAACTCTTACTCTGGCCTAATGGTTAAGGTCTTGACTCTTACTCTGGCCTAATGGTTAAGGTATTAACTCTTACTCTGGCCTAATCGTTAAAGTCTTAGATTCTTACTCTGGCCTAATGGTTAAGGTCTAGACTCTTACTCTGGCCTAATGGTTAAGGTATTGCCTCTTACTCTGGCCTAATGGTTAATATCTTAGACTCTTACTCTGGCCTAATGGTTAAGGTCTTAATTCTTACACTGGCCTAACGGTTA
This sequence comes from Triturus cristatus, assembly GCF_964204655.1. Taxonomy (NCBI): domain Eukaryota; kingdom Metazoa; phylum Chordata; class Amphibia; order Caudata; family Salamandridae; genus Triturus; species Triturus cristatus. The sequence continues at coordinate 1,313,378,319 of NC_140590.1, forward strand.
AGGTCTTAGACTCTTACTCTGACCTAATGGTTAAGTTCTTAGACTCTTACTCTGGCCTAATGGTTAAGGTATTAGACTCTTACTCTGGGCTACTGGTTAAGGTCTTAACTCTTACTCTGGCCTACTGGTTAAGGTCTTAAATCTTACTTTGGCCTAATGGTTAAGGTCTTTGCTCTTACTCTGGCCAATTGGTTAAGGTCTTAGACTCTAACTCTGGCCTAATGGTTAAGGTCTTAAACTCTTACTCTGGCCTAATGGTAATGTCTTAACTCTTACTTTGGCTTAATGGTTAAGGTCTTAGACTGTTACTCTGGCCTACTGGTTAAGGTCTTAGATCTTACTCTGGCCTAATGGTTAAGGTCTTGACTCTTATTCTGGCCTAATGGTTAAGGTCTTAGACTCTTACTCTGGCCTAATGGTTAAGGTCTTTACTCTTACTCTGGCCTAATGGTTAAGGTCTTAACTCTTACTCTGGCCTAATGGTTAAGGTCTTAGACTCTAAGTCTGGCCTAATGGTAAGGTCTAGACTCTTACTCTGGCCTAATGGTTAAGGTCTTAACTCTTACTCTAGCCTAATGGTTAAGGTCTTAGACACTTACTCTGGCCTACTGGTTAAGGTCTTTGCTCTTACTCTGGCCTATTGGTTAAGGTCTTAGACTCTTACTCTGGCCTAATGATTAAGGTCTTAACTCTTACTCTGGCCTAATGGTGAAGGGCTTAACTCTTATTCTGGCCTAATGGTTAAAGTCTTAGACTCTTACTCATGCCTAATCGTTAAAGTCTTAGATTCTTACTCTGGCCTAATGGTTAAGGTCTTGACTTTTACTCTGGCCTAATGGTTAAGGTCTTAGACTCTTACTCTGGCCTAATTGTTAAGGTCTAGACTCTTACTCTAGCCTAATGGTTAAGGTCTTAGACTCTTACTCTAGCCTAATGGTTAAGGTCTTAGACTCTAACTCTGGCCTAATGGTTAAGGTCTAGACTCTTACAATGGCCTAATGGTTAAGGTCTTAACTCTTACTCTGGCCTAATGCTTAAGGTCTTAGACTCTAACTCTGGCCTAATGGTTAAGGTCTAGACTCTTACTCTGGCCTACTGGTTAAGGTCTTAAACTCTTACTCTAGCCTAATGCTTAAGATCTTGGACTCTTACTCTGGCCTAATGGTTAAGGTCTTAACTCTTACTCTTGCCTAATGGTTAAGGTCTTAGACTCTTACTCTAGCCTAATGGTTAAGGTCTTAGACTCTAACTCTGGCCTAATGGCTAAGGTCCTAGACTCTAACTCTGGCCTAATGGTTAAGGTCTAGACTCTTACTCTGGCCTAATGGTTAAGGTATTGACTCTTACTCTGGCCTAATGGTTAATGTCTTAGACTCTTACTCTGGCCTAATGGTTAAGGTCTTAGACTCTTACTCTGGCCTAATGGTTAAGGTATTGAATCTTACTCTGGCCTAATGGTTAAGGTCTTAGACTCTTACTCTGGCCTAATGGTTAAGGTCTTAGACTCTTACTCTGGCCTAATGGTAAGATCTAGACCCTTACTCCGGCCTAATGGTTAAGGTCTTAACTCTTACTCTGGCCTAATGGTTAAGGTCTTGACTCTTACTCTGGCCTAATGGTTAAGGTCTTAGACTCTTACTCTCGCCTAATGGTTAAGGACTTGACTCTTACTCTGGCCTAATGGTTAAGGTCTTAGACTCTTACTCTGGCCTAATCTGTTAAGGTCTTAACTCTTACTCTTGCCTAATGGTTAATGTCTTAACACTTACTCTGACCTAATGGTTAAGGTCTTAACTCTTACTCTGACCTAATGGTTAAGGTCTTAGACTCTGACTCTGGCCTAATGGGTAAGGTCTTAGACTCTTACTCTGGCCTAATGGTTAAGGTCTTAGACTCTTACTCTGGTCTAATGGTTAAGGTCTTAGACTCTTACTCTGGCCTACTGTTTAGGGTATTAACTCTTACTCTTGCCTAATGGTTAAGGTCTTAGACTCTTATTCTGGCCTAATGGTTAAGGTCTTAACTCTTACTCTGACCTAATGGTTAAGGTCTTAGACTCTTACTCTGGCCTAATGGTTAAGGTCTTAACTCTTACTATCGCCTACTGATTAAGGTCTTTACTCTTACACTGGCCTAATGGTTAAGGTTTTAACTCTTACTCTGGCCTAATGCTTAAGGTCTTAGACTCTTTCTCTGGCCTAATGGTTAAGGTCTTAACTCTTACTCTGGCCTAATGGTTGAGGTCTTAACTCCTATTTTGGCCTAATTGTTAAGGTCTTAAACTCTTACTCTTGCCTAATGGTTAAGGTCTTAACTCTTACTGTGGCCTAAAGGTTAATGTCTTAACACTTACTCTGGCCTAATGGTAAGATCTAGACCCTTACTCCGGCCTAATGGTTAAGGTCTTAACTCTTACTCTGGCCTTATGGGTAAGGTCTTAACTCTTACTCTGGCCTAATGGTTAATGTCTTAGACTCTTATCCTGGCCTAATGGTTAAGATCTTAACTCTTACTCTTGCCTAATGGTTAAGGTCTTAGACTCTTACTCTAGCCTAATGGTTATGGTCTTAGATTCTTACTCTGGCCTAATGGTTAAGGTCTAGACTCTTACTCTTGCCTAATGGTTAAGGTATTGACTCTTACTCTGGCCTAATGGTTAATGTCTTAGACTCTTCTTCTGGTCTAATGGTTAAGGTCTTAGACTCTTACTCTGGCCTAATGGTTAAGGTCTTAACTCTTACTCTGACCTAATGGTTAAGGTCTTAGACTTTTACTCTGGCCTAATGGTTAAGGTCTTAACTCTTACTCTGGCCTAATGGTAAGATCTAGACCCTTACTCCGGCCTAATGGTTAAGGTCTTAACTCTTACTCTGGCCTAATGGTTAAGGTCTTGACTCTTACTCTGGCCTAATGGTTAAGGTCTTAGACTCTTACTCTCGCCTAATGGTTAAGGTCTTGACTCTTACTCTGGCCTAATGGTTAAGGTCTTAGACTCTTACTCTGGCCTAATCTGTTAAGGTCTTAACTCTTACTCTTGACTAATGGTTAAGGTCTTAACTCTTACTCTGACCTAATGGTTAAGGTCTTAGACTCTGACTCTGGCCTAATGGGTAAGGTCTTAGACTCTTACTCTGGCCTAATGGTTAAGGTTTTAGACTCTTACTCTGGTCTAATGGTTAAGGTCTTAGACTCTTACTCTGGCCTACTGTTTAAGGTATTAACTCTTACTCTTGCCTAATGGTTAAGGTCTTAGACTCTTATTCTGGCCGATTGGTTAAGGTCTTAACTCTTACTCTGACCTAATGGTTAAGGTCTTAGACTCTTACTCTGGCCTAATGGTTAAAGTCTTAACTCTTACTATCGCCTACTGATTAAGGTCTTTACTCTTACACTGGCCCCAATGGTTAAGGTTTTAACTCTTACTCTGGCCTAATGCTTAAGGTCTTAGACTCTTTCTCTGGCCTAATGGTTAAGGTCTTAACTCTTACTCTGGCCTAATGGTTAAGGTCTTAGACTCTTACTCTGGCCTAATGGTTAAGGTCTTAACTCTTACTCTGGCCTAATGGTAAGATCTAGACCCTTACTCCGGCCTAATGGTTAAGGTCTTAACTCTTACTCTGGCCTAATGGTTAAGGTCTTGACTCTTACTCTGGCCTAATGGTTAAGGTCTTAGACTCTTACTCTGGCCTAATGGTTAAGGTCTTGACTCTTACTCTGGCCTAATGGTTAAGGTCTTAGACTCTTACTCTGGCCTAATCTGTTAAGGTCTTAACTCTTACTCTTGCCTAATGGTTAATGTCTTAACTCTTACTCTGACCTAATGGTTAAGGTCTTAACTCTTACTCTGACCTAATGGTTAAGGTCTTAGACTCTGACTCTGGCCTAATGGGTAAGGTCTTAGACTCTTACTCTGGCCTAATGGTTAAGGTCTTAGACTCTTACTCTGGTCTAATGGTTAAGGTCTTAGACTCTTACTCTGGCCTATTGTTTAAGGTATTAACTCTTACTCTTGCCTAATGGTTAAGGTCTTAGACTCTTATTCTGGCCTAATGGTTAAGGTCTTAACTCTTACTCTGACCTAATGGTTAAGGTCTTAGACTCTTACTCTGGCCTAATGGTTAAGGTCTTAACTCTTACTATCGCCTACTGATTAAGGTCTTTACTCTTACACTGGCCTAATGGTTAAGGTTTTAACTCTTACTCTGGCCTAATGCTTAAGGTCTTAGACTCTTTCTCTGGCCTAATGGTTAAGGTCTTAACTCTTACTCTGGCCTGATGGTTAAGGTATTAGACTCTTACTCTGGCCTAATGGTTAAGGTCTTAGCTCTTACTCTGGCCTACTGGTTAAGGTCTTAGACTCTTACTCTGGCCTAATGCTTAAGGTATTAGACTCTTACTCTGGGCTACTGGTTAAGGTCTTAACTCTTACTCTGGCCTACTGTTTAAGGGCTTAACTCTTACTCTGGCCTAATGGTTAAGGTCTTAGACTCTTACTCTGGCCTAATGGTTAAGGTCTATACTCTTACTCTGGCCTAATGGTAAGGTCTAGACTTTTACTCTGGCCTAATGGTTAAGGTCTTAACTCTTACTCTAGCCTAATGGTTAAGGTCTTAGACACTTACTCTGGCCTACTGGTTAAGGTCTTTGCTCTTACTCTGGCCTATTGGTTAAGGTCTTAGACTCTTACTCTGGCCTAATGATTAAGGTCTTAACTCTTACTCTGGCCTAATGGTGAAGGGCTTAACTCTTATTCTGGCCTAATGGTTAAGGTCTTAGACTCTTACTCTTGCCTAATCGTTAAAATCTTAGATTCTTACTCTGGCCTAATGGTTAAGGTCTTGACTTTTACTCTGGCCTAATGGTTAAGGTCTTAGACTCTTACTCTAGCCTAATGGTTAAGGTCTTAGATTCTTACTCTGGCCTAATGGTTAAGGTCTAGACTCTTACTCTGGCCTAATGGTTAAGGTATTGACTCTTACTCTGGCCTAATGGTTAATGTCTTAGACTCTTACTCTGGCCTAATGGTTAAGGTCTTAGAATCTTACTCTGGCCTAATGGTTAAGGTCTTAACTCTTACTCTGACCTAATGGTTAAGGTCTTAGACTCTTACTCTGGCCTAATGGTTAAGGTCTTAACACTTACTCTGGCCTAATGGTAAGATCTAGACCCTTACTCCGGCCTAATGGTTAAGGTCTTAACTCTTACTCTGGCCTTATGGGTAAGGTCTTAACTCTTACTCTGGCCTAATAGTTAATGTCTTAGACTCTTATCCTGGCCTAATGGTTAAGATCTTAACTCTTACTCTTGCCTAATGGTTAAGGTCTTAGACTCTTACTCTAGCCTAATGGTTAAGGTCTTAGATTCTTACTCTGGCCTAATGGTTAAGGTCTAGACTCTTACTCTGGCCTAATGGTTAAGGTATTGACTCTTACTCTGGCCTAATGGTTAATGTCTTAGACTCTTCTTCTGGTCTAATGGTTAAGGTCTTAGACTCTTACTCTGGCCTAATGGTTAAGGTCTTAACTCTTACTCTGACCTAATGGTTAAGGTCTTAGACTTTTACTCTGGCCTAATGGTTAAGGTCTTAACTCTTACTCTGGCCTAATGGTAAGATCTAGACCCTTACTCCGGCCTAATGGTTAAGGTCTTATCTCTTACTCTGGCCTAATGGTTAAGGTCTTGACTCTTACTCTGGCCTAATGGTTAAGGTCTTAGACTCTTACTCTCGCCTAATGGTTAAGGTCTTGACTCTTACTCTGGCCTAATGGTTAAGGTCTTAGACTCTTACTCTGGCCTAATCTGTTAAGGTCTTAACTCTTACTCTTGCCTAATGGTTAAGGTCTTAACTCTTACTCTGACCTAATGGTTAAGGTCTTAGACTCTGACTCTGGCCTAATGGGTAAGGTCTTAGACTCTTACTCTGGCCTAATGGTTAAGGTTTTAGACTCTTACTCTGGTCTAATGGTTAAGGTCTTAGACTCTTACTCTGGCCTACTGTTTAAGGTATTAACTCTTACTCTTGCCTAATGGTTAAGGTCTTAGACTCTTATTCTGGCCGATTGGTTAAGGTCTTAACTCTTACTCTGACCTAATGGTTAAGGTCTTAGACTCTTACTCTGGCCTAATGGTTAAAGTCTTAACTCTTACTATCGCCTACTGATTAAGGTCTTTACTCTTACACTGGCCCCAATGGTTAAGGTTTTAACTCTTACTCTGGCCTAATGCTTAAGGTCTTAGACTCTTTCTCTGGCCTAATGGTTAAGGTCTTAACTCTTACTCTGGCCTAATGGTTAAGGTCTTAGACTCTTACTCTGGCCTAATGGTTAAGGTCTTAACTCTTACTCTGGCCTAATGGTAAGATCTAGACCCTTACTCCGGCCTAATGGTTAAGGTCTTAACTCTTACTCTGGCCTAATGGTTAAGGTCTTGACTCTTACTCTGGCCTAATGGTTAATGTCTTAGACTCTTACTCTGGCCTAATGGTTAAGGTCTTAACTCTGGGTCTTAACTCTTACTCTGGCCTACTGGTTAAGGTCTTAGACTCTTACTCTAGCCTAATGGTTAAGGTCTTGGACTCTTACTCTGGCCTAATGGTTAAGGTCTTAGACTCTTACTCTGGCCTAATGGTTAAGGTCTTGACTCTTACTCTGGCCTAATGGTTAAGGTCTTAGACTCTTACTCTGGCCTAATCTGTTAAGGTCTTAACTCTTACTCTTGCCTAATGGTTAATGTCTTAACTCTTACTCTGACCTAATGGTTAAGGTCTTAACTCTTACTCTGACCTAATGGTTAAGGTCTTAGACTCTGACTCTGGCCTAATGGGTAAGGTCTTAGACTCTTACTCTGGCCTAATGGTTAAGGTCTTAGACTCTTACTCTGGTCTAATGGTTAAGGTCTTAGACTCTTACTCTGGCCTATTGTTTAAGGTATTAACTCTTACTCTTGCCTAATGGTTAAGGTCTTAGACTCTTATTCTGGCCTAATGGTTAAGGTCTTAACTCTTACTCTGACCTAATGGTTAAGGTCTTAGACTCTTACTCTGGCCTAATGGTTAAGGTCTTAACTCTTACTATCGCCTACTGATTAAGCTCTTTACTCTTACACTGGCCTAATGGTTAAGGTTTTAACTCTTACTCTGGCCTAATGCTTAAGGTCTTAGACTCTTTCTCTGGCCTAATGGTTAAGGTCTTAACTCTTACTCTGGCCTAATGGTTAAGGTATTAAACTCTTACTCTGGCCTAATGGTTAAGGTCTTAGCTCTTACTCTGGCCTACTGGTTAAGGTCTTAGACTCTTACTCTGGCCTAATGGTTAAGGTATTAGACTCTTACTCTGGGCTACTGGTTAAGGTCTTAACTCTTACTCTGGCCTACTGTTTAAGGTCTTAACTCTTACTCTGGCCTAATGGTTAAGGTCTTAGACTCTTACTCTGGCCTAATGGTTAAGGTCTATACTCTTACTCTGGCCTAATGGTTAAGGTCTTAACTCTTACTCTGGCCTAATGGTTAAGGTCTTAGACTCTAAGTCTGGCCTAATGGTAAGGTCTAGACTTTTACTCTGGCCTAATGGTTAAGGTCTTAACTCTTACTCTAGCCTAATGGTTAAGGTCTTAGACACTTACTCTGGCCTACTGGTTAAGGTCTTTGCTCTTACTCTGGCCTATTGGTTAAGGTCTTAGACTCTTACTCTGGCCTAATGATTAAGGTCTTAACTCTTACTCTGGCCCAATGGTGAAGGGCTTAACTCTTATTCTGGCCTAATGGTTAAGGTCTTAGACTCTTACTCTTGCCTAATCGTTAAAATCTTAGATTCTTACTCTGGCCTAATGGTTAAGGTCTTGACTTTTACTCTGGCCTAATGGTTAAGGTCTTAGACTCTTACTCTGGCCCAATGGTTAAGGTCTTAACTCTTATTCTGGCCCAATGGTTAAGGTCTTAACTCTTACTCTGGCCTAATGATTAAGACTCTTACTCTGGCCTAATCGTTAAAGTCTTAGACTCTTACTCTGGCCTAATGGTTAAGGTCTTAACTCTTACTCTGGCCTAATGCTTAAGGTCTTAGACTCTAACTCTGGCCTAATGGTTAAGGTCTAGACTCTTACTCTGGCCTACTGGTTAAGGTCTTAGACTCTTACTCTGGCCTAATGGTTAAGGTCTAGACTCTTACTCTAGCCTAATGGTTAAGGTCTTAGACTCTAACTCTGGCCTAATGGCTAAGGTCTTAGACTCTAACTCTGGCCTAATGGTTAAGGTCTAGACTCTAACTCTGGCGTAATGGTTAATGTCTTAGACTCTTACTCTGGCCTAAAGGTTAAGGTCTTAACTCTTACTCTGGCCTAATGGTTAAGGTCTTAGACTCTTACTCTGGCCCAATGGTTAAGGTCTTAACTCTTATTCTGGCCCAATGGTTAAGGTCTTAACTCTTACTCTGGCCTAATGATTAAGACTCTTACTCTGGCCTAATCGTTAAAGTCTTAGACTCTTACTCTGGCCTAATGGTTAAGGTCTTAACTCTTACTCTGGCCTAATGCTTAAGGTCTTAGACTCTAACTCTGGCCTAATGGTTAAGGTCTAGACTCTTACTCTGGCCTACTGGTTAAGGTCTTAGACTCTTACTCTAGCCTAATGCTTAAGATCTTGGACTCTTACTCTGGCCTAATGGTTAAGGTCTTAGACTCTTTCTCTGGCCTAATGGTTAAGGTCTTAGACTCTTTCTCGTGCCTAATGGTTAAGGTCTTAGCTCTTACTCTGGCCTACTGGTTAAGGTCTTAGACTCTTACTCTGGCCTAATGGTTAAGGTATTAGACTCTTACTCTGGGCTACTGGTTAAGGTCTTAACTCTTACTCTGGCCTACTGTTTAAGGTCTTAAATCTTACTTTGGCCTAATGGTTAAGGTCTTTGCTCTTACTCTGGCCAATTGGTTAAGGTCTTAGACTCTAACTCTGGCCTAATGGTTAAGGTCTTAAACTCTTACTCTGGCCTAATGGTAAGGTCTTAAGTCTTACTTTGGCCTAATGGTTAAGGTCTTAGACTGTTACTCTGGCCTACTGGTTAAGGTCTTAGATCTTACTCTGGCCTAATGGTTAAGGTCTTGACTCTTACTCTGGCCTAATGGTTAAGGTCTTAGACTCTTACTCTGGCCTAATGGTTAAGGTCTATACTCTTACTCTGGCCCAATGGTTAAGGTCTATACTCTTACTCTGGCCTAATGGTTAAGGTCTTAACTCTTACTCTGGCCTAATGGTTAAGGTCTTAGACTCTAAGTCTGGCCTAATGGTAAGGTCTAGACTCTTACTCTGGCCTAATGGTTAAGGTCTTAACTCTTACTCTAGCCTAATGGTTAAGGTCTTAGACACTTACTCTGGCCTACTGGTTAACGTATTTGCTCTTACTCTGGCCTATTGGTTAAGGTCTTAGACTCTTACTCTGGCCTAATGATTAAGGTCTTAACTCTTACTCTGGCCTAATGGTGATGGGCTTAACTCTTATTCTGGCCTAATGGTTAAGGTCTTAGACTCTTACTCTTGCCTAATCGTTAAAATCTTAGATTCTTACTCTGGCCTAATGGTTAAGGTCTTGACTTTTACTCTGGCCTAATGGTTAAGGTCTTAGACTCTTACTCTGGCCTAATGGTTAAGGTCTAGACTCTTACTCTAGCCTAATGGTTAAGGTCTTAGACTCTTACTCTAGCCTAATGGTTAAGGTCTTAGACTCTAACTCTGGCCTAATGGCTAAGATCGTAGACTCTAACTCTGGCCTAATGGTTAAGGTCTAGACTCTTACACTGGCCTAATGGTTAAGGTCTTAACTCTTACTCTGGCCTAATGCTTAAGGTCTTAGACTCTAACTCTGGCCTAATGGTTAAGGTCTAGACTCTTACTCTGGCCTACTGGTTAAGGTCTTAGACTCTTACTCTTGCCTAATGCTTAAGATCTTGGACTCTTACTCTGGCCTAATGCTTAAGGTCTTAACTCTTACTCTTGCCTAATGGTTAAGGTCTTAGACTCTTACTCTAGCCTAATGGTTAAGGTCTTAGACTCTAACTCTGGCCTAATGGCTAAGGTCTTAGACTCTAACTCTGGCCTAATGGTTAAGGTCTAGACTCTTACTCTGGCCTAATTGTTAAGGTATTGACTCTTACTCTGGCCTAATGGTTAAGGTCTTAGACTCTTACTCTGGCCTATTGGTTAAGGTCTTAGACTCTTACTCTGGCCTAATGATTAAGGTCTTAACTCTTACTCTGGCCTAATGGTGAAGGGCTTAACTCTTATTCTGGCCTAATGGTTAAGGTCTTAGACTCTTACTCTTGCCTAATCGTTAAAATCTTAGATTCTTACTCTGGCCTAATGGTTAAGGTCTTGACTTTTACTCTGGCCTAATGGTTAAGGTCTTAGACTCTTACTCTAGCCTAATGGTTAAGGTCTTAGATTCTTACTCTGGCCTAATGGTTAAGGTCTAGACTCTTACTCTGGCCTAATGGTTAAGGTATTGACTCTTACTCTGGCCTAATGGTTAATGTCTTAGACTCTTACTCTGGCCTAATGGTTAAGGTCTTAGAATCTTACTCTGGCCTAATGGTTAAGGTCTTAACTCTTACTCTGACCTAATGGTTAAGGTCTTAGACTCTTACTCTGGCCTAATGGTTAAGGTCTTAACACTTACTCTGGCCTAATGGTAAGATCTAGACCCTTACTCCGGCCTAATGGTTAAGGTCTTAACTCTTACTCTGGCCTTATGGGTAAGGTCTTAACTCTTACTCTGGCCTAATGGTTAATGTCTTAGACTCTTATCCTGGCCTAATGGTTAAGATCTTAACTCTTACTCTTGCCTAATGGTTAAGGTCTTAGACTCTTACTCTAGCCTAATGGTTAAGGTCTTAGATTCTTACTCTGGCCTAATGGTTAAGGTCTAGACTCTTACTCTGGCCTAATGGTTAAGGTATTGACTCTTACTCTGGCCTAATGGTTAATGTCTTAGACTCTTCTTCTGGTCTAATGGTTAAGGTCTTAGACTCTTACTCTGGCCTAATGGTTAAGGTCTTAACTCTTACTCTGACCTAATGGTTAAGGTCTTAGACTTTTACTCTGGCCTAATGGTTAAGGTCTTAACTCTTACTCTGGCCTAATGGTAAGATCTAGACCCTTACTCCGGCCTAATGGTTAAGGTCTTAACTCTTACTCTGGCCTAATGGTTAAGGTCTTGACTCTTACTCTGGCCTAATGGTTAAGGTCTTAGACTCTTACTCTCGCCTAATGGTTAAGGTCTTGACTCTTACTCTGGCCTAATGGTTAAGGTCTTAGACTCTTACTCTGGCCTAATCTGTTAAGGTCTTAACTCTTACTCTTGCCTAATGGTTAAGGTCTTAGCTCTTACTCTGGCCTACTGGTTAAGGTCTTAGACTCTTACTCTGGCCTAATGCTTAAGGTATTAGACTCTTACTCTGGGCTACTGGTTAAGGTCTTAACTCTTACTCTGGCCTACTGTTTAAGGGCTTAACTCTTACTCTGGCCTAATGGTTAAGGTCTTAGACTCTTACTCTGGCCTAATGGTTAAGGTCTATACTCTTACTCTGGCCTAATGGTAAGGTCTAGACTTTTACTCTGGCCTAATGGTTAAGGTCTTAACTCTTACTCTAGCCTAATGGTTAAGGTCTTAGACACTTACTCTGGCCTACTGGTTAAGGTCTTTGCTCTTACTCTGGCCTATTGGTTAAGGTCTTAGACTCTTACTCTGGCCTAATGATTAAGGTCTTAACTCTTACTCTGGCCTAATGGTGAAGGGCTTAACTCTTATTCTGGCCTAATGGTTAAGGTCTTAGACTCTTACTCTTGCCTAATCGTTAAAATCTTAGATTCTTACTCTGGCCTAATGGTTAAGGTCTTGACTTTTACTCTGGCCTAATGGTTAAGGTCTTAGACTCTTACTCTAGCCTAATGGTTAAGGTCTTAGATTCTTACTCTGGCCTAATGGTTAAGGTCTAGACTCTTACTCTGGCCTAATGGTTAAGGTATTGACTCTTACTCTGGCCTAATGGTTAATGTCTTAGACTCTTACTCTGGCCTAATGGTTAAGGTCTTAGAATCTTACTCTGGCCTAATGGTTAAGGTCTTAACTCTTACTCTGACCTAATGGTTAAGGTCTTAGACTCTTACTCTGGCCTAATGGTTAAGGTCTTAACACTTACTCTGGCCTAATGGTAAGATCTAGACCCTTACTCCGGCCTAATGGTTAAGGTCTTAACTCTTACTCTGGCCTTATGGGTAAGGTCTTAACTCTTACTCTGGCCTAATAGTTAATGTCTTAGACTCTTATCCTGGCCTAATGGTTAAGATCTTAACTCTTACTCTTGCCTAATGGTTAAGGTCTTAGACTCTTACTCTAGCCTAATGGTTAAGGTCTTAGATTCTTACTCTGGCCTAATGGTTAAGGTCTAGACTCTTACTCTGGCCTAATGGTTAAGGTATTGACTCTTCTTCTGGTCTAATGGTTAAGGTCTTAGACTCTTACTCTGGCCTAATGGTTAAGGTCTTAACTCTTACTCTGACCTAATGGTTAAGGTCTTAGACTTTTACTCTGGCCTAATGGTTAAGGTCTTAACTCTTACTCTGGCCTAATGGTAAGATCTAGACCCTTACTCCGGCCTAATGGTTAAGGTCTTAACTCTTACTCTGGCCTAATGGTTAAGGTCTTGACTCTTACTCTGGCCTAATGGTTAAGGTCTTAGACTCTTACTCTCGCCTAATGGTTAAGGTCTTGACTCTTACTCTGGCCTAATGGTTAAGGTCTTAGACTCTTACTCTGGCCTAATCTGTTAAGGTCTTAACTCTTACTCTTGCCTAATGGTTAAGGTCTTAACTCTTACTCTGACCTAATGGTTAAGGTCTTAGACTCTGACTCTGGCCTAATGGGTAAGGTCTTAGACTCTTACTCTGGCCTAATGGTTAAGGTTTTAGACTCTTACTCTGGTCTAATGGTTAAGGTCTTAGACTCTTACTCTGGCCTACTGTTTAAGGTATTAACTCTTACTCTTGCCTAATGGTTAAGGTCTTAGACTCTTATTCTGGCCGATTGGTTAAGGTCTTAACTCTTACTCTGACCTAATGGTTAAGGTCTTAGACTCTTACTCTGGCCTAATGGTTAAAGTCTTAACTCTTACTATCGCCTACTGATTAAGGTCTTTACTCTTACACTGGCCCCAATGGTTAAGGTTTTAACTCTTACTCTGGCCTAATGCTTAAGGTCTTAGACTCTTTCTCTGGCCTAATGGTTAAGGTCTTAACTCTTACTCTGGCCTAATGGTTAAGGTCTTAGACTCTTACTCTGGCCTAATGGTTAAGGTCTTAACTCTTACTCTGGCCTAATGGTAAGATCTAGACCCTTACTCCGGCCTAATGGTTAAGGTCTTAACTCTTACTCTGGCCTAATGGTTAAGGTCTTGACTCTTACTCTGGCCTAATGGTTAATGTCTTAGACTCTTACTCTGGCCTAATGGTTAAGGTCTTAACTCTGGGTCTTAACTCTTACTCTGGCCTACTGGTTAAGGTCTTAGACTCTTACTCTAGCCTAATGGTTAAGGTCTTGGACTCTTACTCTGGCCTAATGGTTAAGGTCTTAGACTCTTACTCTGGCCTAATGGTTAAGGTCTTGACTCTTACTCTGGCCTAATGGTTAAGGTCTTAGACTCTTACTCTGGCCTAATCTGTTAAGGTCTTAACTCTTACTCTTGCCTAATGGTTAATGTCTTAACTCTTACTCTGACCTAATGGTTAAGGTCTTAACTCTTACTCTGACCTAATGGTTAAGGTCTTAGACTCTGACTCTGGCCTAATGGGTAAGGTCTTAGACTCTTACTCTGGCCTAATGGTTAAGGTCTTAGACTCTTACTCTGGTCTAATGGTTAAGGTCTTAGACTCTTACTCTGGCCTATTGTTTAAGGTATTAACTCTTACTCTTGCCTAATGGTTAAGGTCTTAGACTCTTATTCTGGCCTAATGGTTAAGGTCTTAACTCTTACTCTGACCTAATGGTTAAGGTCTTAGACTCTTACTCTGGCCTAATGGTTAAGGTCTTAACTCTTACTATCGCCTACTGATTAAGCTCTTTACTCTTACACTGGCCTAATGGTTAAGGTTTTAACTCTTACTCTGGCCTAATGCTTAAGGTCTTAGACTCTTTCTCTGGCCTAATGGTTAAGGTCTTAACTCTTACTCTGGCCTAATGGTTAAGGTATTAGACTCTTACTCTGGCCTAATGGTTAAGGTCTTAGCTCTTACTCTGGCCTACTGGTTAAGGTCTTAGACTCTTACTCTGGCCTAATGGTTAAGGTATTAGACTCTTACTCTGGGCTACTGGTTAAGGTCTTAACTCTTACTCTGGCCTACTGTTTAAGGTCTTAACTCTTACTCTGGCCTAATGGTTAAGGTCTTAGACTCTTACTCTGGCCTAATGGTTAAGGTCTATACTCTTACTCTGGCCTAATGGTTAAGGTCTTAACTCTTACTCTGGCCTAATGGTTAAGGTCTTAGACTCTAAGTCTGGCCTAATGGTAAGGTCTAGACTTTTACTCTGGCCTAATGGTTAAGGTCTTAACTCTTACTCTAGCCTAATGGTTAAGGTCTTAGACACTTACTCTGGCCTACTGGTTAAGGTCTTTGCTCTTACTCTGGCCTATTGGTTAAGGTCTTAGACTCTTACTCTGGCCTAATGATTAAGGTCTTAACTCTTACTCTGGCCTAATGGTGAAGGGCTTAACTCTTATTCTGGCCTAATGGTTAAGGTCTTAGACTCTTACTCTTGCCTAATCGTTAAAATCTTAGATTCTTACTCTGGCCTAATGGTTAAGGTCTTGACTTTTACTCTGGCCTAATGGTTAAGGTCTTAGACTCTTACTCTGGCCCAATGGTTAAGGTCTTAACTCTTATTCTGGCCCAATGGTTAAGGTCTTAACTCTTACTCTGGCCTAATGATTAAGACTCTTACTCTGGCCTAATCGTTAAAGTCTTAGACTCTTACTCTGGCCTAATGGTTAAGGTCTTAACTCTTACTCTGGCCTAATGCTTAAGGTCTTAGACTCTAACTCTGGCCTAATGGTTAAGGTCTAGACTCTTACTCTGGCCTACTGGTTAAGGTCTTAGACTCTTACTCTGGCCTAATGGTTAAGGTCTAGACTCTTACTCTAGCCTAATGGTTAAGGTCTTAGACTCTAACTCTGGCCTAATGGCTAAGGTCTTAGACTATAACTCTGGCCTAATGGTTAAGGTCTAGACTCTAACTCTGGCGTAATGGTTAATGTCTTAGACTCTTACTCTGGCCTAAAGGTTAAGGTCTTAACTCTTACTCTGGCCTAATGGTTAAGGTCTTAGACTCTTACTCTGGCCCAATGGTTAAGGTCTTAACTCTTATTCTGGCCCAATGGTTAAGGTCTTAACTCTTACTCTGGCCTAATGATTAAGACTCTTACTCTGGCCTAATCGTTAAAGTCTTAGACTCTTACTCTGGCCTAATGGTTAAGGTCTTAACTCTTACTCTGGCCTAATGCTTAAGGTCTTAGACTCTAACTCTGGCCTAATGGTTAAGGTCTAGACTCTTACTCTGGCCTACTGGTTAAGGTCTTAGACTCTTACTCTAGCCTAATGCTTAAGATCTTGGACTCTTACTCTGGCCTAATGGTTAAGGTCTTAGACTCTTTCTCTGGCCTAATGGTTAAGGTCTTAGACTCTTTCTCGTGCCTAATGGTTAAGGTCTTAGCTCTTACTCTGGCCTACTGGTTAAGGTCTTAGACTCTTACTCTGGCCTAATGGTTAAGGTATTAGACTCTTACTCTGGGCTACTGGTTAAGGTCTTAACTCTTACTCTGGCCTACTGTTTAAGGTCTTAAATCTTACTTTGGCCTAATGGTTAAGGTCTTTGCTCTTACTCTGGCCAATTGGTTAAGGTCTTAGACTCTAACTCTGGCCTAATGGTTAAGGTCTTAAACTCTTACTCTGGCCTAATGGTAAGGTCTTAAGTCTTACTTTGGCCTAATGGTTAAGGTCTTAGACTGTTACTCTGGCCTACTGGTTAAGGTCTTAGATCTTACTCTGGCCTAATGGTTAAGGTCTTGACTCTTACTCTGGCCTAATGGTTAAGGTCTTAGACTCTTACTCTGGCCTAATGGTTAAGGTCTATACTCTTACTCTGGCCCAATGGTTAAGGTCTATACTCTTACTCTGGCCTAATGGTTAAGGTCTTAACTCTTACTCTGGCCTAATGGTTAAGGTCTTAGACTCTAAGTCTGGCCTAATGGTAAGGTCTAGACTCTTACTCTGGCCTAATGGTTAAGGTCTTAACTCTTACTCTAGCCTAATGGTTAAGGTCTTAGACACTTACTCTGGCCTACTGGTTAACGTATTTGCTCTTACTCTGGCCTATTGGTTAAGGTCTTAGACTCTTACTCTGGCCTAATGATTAAGGTCTTAACTCTTACTCTGGCCTAATGGTGATGGGCTTAACTCTTATTCTGGCCTAATGGTTAAGGTCTTAGACTCTTACTCTTGCCTAATCGTTAAAATCTTAGATTCTTACTCTGGCCTAATGGTTAAGGTCTTGACTTTTACTCTGGCCTAATGGTTAAGGTCTTAGACTCTTACTCTGGCCTAATGGTTAAGGTCTAGACTCTTACTCTAGCCTAATGGTTAAGGTCTTAGACTCTTACTCTAGCCTATTGGTTAAGGTCTTAGACTCTAACTCTGGCCTAATGGCTAAGATCGTAGACTCTAACTCTGGCCTAATGGTTAAGGTCTAGACTCTTACACTGGCCTAATGGT
Source organism: Triturus cristatus (assembly GCF_964204655.1). Classification (NCBI taxonomy): domain Eukaryota; kingdom Metazoa; phylum Chordata; class Amphibia; order Caudata; family Salamandridae; genus Triturus; species Triturus cristatus. The sequence continues at coordinate 1,313,395,123 of NC_140590.1, forward strand.
TAAGGTCTTAACTCTTACTCTGGCCTAATGCTTAAGGTCTTAGACTCTAACTCTGGCCTAATGGTTAAGGTCTAGACTCTTACTCTGGCCTACTGGTTAAGGTCTTAGACTCTTACTCTAGCCTAATGCTTAAGATCTTGGACTCTTACTCTGGCCTAATGCTTAAGGTCTTAACTCTTACTCTTGCCTAATGGTTAAGGTCTTAGACTCTTACTCTAGCCTAATGGTTAAGGTCTTAGACTCTAACTCTGGCCTAATGGCTAAGGTCTTAGACTCTAACTCTGGCCTAATGGTTAAGGTCTAGACTCTTACTCTGGCCTAATTGTTAAGGTATTGACTCTTACTCTGGCCTAATGGTTAAGGTCTTAGACTCTTACTCTGGCCTATTGGTTAAGGTCTTAGACTCTTACTCTGGCCTAATGATTAAGGTCTTAACTCTTACTCTGGCCTAATGGTGAAGGGCTTAACTCTTATTCTGGCCTAATGGTTAAGGTCTTAGACTCTTACTCTTGCCTAATCGTTAAAATCTTAGATTCTTACTCTGGCCTAATGGTTAAGGTCTTGACTTTTACTCTGGCCTAATGGTTAAGGTCTTAGACTCTTACTCTAGCCTAATGGTTAAGGTCTTAGATTCTTACTCTGGCCTAATGGTTAAGGTCTAGACTCTTACTCTGGCCTAATGGTTAAGGTATTGACTCTTACTCTGGCCTAATGGTTAATGTCTTAGACTCTTACTCTGGCCTAATGGTTAAGGTCTTAGAATCTTACTCTGGCCTAATGGTTAAGGTCTTAACTCTTACTCTGACCTAATGGTTAAGGTCTTAGACTCTTACTCTGGCCTAATGGTTAAGGTCTTAACACTTACTCTGGCCTAATGGTAAGATCTAGACCCTTACTCCGGCCTAATGGTTAAGGTCTTAACTCTTACTCTGGCCTTATGGGTAAGGTCTTAACTCTTACTCTGGCCTAATGGTTAATGTCTTAGACTCTTATCCTGGCCTAATGGTTAAGATCTTAACTCTTACTCTTGCCTAATGGTTAAGGTCTTAGACTCTTACTCTAGCCTAATGGTTAAGGTCTTAGATTCTTACTCTGGCCTAATGGTTAAGGTCTAGACTCTTACTCTGGCCTAATGGTTAAGGTATTGACTCTTACTCTGGCCTAATGGTTAATGTCTTAGACTCTTCTTCTGGTCTAATGGTTAAGGTCTTAGACTCTTACTCTGGCCTAATGGTTAAGGTCTTAACTCTTACTCTGACCTAATGGTTAAGGTCTTAGACTTTTACTCTGGCCTAATGGTTAAGGTCTTAACTCTTACTCTGGCCTAATGGTAAGATCTAGACCCTTACTCCGGCCTAATGGTTAAGGTCTTAACTCTTACTCTGGCCTAATGGTTAAGGTCTTGACTCTTACTCTGGCCTAATGGTTAAGGTCTTAGACTCTTACTCTCGCCTAATGGTTAAGGTCTTGACTCTTACTCTGGCCTAATGGTTAAGGTCTTAGACTCTTACTCTGGCCTAATCTGTTAAGGTCTTAACTCTTACTCTTGCCTAATGGTTAAGGTCTTAACTCTTACTCTGACCTAATGGTTAAGGTCTTAGACTCTGACTCTGGCCTAATGGGTAAGGTCTTAGACTCTTACTCTGGCCTAATGGTTAAGGTTTTAGACTCTTACTCTGGTCTAATGGTTAAGGTCTTAGACTCTTACTCTGGCCTACTGTTTAAGGTATTAACTCTTACTCTTGCCTAATGGTTAAGGTCTTAGACTCTTATTCTGGCCGATTGGTTAAGGTCTTAACTCTTACTCTGACCTAATGGTTAAGGTCTTAGACTCTTACTCTGGCCTAATGGTTAAAGTCTTAACTCTTACTATCGCCTACTGATTAAGGTCTTTACTCTTACACTGGCCCCAATGGTTAAGGTTTTAACTCTTACTCTGGCCTAATGCTTAAGGTCTTAGACTCTTTCTCTGGCCTAATGGTTAAGGTCTTAACTCTTACTCTGGCCTAATGGTTAAGGTCTTAGACTCTTACTCTGGCCTAATGGTTAAGGTCTTAACTCTTACTCTGGCCTAATGGTAAGATCTAGACCCTTACTCCGGCCTAATGGTTAAGGTCTTAACTCTTACTCTGGCCTAATGGTTAAGGTCTTGACTCTTACTCTGGCCTAATGGTTAAGGTCTTAGACTCTTACTCTGGCCTAATGGTTAAGGTCTTGACTCTTACTCTGGCCTAATGGTTAAGGTCTTAGACTCTTACTCTGGCCTAATCTGTTAAGGTCTTAACTCTTACTCTTGCCTAATGGTTAATGTCTTAACTCTTACTCTGACCTAATGGTTAAGGTCTTAACTCTTACTCTGACCTAATGGTTAAGGTCTTAGACTCTGACTCTGGCCTAATGGGTAAGGTCTTAGACTCTTACTCTGGCCTAATGGTTAAGGTCTTAGACTCTTACTCTGGTCTAATGGTTAAGGTCTTAGACTCTTACTCTGGCCTATTGTTTAAGGTATTAACTCTTACTCTTGCCTAATGGTTAAGGTCTTAGACTCTTATTCTGGCCTAATGGTTAAGGTCTTAACTCTTACTCTGACCTAATGGTTAAGGTCTTAGACTCTTACTCTGGCCTAATGGTTAAGGTCTTAACTCTTACTATCGCCTACTGATTAAGGTCTTTACTCTTACACTGGCCTAATGGTTAAGGTTTTAACTCTTACTCTGGCCTAATGCTTAAGGTCTTAGACTCTTTCTCTGGCCTAATGGTTAAGGTCTTAACTCTTACTCTGGCCTAATGGTTAAGGTATTAGACTCTTACTCTGGCCTAATGGTTAAGGTCTTAGCTCTTACTCTGGCCTACTGGTTAAGGTCTTAGACTCTTACTCTGGCCTAATGGTTAAGGTATTAGACTCTTACTCTGGGCTACTGGTTAAGGTCTTAACTCTTACTCTGACCTACTGTTTAAGGTCTTAACTCTTACTCTGGCCTAATGGTTAAGGTCTTAGACACTTACTCTGGCCTACTGGTTAAGGTCTTTGCTCTTACTCTGGCCTATTGGTTAAGGTCTTAGACTCTTACTCTGGCCTAATGATTAAGGTCTTAACTCTTACTCTGGCCTAATGGTGAAGGGCTTAACTCTTATTCTGGCCTAATGGTTAAGGTCTTAGACTCTTACTCTTGCCTAATCGTTAAAATCTTAGATTCTTACTCTGGCCTAATGGTTAAGGTCTTGACTTTTACTCTGGCCTAATGGTTAAGGTCTTAGACTCTTACTCTGGCCTAATGGTTAAGGTCTAGACTCTTACTCTAGCCTAATGGTTAAGGTCTTAGACTCTAACTCTGGCCTAATGGCTAAGGTCTTAGACTCTAACTCTGGCCTAATGGTTAAGGTCTAGACTCTAACTCTGGCCTAATGGTTAATGTCTTAGACTCTTACTCTGGCCTAAATGTTAAGGTCTTAACTCTTACTCTGGCCTAATGGTTAAGGTCTTAGACTCTTACTCTGGCCCAATGGTTAAGGTCTTAACTCTTATTCTGGCCCAATGGTTAAGGTCTTAACTCTTACTCTGGCCTAATGATTAAGACTCTTACTCTGGCCTAATCGTTAAAGTCTTAGACTCTTACTCTGGCCTAATGGTTAAGGTCTTAACTCTTACTCTGGCCTAATGCTTAAGGTCTTAGACTCTAACTCTGGCCTAATGGTTAAGGTCTAGACTCTTACTCTGGCCTACTGGTTAAGGTCTTAGACTCTTACTCTAGCCTAATGCTTAAGATCTTGGACTCTTACTCTGGCCTAATGGTTAAGGTCTTAGACTCTTTCTCTGGCCTAATGGTTAAGGTCTTAGACTCTTTCTCTGGCCTAATGGTTAAGGTCTTAGCTCTTACTCTGGCCTACTGGTTAAGGTCTTAGACTCTTCCTCTGGCCTAATGGTTAAGGTATTAGACTCTTACTCTGGGCTACTGGTTAAGGTCTTAACTCTTACTCTGGCCTACTGTTTAAGGTCTTAAATCTTACTTTGGCCTAATGGTTAAGGTCTTTGCTCTTACTCTGGCCAATTGGTTAAGGTCTTAGACTCTAACTCTGGCCTAATGGTTAAGGTCTTAAACTCTTACTCTGGCCTAATGGTAAGGTCTTAACTCTTACTTTGGCCTAATGGTTAAGGTCTTAGACTGTTACTCTGGCCTACTGGTTAAGGTCTTAGATCTTACTCTGGCCTAATGGTTAAGGTCTTGACTCTTACTCTGGCCTAATGGTTAAGGTCTTAGACTCTTACTCTGGCCTAATGGTTAAGGTCTATACTCTTACTCTGGCCCAATGGTTAAGGTCTATACTCTTACTCTGGCCTAATGGTTAAGGTCTTAACTCTTACTCTGGCCTAATGGTTAAGGTCTTAGACTCTAAGTCTGGCCTAATGGTAAGGTCTAGACTCTTACTCTGGCCTAATGGTTAAGGTCTTAACTCTTACTCTAGCCTAATGGTTAAGGTCTTAGACACTTACTCTGGCCTACTGGTTAACGTCTTTGCTCTTACTCTGGCCTATTGGTTAAGGTCTTAGACTCTTACTCTGGCCTAATGATTAAGGTCTTAACTCTTACTCTGGCCTAATGGTGAAGGGCTTAACTCTTATTCTGGCCTAATGGTTAAGGTCTTAGACTCTTACTCTTGCCTAATCGTTAAAATCTTAGATTCTTACTCTGGCCTAATGGTTAAGGTCTTGACTTTTACTCTGGCCTAATGGTTAAGGTCTTAGACTCTTACTCTGGCCTAATGGTTAAGGTCTAGACTCTTACTCTAGCCTAATGGTTAAGGTCTTAGACTCTTACTCTAGCCTAATGGTTAAGGTCTTAGACTCTAACTCTGGCCTAATGGCTAAGGTCTTAGACTCTAACTCTGGCCTAATGGTTAAGGTCTAGACTCTTACACTGGCCTAATGGTTAAGGTCTTAACTCTTACTCTGGCCTAATGCTTAAGGTCTTAGACTCTAACTCTGGCCTAATGGTTAAGATCTAGACTCTTACTCTGGCCTAATGGGTAAGGTCTTAGACTCTTACTCTGGCCTAATGGTTAAGGTCTTAGACTCTTACTCTGGTCTAATGGTTAAGGTCTTAGACTCTTACTCTGGCCTAATGGTTAAGGTCTTAACTCTTACTCTGACCTAATGGTTAAGGTCTTAACTCTTACTATGGCCTACTGATTAAGGTCTTTACTCTTACACTGGCCTAATGGTTAAGGTTTTAACTCTTACTCTGGCCTAATGCTTAAGGTCTTAGACTCTTTCTCTGGCCTAATGGTTAAGGTCTTAACTCTTACTCTGGCCTAATGGTTAAGGTCTTAACTCTTACTCTGGCCTAATGGTTAAGGTCTTAACTCTTACTCTGACCTAATGGTTAAGGTCTTAGACTCTTACTCTGGCCTAATGGTTAAGGTCTTAACTCTTACTATGGCCTACTGATTAAGGTCTTTACTGTTACACTGGCCTAATGGTTAAGGTTTTAACTCTTCCTCTGGCCTAATGCTTAAGGTCTTAGACTCTTTCTCTGGCCTAATGGTTAAGGTCTTAACTCTTACTCTGGCCTAATGGTTAAGGTCTTAGACTCTTACTCTGGCCTAATGGTTAAGGTCTTAACTCTTACTCTTGCCTAATGGTTAAGGTCTTAGACTCTTACTCTAGACTAATGGGTAAGGTCTTAGACTCTAACTCTGGCCTAATGGCTAAGGTCTTAGACTCTAACTCTGGCCTAATGGTTAAGGTCTAGACTCTTACTCTGGCCTAATGGTTAAGGTTTTGACTCTTACTCTGGCCTAATGGTTAATGTCTTAGACTCTTACTCTGGCCTAATGGTTAAGGTCTTAGACTCTTACTCTGGCCTAATGGTTAAGGTATTGACTCTTTCTCTGGCCTAATGGTTAATGTCTTAGACTCTTACTCAGGCCTAATGGTTAAGATCTTAACTCTTACTCTTGCCTAATGGTTAAGGACTTAGACTCTTACTCTAGCCTAATGGTTAAGGTCTTAGATTCTTACTCTGGCCTAATGATTAAGGTCTAGACTCTTACTCTGGCCTAATGGTTAAGGTATTTACTCTTACTCTGGCCTAATGGTTAATGTCTTAGACTCTTACTCTGGTCTAATGGTTAAGGTCTTAGACTCTTACTCTGGCCTAATGGTTAAGGTCTTAACTCTTACTCTGACCTAATGGTTAAGGTCTTAGACTCTTACTCTGGCCTAATGGTTAAGGTCTTAACTCTTACTCTGGCCTAATGGTAAGATCTAGACCCTTACTCCGGCCTAATGGTTAAGGTCTTAACTCTTACTCTGGCCTAATGGTTAAGGTCTTGACTCTTACTCTGGCCTAATGGTTAAGGTCTTAGACTCTTACTCTCGCCTAATGGTTAAGGTCTTGACTCTTACTCTGGCCTAATGGTTAAGGTCTTAGACTCTTACTCTGGCCTAATCTGTTAAGGTCTTAACTCTTACTCTTGCCTAATGGTTAAGGTCTTAACTCTCACTCTGACCTAATGGTTAATGTCTTAGACTCTGACTCTGGCCTAATGGGTAAGGTCTTAGACTCTTACTCTGGCCTAATGGTTAAGGTCTTAGACTCTTACTCTGGTCTAATGGTTAAGGTCTTAGACTCTTACTCTGGCCTACTGTTTAAGGTATTAACTCTTACTCTTGCCTAATGGTTAAGGTCTTAGACTCTTATTCTGGCCGATTGGTTAAGGTCTTAACTCTTACTCTGACCTAATGGTTAACGTCTTAGACTCTTACTCTGGCCTAATGGTTAAGGTCTTAACTCTTACTATCGCCTACTGATTAAGGTCTTTACTCTTACACTGGCCCCAATGGTTAAGGTTTTAACTCTTACTCTGGCCTAATGCTTAAGGTCTTAGAATCTTTCTCTGGACTAATGGTTAAGGTCTTAACTCTTACTCTGGCCTAATGGTTAAGGTCTTAGACTCTTACTCTGGCCTAATGGTTAAGGTCTTAGCTCTTACTCTGGCCTACTGGTTAAGGTCTTAGACTCTTACTCTGGCCTAATGGTTAAGGTCCTAACTCGTACGCTGGCCAAATGGTTAAGGTCTTAACTCTTACTCTGGCCTAATGGTTAAGGTCTTGACTTTTACTTTGGCCTAATGGTTAAGGTCTTAGACTCTTACTCTGGCCTAATGGTTAAGGTCTAGACTCTTACTCTAGCCTAATGGTTAAGGTCTTAGACTCTTACTCTAGCCTAATGGTTAAGGTATTGACTCTTACTCTGGCCTAATGGTTAAGGTCTTAGACTCTTACTCTGGCCTAATCTGTTAAGGTCTTAACTCTTACTCTTGCCTAATGGTTAAGGTCTTAGACTCTTACTCTAGCCTAATGGTTAAGGTCTTAGACTCTAACTCTGGCCTAATGGTTAAGGTCTAGACTCTTACACTGGCCTAATGGTTAAGGTATTGACTCTTACTCTGGCCTAATGGTTAAGGTCTTAGACTCTTACTCTGGCCTAATGGTTAAGGTGAATGGTTAAGGTCTTAGACTCTTACTCTAGCCTAATGGTTAAGGTCTTAGACTCTAACTCTGGCCTAAAGGCTAAGGTCTTAGACTCTAACTCTGGCCTAATGGTTAAGGTCTAGACTCTTACACTGGCCTAGTGGTTAAGGTATTGACTCTTACTCTGGCCTAATGGTTAAGGTCTTAGACTCTTACTCTGGCCTAATGGTTAAGGTCTTAACTCTTACTCTTGCCTAATGGTTAAGGTCTTAGACTCTTACTCTAGCCTAATAGTTAAGGTCTTAACTCTTACTCTGGCCTAATAGATACGGTCTTAACTCTTACTCTGGCCTAATGGTTAATGTCTTAACTCTTACGCTGGCCTAATAGTTAAGGTCTTAGACACTTACTCTGATCTACTGGTTAAGGTCTTAGCTCTTACTCTGGCCTACTGGTTAAGGTCTTAGAGTCTTACTCTGGCCTAATGGTTAAGGTCTTAACTCATACTCTGGCCTAATGGTTAAGATCTTAGACTCTTACTCTGTCCTAATGGTTAAGGTCTTAACTCTTACTCTGGCCTACTAATTAAGGTCTTTACTCTTACACTGGCCTAATGGTTAAGGTCTTAACTCTTACTCTGGCCTAATGGTAAGGTCTAGACTCTTACTCTGGCCTAATGTTTAAGGTCCTAACTCTTACTCTGGCCTAATGCTTAAGGTCTTAGACCCTTACTCTGTCCTAATGGTTAAGGTCTTAACTCTGGGTCTTAACTCTTACTCTGACCTAATGGTTAAGGTCTTAGACTCTTACTCTGGCCTACTGGTTAAGGTATTGACTCTTACTCTGGCCTAATGGTTAAGGTCTTAGGCTCTTACTCTGGCCTAATGGTTAAGGTCTTAGACACTTACTCTGGCCTACTGGTTAAGGTCTTTGTTCTTACTCTGGCCTATTGGTTAAGGTGTTTGACTCTTACTGTGGCCTAATGGTTAAGGTTTTAGACTCTTGCTCTGGCCCAATGGTTGAGGTCTTAACTCTTATTTTGGCCTAATGGTTAAGGTCTTAAACTCTTACTCTTGCCTAATGGTTAAGGTCTTAACTCTTACTCTGGCCTAATGGTTAAGGTTTTAGACTCTTACTCTAGCCTAATGGTTAAGGTCTTAGACTCTTACTCTGGCCTACTGGTTAAGGTCTTAGACTCTTACTCTAGCCTAATGGTTAAGGTCTTAGACTCTTACTCTGGCCTAATGGTTAAGGTCTTAGACTCTTACTCTGGCCTAATGGTTAAGGTCTCACACTCTTACTCTGGCCTACTGGATAAGGTCTTAAGTCTTACTTTGACCTAATGGTTAAGGTCTTAGACTCTTACTCTGACCTAATGGTTAAGTTCTTAGACTCTTACTCTGGCCTAATGGTTAAGGTCTTGACTCTTACTCTGGCCTAATGGTTAATGTCTTAGACTCTTACTCTGGCCTAAAGGTTAAGGTCTTAACTCTTACTCTGGCCTAATGGTTAAGGTCTTAGACTCTTACTCTGGTCTCATGGTTAAGGTCTTAGACTCTTACTCTGGCCTAATGGTTAAGGTCTTAACTCTTACTCTGACTGTGAGAAGTTGGCCTGGCATATGCTGTTCCTAGTTATAGGGACACCTTGCACCAGTCCAATTCGACTCCTATTGATGATAGGTTTAAGACAACCTTTAAAGAAAGCTATCCTAGTGGTAGCTGTGGAGAGCAGCCTTCAGGCTAAGTCTTGAAGGAGTGTTAAGCTTATTGTTTTACCATAATAACCTCTTGAATAACCAAATGAAAGAGTAGCCCACACAGGTATATATATAAAATATATGTATTTATTCTAGACAGAATCCCACAGTCACTTTATGTGGCTAGGGGCAAAGTTACACTTCAAACAAGCATTTATAAACACAATAAATAGCACAGAAATCAATGGGCCCCAGGGGGGACCAAACCATATACTAAAATAGTGGTATAAGAACCACGACAATTCTACAGGCAATGCCTAGGGCATTCAGGATCGCTGGCCCCTTAAGAATCCAACACAATACAAAAAGTAATGGAGGGTCAAAGGTATGAAATTCACAAGATACGACTATGTAATGGAGCTAGTGATATTGGTTCGCTAGACAGGGTACATCATTCATAGTTTTTGAAAAATACCCATCAGTAGCTCTTCCTGGGCGCCCTTTTCATCATGTGGGTTCCTTCTAACCATGAAGGATAGGAAAAGAGTTTAGTCATGAATGACAACATAGGAACCAGTGATGGTATAACTGGGTCACAGGGGGCTACTGAAAAGCAGTGCGAGTAAAAAAGTGAAATAGTGCAAAAGTGCAAAGTAGTGATATTAAAATTAGATGGCTCTGAGGAAAGTACTTATTTATTTGAGACCTCAAAGTCTCTAAAGCTTAAAAAGAGCGAAATTGGTAGTTTTAACTAATAGCTACCAACAGGTTGGTCCAAGCATTTCTAAACACAATAAATAGCACAGAAATCAATGGGCCCCAGGGGGGGACCAAACCATATACTAAAATAGTGGTATAAGAACCACGACAATTCTACAGGCAATGCCTAGGGCATTCAGGATCGCTGGCCCCTTAAGAATCCACCCACAGTTAAGAGGAAGGGGACCCACGGGAGGCGTGTGCAGTGCGAGAAGTTGCTATCGGGATCGCAATGTTAGCCTATGGAGAATGTCGCGGTTGAATATTTAAGGTTTAAGGACACTTCTAACAACAGTACAAAGTTAAGGCTTGAGACTTAAGGCTTTGGAGAGCCCACCACCACGGAAGTACCGAAGTACCACTGTTACCTGCCCCAGGGAAGCCGGGTGCATAGGTCGATTCTGGTGTCGGGTCGCGGGCTGATTTTCTATGGAAAAGGAGTCCAAACTGCTGCTAGCTGGAAGTGTCGTTGAAGTCGTGAAGATTAAAGTTGAAGAAAAGACAAAGATGAACCTGAAAGCAGAGGGGACAGAGTCTGGGTCACAGCACAGTGACCAGGGAGCTCAAAGGAAGGAGCTCGTGGATGTCGGGTGCTTCAGGTGTGGAAGGTAAAGCTGGGCTCTGCAGTAACGGGCTCCGGGAGGCTTCAAGGAAGGCCAGCTTCTGGAGGGCAACTGTCCCACGTTGGCTGAGGGTCGCTGCAGTGTTAGTGTCCCGATTGGATCCACTAAGCATTGGCAACTGCAACCCACGCAAGATGAACAAAGCAGCTGCTGGGGCAGACCCACGAGGTCTGAGGGTGCTCTCCTTTGCAGGGAGCGTAGAGCAGGCCTGGAGCAACCAGGGGAACTCTTAGAAAAGAAGATTGTCCTCCGTCAGGGCCCACAAGTCGAGAGACAAGGGACCGCAGAAGGCAGCAAAATGGAGTGCGTAAAAGGGCTCCCACGGGCCACCGGAGCGGGCCAGGGAGCTGAGAGTCGGCACAAATGCTGCTTGAAGGTTGGCTCAAGAATGGGCCGAAGCACAACTTCCCCACTGGTCGGGGTCATGTGCTGGACAAGAGGTGGCCAGTGTCTCAGGGTATGCGGGGATCTCAACACCCACGTGGTCCAGGGTGCTCAGACTTGCTGGGCACACTCACAGGACGCTGGGATGCACTGGAGACCCACCTCGAGGTTGCTGGAAGGCGTCGAAGGTCGTGAGAGCAACAAAGTTCCAACCGGGTATCTTGTAGTCTTTTAGGTGCCTGCCAAGCAGGGGGATAACTCCTTTATCCCAAGGGAGATTTCTTCAGTCAGCTGGGCAGCAGCTCGTCAAAGGTCAGTTCTGTGAAGTCCTGTACGAATCTAAGGCTCTAGGGCAAAGTTATTCCCATATATCCCCAAGATTAGGGGATGGTCCAAAAGAGAGCCTACCAATCAGAGTAGAGGCGGGAAAGGGTGGCTACACCCACTCCCCTTTGTGTGTTTCCCGCCTGGGCGAGGGGCAGGATGCCCCTGAACCGGTTCCAGGTGGTGTATGCAGAATTGGGGCTCTGCAGCTGCCTACGTGCAACTCTGAAAGGACATTTGTTGCACCCACCCTGTTCCAATCCACATATCCTGTCTGGGGAGGTGCTGGCACCTCCCTGCCACAGGAGCCCTATTGTCCAGATGGCGAGGCTGGGGTTTTCCCCAGCAACAGCCAGCCAGAGTCGTGTAGGTGGCGAACAGTAGCCATTTTGTGGTACATGTGCACTTTTAAATTGGTGTCCAAATTCTACCGCTTTTCCCATATCACCCTCCTAGCAAGGGGGAATCGTGCCCCCATGCCCATGGCTGGACTGGGGGTATGATTCCTTCATGTTTGACACCAAACACGATATGGTTCTGTGTAGCCATTCCTAAGTTACAGCGATGACGCAATAACTTATAATGCGGTTAAGAGTATATGGTATGGCTACACTACAACCAACCCAGTAACGATTTTACGAAGGTTGCAGAGAGGTCCTACTCACGTAGGGGTCCCCCCTCACACATACCTCAGCACCCAGCCCTGTAGGATTACCAGGGCCTGCCATAGGGGTGACCTATGAGAGTATATGTGTTGTATGGTATGGGACATAGGGTACCTACATCCCTGTAAGGGGTGCTAGCACCACCTTACCCAGGCTACAGTAGTGGCCTGGTGGTGTCAGTTTGGGTGGCTGTCCCAGGGTGGCACAGTAAGTGCTGCAGCCCTGGTAGGCCTACTGGGGGACCCATGCCCTGGGTACCTAGGGTACCATCTACAAGGGACTGGTAGGGCATGCCCAGCATCCAATTAGGTTTGTACCTAGAGTACTCACAACAGTTTTAGGGAGAAAGCAGATAGGCTGGGGTCCTGGATAGCAGGATCCCAGCCAGACTAGTCAAAAACCACTTAAATACCAGGCAATAAGTTGGGGGCAACCATTAGTCAGATTCCACTCTCCTACACTGACCTAATGGTTAAGGTCTTAACTCTTACTATGGCCTACTGATTAAGGTCTTTACTCTTACACTGGCCTAATGGTTAATGTTTTAACTCTTACTCTGGCCCAATGCTTAAGGTCTTAGACTCTTTCTCTGGCCTAATGGTTAAGGTCTTAACTCTTACTCTGGCCTAATGGTTAAGGTCTTAACTCTTACTCT